>NC_050480.2:95180929-95485477 GCF_012460135.2 Molothrus ater | reverse complement strand
AAAACTGAGTTTTACTTTTTTATAAGATTAAAAACACACTTCCAATCCCATCCAAATTATATACTTGGTATTAAAGTTAGATGAACAAACCATCATGAACAGAATTCTTTATTCCCCAGATTGCTTTTAGGTGCACTATTTTGCCTTTGCAGTTCTTCCAAAGGAGGATACAACACCACCCAAAGAAATAGTATAGTGTTTGATCCTATCAACAGATGAACATCACACAGCACTCCAAGAAACTGCCAAAATTAATGGAGCAGAGTAAATGTCCCCTCACTACTGTAGCAATAGCTTGAATCAAAAGTTCTTCCATTACCAAATAAAACAGTATATAAAGTAATTTTATAAAACAAAAGTAATAAAACATCTGGTAGTTATCTTCTTCTATAATTATCAGTGCTATCATTAACCTAATTGAAACTTAATGACATACAAAATGAGACAATGCAAATGTTTTTTAAATAATGCCAATAATTGTACCACAGAGGAATAATAGGTTGTAAGTCATCAAGTGCACAAGCCTTGCTAATACAGATGGTGAAGACTAAACCTGAAAAGTAAAAAAAACAAACCAAAACATGGCAGATGTACTCAGTACCTCAGGTAAAAAGACCTGTGCATTATACATAACTAATCCAGGAGGGTTTTTCTCCTTTCTGTTACACCAACATTAAAGCAGTCCAGAAACCACTGTTAATAACTGACATAAAACTTTTATATCAATGTACTTCAGACCTGAATATATGAAATTAAATCCCCTGTGACAAAAGGCAGCTAAATCCTGTAATCCGCCTCTTGTAATCTCAAAAACTGCCCCTGCCACATACAGACACACCCCCAAAGTTAATTTTTACCTGTCTCCAGCTAATTAAATTATTCCACAGTTAAGTCCTGCATCATGCACAATATATTAACTTATAGACTGATCTGTAAAGAGCTTACAGGGTAATTTCCTTGTGCCACCCACGTGAACATCACTCTTCCAGCTTTTCCTTATGCTGGTAAATAATTGTTTTCTCAGATAAACCCTACAAAGCTCTTTTAACGTCCTTTGACAGGGCAGGCTTTCTAACCCATGTTCACAAAATTCACACTAGAACCAGGGTACCCCTTTCCCAGCCATAAGTGACCAGAACCATGCTCCAGGGGAAACAACAAGGCCCCTTCATCACCACATTAAGAGTACCCCATGTCTACTGGACATACCTCATAGGATACACTTTAGGATTCTCAAGAATTTGCTGAGCAGAAAACAGTTGCAGACAGTTTCTGTAATTAAAGGCAGCTTTCTAAACAAGTCTCCTTTTACAGGTGGTAAAGAGAGACCGGTAGGTGCCTTCTAAGAACAATTCACCCCACTTGCCATAGACTCACAGAAAGGCCTGGGCTGGAAAGAACTTTGAAGATCACCTAGTGCCAACCTCTTTCCACAGGCAGGGATGCCACCCACTACATCAGGTTGCTAAGGGTCTGATCCAACCTGGCCTTGAACGCTTGTAGGGATGGGGCATCCACAACTCCTCCAGCTTTGAGAGCTGTAAAGCCAACTTTTCTCATTCCACTAGTCACCATGAAAGTCTGTGTACCAGGGCAAAGCTAGTTTCTGAACTTCAAATGATCTCAGGTAGCATGAAACCTTCCTTCTGTGGTTACAGGCTGCCTTTTCACCTGCCTTCCAAAGCAATGGGTATGGACTACCAGTCCCTGAGGCCATGGCATCCACTGGCAGCAGTGCTGAAAAAATTAAGTTTTTGGCTTCTTATTAAGCAAAGGGCTGGAAAACAGAAAGAGACAGAAAACAGAAGACAGAAAATCTAGGAGGAAACAAATAATCAACATGTCTGACATTACCCTAATCACACCTGGGATACTGAGAGGAGTACTCCAACTCCCTCTAATTGTGGATAGACAGATCTGTCCTCTGTCCTGCAAAGGCTGCATAGGAAAGAGTGTGCAAGGATCAATAGAGTGTCACTTCTTACACCTGGAGTACTGATGTCAAGCTGGTTCATACTGTAGCCAAAGAGATCACACGGAAATACAACCACACAAGTAGAACTTGATGACTTTATTACGCTGCACAAGTCACTAAAATGGTAATTTTATACACCAGTACAGCTTCTGAGCCCTTGCACCAAACCTACATCAAGATGACCCTACACAGCATGGCTACACCCTATCAAGCAAAAAAAGGACACAACTTGATTGTTCTGCCCATTCTTCCCCATCTTAATTGTTGTTTCTTAGCAATGTCTGTTTGCCTAGAAAATATTACAGCAAAACTGATTTTATCCTTTTATCAAGATAAATACTACACAATGAGTTTAAACAGCCACTCCAATCAGGGTCATTTTCACATAGCTTTCAGCTCATTTTTGCCAGATTCTGAGAGCAGCTGTACCTAATGAGCATTGACACAATTAGATATATCTGTAACAGACTACTTGCCACTACCTGAACAATAGGTGAAGGCTCAAGTCCAGTTAAGTAAAAGCTAAATGAGAGCATGCCACCCTGATGCTAACTATTTAAAAGCACACACTACACCTCCAAGTCCACTTCATAATTCCAGCATGAATGCTCCAAAAATCAAAATGTTCAACCCAAGTCAATAACAAAACAATGAAAGTTTCATATGAAATATAAGCTGCTCTTGACTGCAAGGTGAGATGGAATAAATGAACCTCTGCAAACTAACTGAGCACATAACTAATGTTACCTAAAATACTGAGCACCTACATTGCATTCCATGTTCTTTTCTGACATGCCACAGTGGGAGTGGGGAAATATTTTTGCTGAAATTCATCAAAATAATAAACTTGAGGTCCTAAGAAGAGGAGAAAGTATTTGATTACTACCACTAACATTAATTCACATTACTCATTAAGAAATCCAGTTATGAACCCTTACTATAGGAAGGTATAGATTTACGACTCATATACCATTATTGCATTGCTTCTCTAGTATTACTTACAAAATAACTAATTGCAAGCATTAATGAATAGAAAATTACCTAAAATCCCCAAAACCAGTATTTCTGTTGCAATAGGTAAAGGTCAAGCATTCAGGATTAAACAATGCTGCAAGGTATACCCAAGAGCCTTAAAGAGACACATTTACTTAACAAATATTCTCTAAGAGCCCATGTCTTAAAACTGGACATACATAGCACAGTAACAGAAGATTTACAGAAAAGTAAAACAGCACTACACAAATTAAATGGCAGATACATAACACTGAAGAATGGCAAAAGCATAACTCATCTTCCTAAGTGTACTATGAGAAATTACAGTACATACCATGCTGAGAAACCACCTATTTTGTGATACTAGCATTTACTCCACTGCAATGTACATAAATCAATACTAACGCAACAGTAATAATACAAGCTAGGATTTTCAGAAGCATCGGGGCAAAACACCTGAAATATATGATTCTAAGTCCACTTAATTCTCAGAAAAATTACCTGCATTAAAATGAGGATCATCTTCCATTGACCGTACTGCCTCCTCAACTGCATCTACGGCACTGCCTCCCTGCTTCAGGAGAGCGTAACCTCGCAGCGCAGCTCTGACAACACCAGCACGGCATCCCTCCTCTCGCTCTTTGAAGATCCGGCCAGCTCCACCATGCACCACGATGACAGGCTTCATCCTGCCAAGCTCCTCCTCTGGCTTTCAGCTGGGCACACAGGTCAGTAGATGGGAAGGAGAACTCTTTCACATGTGGTCCTTTCTACAAGGAGAGTGGCTGCAGGTTAGATAACACATACGGGTAGTTTGCTACAATTTTACCTTCTGGGAAGCCAAGTACTCACATGGAGGAGCTCCTACTTCAGTCTGGATGAGGCCCCACGCAGCTTGGTGCAACTCTGAGGCCAGCCCTGCTTTGAGGAAGGGTCTGGGTCAAGTGGCACAGCAAGTGCCCCTTTCAGGCTAAGTTACTCTACAATCTGGTTGTTTAGTATGAATTCAGTCTGGTAATAATAAGTTACATGGAAATAAGCATTTGAGTAACCCTTGAACCTGCCAACTGCTCTTTGTTTTAGATGGGTAGCCTGTTGTCAGAGTAGAGTAATATCACCAGCAATAAAGAAAGGCAACTGACCTGACCCGAGTTAAAGGCTTACCCATCTCAACCACCTGGATCCCAGACCTCTGATCTCTTGCTATACTTTGAACTTCGAGCAGGAAAACAAGGTTTTTATTCACACCGCGTTGCTACTGTTCAGGGCCTCCTGCGAGCAAAAGCCATTGTTGCTAGCTGCTATACATCTTTGGTGATGCAAATCACGGGTTTTGCTTCCAGAAAAAGGCAAAGAAGCAACAGCTAACTCATCTCCCACTGGGGTAATCTGGGGCACCTCCCAGAGAAAACTCCCATCGTGAAAAGTTTCTCGGGGACGGCTATTTTTGGAGGCAGCCTTTCATCATACAAGCAAACCCCTCCGACAGAGCCTCCCGCACTCCTCCGGTCCCTCGCACTCCGGCTGCCCCAGGGGAGGCCGGCCAGGACGCCAGGAGGCGGGGAGCAGAGGAAATCCCAGCCGGGGCCGCTGTGGGGCACATCTTCCCGTAAGCGAGGCCGTTCAGGTTTTTATTTCAGCCAGCAGCTTCGCTCTTCCCTTACCCAGCACAGGCTACCCTCGGCCGCAGACCCAGCCCTGCCGCGCTCACGGCGGGCCCGCGCCGCTCTCCCGCCCGCCCCCGGCGTTTCCGCGGAGTGCGGGGTCCCATCGCACCTCGAGTGCCCCGTCCTTGCAGTGACTCGCGGCCGCCCTGGGCGCGCTCCCGTGCGGGTGCCCGCGGCGGTGCGGGGCGGGCGCACGCCCAGCCAGGGACCTTTCGCCGCAGCCGCCCTTAACAGACATGGCGCCCCCGGCGTGCCCGCACCAAACATGGCGGCTGCTGCCGCTCGCACCCCGCGGTCCCCGCCCCGCACGGCAGGGGCCGGGCCCGGCCCGCCCCCGGGGCTGCCGGCTGCGGTCGGCGCCCCGCCGCGCTCATCCCGGCGTGGTTCCCCCTCAGCCGGCAGTGCTGCGGCCGCCGCCCTTTGCACGGCCACAGCCGCGCTGTCACACCAACCTGCCACCGCTTGATTTCCCCTCGAGTTAAATTAGAAAAATGGCACCGGTTCCCAAACCCGATCCTCAGCAGCACTTCCCGCGTGCCCGCCCTTCTCTCTGGCCGGGCCGGGTTATTCCCGTTCCCAAAGCTCGGCCTGTCTATGGGGTTCTGTAGGCTGAAAGGAGCTGTAGGCCGAGGGAGCTCCGGTCCTTGGGATCGTCACGCACATCCCGGGCAGGTTGGCACAGACTACATTTTACATACGTATATAAGTGTATGTATAGGTGAGGATAAGCTGTAAGTGGCCACACTGTTCCCAAACAGATAACAAAGACAAGAACTGAGCTTGATGTTTATTTCTAATTATATGCTGCTGGTGGAACAAACAGTAGTTAACTAAAAGTAGAGCTGCTAAAGGTTCTTTCTGAAAAGTAAAAAAATAAAGAATCTATTATAAAAAACCCCGTAATTCTGAACTCCCTTACCTGTGTAACTAGAAGTGTAAACAAAGATTCCTCAACATTTGTGCCAACTCCATGGCATGCGTGGCCTTCTGCCCTGACCCTTCCTGCGTTGCCCCCTGCCCCTGCTCCGTGTCTCTGCGAGGTGCCGTAGCCCAGGCTGCGGGGAGACAGGGACTGCAGCCTGCCCTGTCCACTCCGGGCGTCCAGGGGACGTGGCTGTGCAAAAAGGGCGAGGATTTATGGCAGTGCGAAGTCACTCAATTTAAGATCTGTTTTGATCCTGAAGGTTTGTTGAAAACTAATTAGTGTGGTTTAATTAAAAGGAAATACTCCTGATGGGTTTTCTTTGTCATTAGTAGGCTTAGACAGGCATTAAAATTTCTTACATTAATTATTTGAGAGTGCTGCCTGTTTTCGTAGAATATTTCTCTTGTTTTCAGGTAGTGTCAAGACAAGAAACAAATACTATTTAGATTAAAACGTTTAGAAGAATCATTTTGGTTGTTTGCATGGACAGCTGAACACAAAATTTATATAGTAACTCTAAGTTGAAATTTTAATATTAGTCTAGCATTATGATTCATCAAAACAAGGGTGTCACTTGATAGAACTGGAATAATCTGTTTCTACATCAGCTTTTTACCTTAAGCCCTCTTTGGCCACTGCCTTTGTCGTTGTGGTCAAATCATTTATGTGCTTTTTAAAATGCTGTAAAGCTTCTTAGAGCAGACCAGAAAGCATCAGTATTTAGTTTTATGATTATTATTTAGTTTTTTTTTTAAATTAGCACATTGAATTGCACATCAGGAACCTGTCCTAAAGCTATATAAACTGGTAGAATAAGTTTTAAATAATTGCTCTAGAAATCTATTGATTTTGCTCTCGCTAATTTTCATAAGAGACCTTTGTGTAATATAATTGCCCGAGAAATAAATTTTAAAATGTACAGAATAAATTAGGGAGGTTGCATGAGGAGCCTGTGGAGATTAACTTTCCTGCTTGTAAGCTGAATGTGCCTTATTTGAAAGAGGTGGGAACACGTTACCATAGGTAAGTAAGGGAAGAGGGCTGAAGTGGGAAGGAAGAGATCTGGGCAGATGTGGATAGGGAACATGTGTCTGAAAATACTCTGATGTCATAGGGTCTACTCTGCATTTCCAGTGACTAAAATACAACTGTACTTGTGCCTTCTATTTTCCTGCAGAATCCATAAATTAAGGACATGCCCTCCTTCTAGAGAAAGAATTCCCTAGAATCTCATTGAAATGTTAATTTTAGGAACCAGCAAAGTGAGTGGAATACATTGTAAAAGTAACTGGTTTAATGCATATTTATAATAAAACTATTTTTAAAATAAATGTTTATGTAGCAACTTGTGTGTTTATCCATAAACTATTTAAAAATCTTCAAAATCTGGTGTAGCACAGAAAGCAGCGCTCTATATTTTATTAATTGGATTGGAGGAGCATGCAGAGTTGATCAAGGCTAAGGCTGCTTGAGCAAGTGTCAAGCATGCAGAAACAGAATGTTGTTCACAAAGTCTGCAAACTTGTATCTTTTTATATTAGACAGAACTGTCATATGGAGATCACTGCAGCATTACGACGCTCAGGTCACACTGGAAAAACTCATGCATGTTGAATAACTTTGTTCATATGCACAACTTAAGTCTGTAAACCACTTCTTACCATATTCTTACTGTGAAGAGTGTGGTGCCATTTAGGGGAGCTGGAAAAAAACAGTTCCTCGGAGAGTTTAATTTTTTAATGCAAAGTTAAAAGTTATGTTCAGGTAAGATCAGCAGTGAAATGTGCAGTAGTAGGACAGTAAATGGTAGATGAGGTATTCACTAAAACACAGTTGTGATCAGTTCTAATTGATTAATGAGCTCTATGTTGAATAGTTCAGCTGGAAATATTTTCTTGGGAAGAGGCACTAGATTTACCAGTGTCCATGATGTTTCCTCCCCTGCTGCACAGAAGTGAGATTAAATTGATGATGGGTTTATTTCCCCACTTTGGGGAGATTTTAACCATAGAACCTAGATGTCTTCCCCATGGCAGATTGTCCCAAACAAGAAGTTAACAGTGCCTTACTGCTCCTAGTATTTAAGCATTTTGCACTCAGAGGGATGGTTGTAACAGGCCACTCTCAGAAACCTGTGTGAGGGGAAGAGGAGTGACATAGGTTGTGGTACTGGTCATGGGAAATCCCTGTTCACATCCTAGTTTTGAACGGTGCACATTGTGTGTTTGACCAGTTTTCAAAGCTTAAGTTTAAAAATGGTCTTGGTGGTTCCTGTTTCTCTGTCCCGTGTATTTACTGAGATTTTATCCCATTTATCAGCTGTGTGCTCTGCTGAAAGTGCATTTGAGGTGAGTATCCTGAGTAGAAGACAACCATACTGACACATGGATGACTGGCAGAGACTAAAATTAGAACCTTTTGTTTTCCTATTCTTCCTGTTGTTGCAAGAACCCTGAAACCATGTTGCATTTTTGTCACTGCACAGCTGAAAAAATATTTTCCTCTGTCACCTCTATGCTTTTGAAGTCCCTCCCATAAGCCTGTGAAGTCTATAAATCTCAGTCTGCTCCATTCTAATCACTTTAACTTCAAAGAAGCCAGATCAAGTTCAATTTTTTGACATTATTTTCAATTCTCTGTTTATTCCAAGCTTTACATCCCCTTTGTAAAACTCTTTCAGACATTCTTGTTTTGGCTGATCTGCATAAAACACAAGAGCATGTTGGAAAACTTGTCTGTGTGTCTATCAGACGCTTACAACTTTCCAGCAAGTGCAGGGGCTTCTGGATCAATCCATTCAGAGAAAATGGGCCCCTCAGGCTGGCAAGGGTTACAATTGCTTTAGTTCGATCCCATGCCCCTTGCAAACTCCATAGCTACCACAACAATTGCAACATTTTAAACCCCAGAATTTAGGAAGTATTTCTCTTATGTAACTCTCAGATTTGTTTTGTCTTATAATTTGATTACACAAGGAAAAATGCAGTTGTCTTAGTTCTTACTGATGTACAATTAACATGCTATAGTTAAAACAAGATTTCATCTTAGTCCATATTTTAGGCAAAACCATAATTACTTTTTAAGGCCCATTAGAAGATACTTGCTTAAATATAGCTTGATATAAGGACTCAAGATTCCAAACACTCCAGGAATTTCCAGGAAAATTTGTAATACACCTTAGCACTAACAAAGTAATAATTCTAAGCATTTTGTCATGTGTAAAGGCTTACTGAGGGTAATAGAAGTATCCACAGTAAAGATTTTAGGTGGATTTTGAATTTTCAATATACAGAACACCTTTGGGAGAAAAGATAGCACAAAACAGTTTAAAATAATTCATAAGGGATTTCCCTGTCACAGTGGGAGAACAGAATGAAAATTAATCAAATGACAAATGAACATCTGTTCAAGTATGTCCTTTCTTTGTGACTTCTTGTCATTTAAATGTATGGACCTTTAGCGACCCTATTTGCAGGATGCAAGAAATAATCACAGACTGCAGGAAATAAAAGAACATCCTCATGGCAGATGCATACCAAGTGTATGTACAGTACACAGATGCTCTTTGTACTTGAGAGATGAAATAGGAAGAAATGAAACTAACTTGGGACACATAGACATGGAATTAAAGAAATTACTTTTGAGTAACTTCTTAAAGACTTAACCAAGTTGCCAGGCATTGGAGAGAATCACAAGGGTCCTGTGTCAGATAAAATATTCCCTCTTGTGATTTGCAGTGGAGTTCAAATCGTAAAAACCTAGTAAGTGATGCTCCAGGGAGTCACTATCATTACCTGCAGGTGACCCTGTGGAGGTATTTACTTCTGCAGAGAGGTGGGCAGGGAAGAATTAAGCTTTGGAAGTTTGCTGGCTGTGCGTTATATTGCAGGTATGCTTATATATAGCAGTTACCCAATTATCAGGAGGATTATGATTACCATGTGTGGCCATTAGAAGGAAAAATAAAGGCATGATAGTTTTGCTTAGTTCAAATGTTTAGTGTATTATTAGAATTATGTTTGTTTTTAGTGAAATAAAAAGCTGAGATGTGTCAGTAGAACGATGGAATTTTAAGTGATAAAGTTAGTTTAATGCAAGTGGTTTATGTATTCAATAAAAGTATCTCCTACTTCAGTAATTAACATTAAGAAATATTTAGAAAAAATATGTACCATGTACATAAAACTAGATTCAAAGGCATGTTTAGAAAGATTACTCTCCAGAGTTCTTCCTCAATTTATTTCTCAAGAAAATTTCAGGTTTTTCATACATCATATCTGCTGTCAGACCGGTTTTGAAGAAACATTGTGTTTTGTTTTTTTAATGAGGAATTGCATTTCTTTCCCTTCAGTTCCACCTAAGTATAAACTCATACGGTATGTGTAGTACTGTAGTAATAATGGATAAAAAATGCAGTTGGAAAAGCTTACAGTTAACACATCACTGTAGTTGTAGTTTTTGATGTGAAAATAATACAAGGGAAATGCCAGGAGTGAAGGGGTTTTATTTTGAATACTTCACCTTCTATTTTATTTCTAATTCTAATTTACCATCTCAATTCTAATTGTATGTAACTAAATTCTAATTGAAGTAACTAAAACCTATGTTGTTGCACATACAACATAGGTTGTATGTTAAAATAAGCCATATTTCAGGATGAATTTTAAGAAATTTATCAAATTATTTATAAAATGCAAAAGTACTGCCGAGAGTAGGCCATGAATAGTGTGCTAACAGAAAATTCTCCAGTATAAATCAGAGAAGTCAATCATAAGGCTGGTGGCAGGGAAAACTAATCAAGCAGGGAAAAGAAAGAAGGTGTATTTTAAAATGAGAAGACTAAATGAGAGCCAGTTGGTGTCTGCCAGGCAGACATAGGTCTATTATAGTGAGAATTGATGTCAGGTGTCTGTAAATGCAATGTAACAGGTGATGAAATTTGTGTGAGATCTTCGGATAAGCCATGCAAAGGTACCATAAACAAAAAGCACTTTTAAATTGATTGTGATGTGAATGGGGAACCAGTGGAGTTGGATGAAAGGGGGAGCATTGCTTTGTCTTTCTCCTCAGTCATGGGGATGAAAGCAGTGATGTTTGCCCCCAGCTGCAGTACAGAAAGCAATCATCCCATGAGAGCTTGGAGAATTCAAGACCAGATGTACAGCCTTGGATTTCCATAGTGTCACTTGTGGTGATCACGGGTGGGGAATATTGTTTATTTTGGTACAATGATCTGGGAAGCTTCCTAAAGCTGCTGAGAGTAGCAAATTTTCTTTGCCTTCAGGTAAGCAAAAATGCAGCTTACATATGCATACTGGACTGCTAGATGGCTGCAAAACTAGTTATCTTCCTGAAGATTTGATCATGTTGCTGGTGCCAGCATATTCCTAAACAAACTCATATGAAAAGAAAACTCAGGATAGGTATTATTCTAAGGTTGCAAAAAGAGGTAATTTGTCATCTGATCTTTGAGTAAGGATAAATGAATGGATATGGATTCACAGTGTATTTTATTGAAGAGACTAAAATTATTGCAGTACTAGCAGAACACAAACATATGAACAAATGTAATTAGGACTGGTTTAAGATGAGTATTGAGTGGAGAAAAGATCAAAAGAGTAGGATTCAAAATATTGATACCATTCTACTGTTTTCAGCACTGAAGTATATGTTAAGAAATGAGACAAATACAAACATGATACCTTGTATTAAAGCAGCCAGATTTAGGTGGAGTTGTAAACTGCAAATCAAGTGTTTTATGAACCACTAATTCTCCCTTGCTCTACTTCATGCACTTATGAATAGCCTCTGATGTTGTCTGCTAAGTCCTAATTTTAATATTCTTTTATAATATAGTCTCAATTTAGAAGGTTATTAAGGGAATTTTGAAATAAATCATGATGCATATTGTTGCATTCAGTAGCCACCTTCAGTTGGGTATAAATTAGCACAATATGAAACAGATCTGCTAAGGGCATTCACACATTGAAGTTATATTGAGGGTTTTGCTGGGCTATGCAGGAAAGATTTATTTCTTCATTCAAATGTTTGCACATTAATAAAACTTACTTTTCATGTATGTTCAGAAAAATGGATGCCAGGTTTTCAAGAGCAAAGTTTCAATCCAAATCTAAAAAATTAGTTTTGAGTCATATCTGTCCAGAGAACGGGAACAGGCTTTGTGAAAAAAGTGCTGAGGTAAGGCAAACCCCCCCCGGTTTTGAATATCAGATGGTTTCTAGTATTAAAGGAAAGGAGAGAAGATTCTCAGGAATTGTGGTCTTCTACAGCTGTTGGATATTTCATAGAGGGGAGCTGAACTCTGACCAGTATTTGGGAAGGAGGTTTGTGACATGGACCTAAGGTAGCACAACCATGAGCCTTGATAGTGCTTGGCACTCTCAGTATTGGTGATGGAGCTTGTGTTCCTTCTCAAGATGTCAAGGTTAAAATGTGATCTGTGTTACTGTAACTATACTTTGTGTTTGGTATGCCAAGTTGACTCCTGCTATAATCAGGAAGACACTGCCAATTGCAAGGCAACTGCCATTGCTGCCCTTTCCTCCACTTTTTTCATCTTTGTGTCTCCTCCCTTCCTCCTCCAAATTTCCTTTTTTTGTACAGTGGGCTTAGTGAAAAAACTGGCAATGCAGAATTGGTATTTCAAGTTGCTGGAAAATTCAAGAACATGAGATAGTACTAGATTGATCATATTTAGTGAGCTATTTCTGCAGAGGAATTTTGAAGAAAACGTAGTTAACATCTGAACATCAGTATCCCTAGAATTTTGAGGATATGTGGTTAGATTTATTATCTTTCTGCTGCTTTTATTCCTTTTCTAGCTTTTGCATTTTAAAGAAATCATTTCAATATCATTTATTCTTAAGTCATTGGAAGTCACATTTTCTCCCCACTTTTTTTAAAAAAGAAGTTTTTATGATTACAATATTGTGGATGAATGCTGTCTCTAACCAGTAGAAATGCTTCGTTCAAAGCTGATTGAAAGGAGGACACTAGGCTTTCTGAAATGCTGTCTGATCATATATGAGATATGAAAGTATCCAACTTGTTTTAACAATGGAAACTCTTTTTTTTTTTCCCTGTGTAAAAATAGATCACAGTGCAGTGACCCTTGAGGAGAGAAAGAATGAAAAAACTGCGTGTTTCTCTCAAAATTCTGAGTACATTGTTACCAGTCTGTGTCAAAGGATGACAAATCTGAATTGCTCTGCTTCCTGTGTTCTTTGAATTAGAGCTTGGTGTGTGTTACACTATAGTGACCTCTTCAAAATTTTGTAATTTAATTAGCAGATTTCCTTTTCCTTCTCTGGCCCATTTTAAAGTGTGGGGCAAAAAAAAAAAAGAACATATATATATTATATCTACATATATATATGTATCTATATATATCAGTGTTGCAATACATCATTCTTTTCTGAATCAACTGCATATTTTGAATGGAATTTATATGAAAGCACTCTTGTATTAATTTAAATCAGGATGATATAAAAACAATATGTGGTATTAACCAATAGAGGTCAAAGACTATCTGAACTGGCTGGAAAAAATTTACTGCCCAGTCACTAATCTATAGGCTTGATGCTTGCTAGGTATTTGCCTAGCTGCACCTGCCTTATCATCGTGTTCAACTGTGAATTAGTTAGCACAAAAAGTTGGCAGAGGATTAGGGAATTTTTCACCTCAAGGTCAGTAACAGAGCAGGCTAATACTGATTTGATGCTGTTATGGTCCGGTAGTTCGGCATGAACATGACTCTATATTGCCATCAGTTGACACATGTCTGCATTCAAAAAGCCACTTTCCCAACTTACATCCTTTTTGCAAGAACATCAAGTAGCAGGCACCTGCCTTAGCTGGCAAAAAGTTAAGTGTCCTGGCTAAGCTAGTTGTCAGGCTTCCTCTCTAACTGTGGAGAGGGATTTTCAGAGTGATTCATACAGTTCTAAAAGATGTGTCTAAAATAGATGAGATGAGTCATCCTGTGGAAGTACCTGCCACTCTACTGATGACAGAGGGAGACCTAGATGACTAACTTACCGTAGATAGCTAAATTTTGGGCTGGTAGTTAGTAGGTGAGAAAGCTCAGTACCAATGTCTTTTTCTTTTAATGAAAAGAGGCTCAAGTATGCAGTCATTATGAAGAAGTCTGTATGACCACTGATCATGCAGTATATGCTGAAAAAGAGATGGACCTGCACTGCTATCCTCTTGTATCTTTAATAAATATGTTGATTTTATTTCCTGCTAAATTAATCTATATCAAGATGAGGAAAAGAACACAATTTTTACCCTAAAAAATTCCATTGGAAAGGGATAAGTGTTATTTACTGTACACAGATCTATGAAGCAGTGAGCATGATATTTATTCTGCATCAGTTTCCATTATTGAAATTGCTTTTTACATCCAGTGCCGGTGGTATTGGATGTAAAATCCATTAGGTGGGGTGTAACAGATTGTTAGCATGGATTTACTTAAATACAGCATGAAGATCTGCAGTCTGCAGGGCATTAACTTCACTGCTGGCTGCTTCAGATGCATAGTTTTTTGGAGAAGTTACAAAAATTAGGCTTTAAAATCACTAATATTTAATTAAAACCCATCTCTTGCCTGATTTGAAAATTTTGAGGTCTTAGGGAATATTAAGGAATTATTCACCACATCTCATTTTAGATACCAAATTAGGTTTCTAAATAAGGAGTCTAGGCACTGTTTGTAATCAGCAGAGTAGAGTTGACACCTCCAGGGAACAATTTAGAGCAGCTAAGGTAAGCAGGAAGTTAGTGCTCTGGTTGCCCTCCGGAGGACTTCTGCTGCTGCCTAACTTGGATCCTCTGAAATAATCTCTGAGATACTTTCTTATCCCTCCATATTTACTATGGAGGAAGCCTAGTCTGGTTCTGGTTTTGTAGGCTGTTAAAGTGGGCAAGATGAATATTCCCCCTGTTGTTTCCTACCATAATTCTTAGGTTAATCAAACCTTGTCAACTCAGAGTGCAGTATTTTTCTGAATATATTGAGAATATATTTCTGAATGTCAGGCATGCATTGGAAGTGCCTGCTGCATGGTTAATGTGCATAGTACGCTCAGCAATGTTAATGTAGTAGCGTACAATGTAGTGGTGTGTATATAGTCTGTGTAGCATGCTGACTTCTAAATTATTTTCTTGTGACTTGGTAACTGAGCACCCCCCTGGATGTCCAGGATAATCAGCAAAATCTATTTGGTTTTCTCAGAAAAGAAAATTTGCTTTCATTTTGGGTCCTCTCCAGTTGAATCATAAACAGTTCTAACCTCAAGTGTGTCTGCAAGGCCCTGAGTAGCAAACTGCTGCCTGGCACAGACACTGTAAGGCCTTCCTCACCTGCCCTTGCATTCAGAGAGTCAGAACACAGTGCTTTGGATCAAACAGTACAATTAATTGTTCTATTTTTCTGTTGGTCAACAGATGTTTTACCTAAAGCAGCACACTCCTACTGTAGCTTTGAAAGTATAATAACTGGTTATATATTGCTTTATGTAGATTCTACAGGGCTTCGAAATTCAGGGTGTTAACTGATTTGCTACAGTTTGAAAAATCATCTACAGAGTTTGGGAACATATTGTCATGGTAAGTTGAGATCTGTGGATTTTGCTTTCAGTTAATACAGAAGCCCAAGTTTATGCATAAAGCACAAAATCAGTGAAGTCATGAACACAAATCAGCCTTGATTAATCTTCATTTCTCACCTGGAGATAAAGCACAATATGGGATATTATGTTAGCACCTGGAGGAGGAGGAGTTTCCAGTCTTTCAGGAAGAAATGCAGGCATGTTACAAAAGACAAGAAACAACTGTAAGTGCTGTACCCTGGGGAACTGTTGCCCAATGAAGGAGTTCAGATGACAAAATTCCTTTAATATGGTAGCCATCAAAAACAGTGAATGTTTTATCTAAGACAATAAATCTTTAATCTAGTGGATAAGTTAAAATTCTGTTCTTGGGTAATTCTTATAAAAGACAAAGGAAGGTAAAACTGCAATGGACACAAGGGTGTATCCAGGGGAACAAGAACATCATTTATAGTCGCCAGAGTTGTTTGATGAGGCTCACTTGCTAGATACCTGATAACAAGGAAAGCCAATCTGTCACTGTATGGTTCCATAAAGAAGATTTGTCTATAATAGGGAGCATTAAACAGGGTAATGGAAATTACTTGAGCAGCCACTGAATTAATTTTCATTTTAAACATACTCTAAAGATAACTGTCTGGACAGCATTGCAAGTTCTATATCTGAGTGCATCCATTAAAAAAGACTGAGAAGTTTGCTGGTTTTGAATATAAACTTAGCTGTGCTGTCAGCTAACATCTCTTTTACCTGGAGCAAAACTTTAAGTGATGCATAATGTAGATAGACTTTGTTGTGGACTCCTGAAATCATTACCTCATACAAACTGCTTTTATTTAAGAGAGCAATGTAATTGTTTCTCTAGAGGGTGATGAAAGTGATTCATTATATTTGATCTTTTTCATACCAGAATACTGCTGTTGCTAGCTCAGAAGACTTTTTGGCAAATCAAAAGGAGACTGCTAGTTTGGAGCATTTCTCTGTCAGTTTGAAATCCCCAAGCTTCAGCTTCAAGCTCAGCAGTAAGTGCTTTGCAGTAGTACCAAGAGAGCTGAAATAATCAACAATAGAAACCTTTTATCTCATGTCTGAAATCCATAGATAGAAAGAGAATATATATATAAATATTTCTCTTTAATATTTCACATCATGCTTCCATTTAAAAAGTTTAAAGTTCTTTCACCAAGAGTGGACATAAGCTAAGCCAAGCCACAGGATTAATCATAAATAATTTACATGAACTCCCTCTACTAAGATATCCTGCAATTTCATAAAGAATGAACACATGTTCTGAGAATACATAAGGGTTGCTATAATTGGCTCACTTTAACACGCCTGGGAGCAACACATGAAGCTGCTGCTGCAGTTTTTCTGACATAGCTGCTCATGTTGCTCACTGTCCACAACAATTAAATATTCATTTTTCTCTGATTCTTTTTTTTTCTTAGAACGACATCCAGATTAAGGGAAAAAATTCTGTTAAAAATTCTGAACAATGTTGACTTGTGAAAGCTGTAGAACTATTGCTTCAATAAACAGGATTAGTTTTGGATTACTTTTTCTACAAAGACTCTGGAGCACTGCCTTACTCCTCCTTGCTGTGAAACGTCAAGATCTCCATGGTTATCTCATAGAATGAAAAGTAAAATCATTCTGGGATGATTATATAAAAAACTTGTAAAGGGTAAGTGCAAGCTAAAAAACAGTATTTGGGGACTAAACAGCACATTTTCAGATGGCTGAGTTTGTGTGTATGGTTGGAGAGATAAATAGAAGCCTTAAACTGTGCAGCATGGAATGGGCCTTGGTTTGGGGAAGATACAGAAAAGGCCTTACTGATTTCTTGGTGTGTCTTTTGAACATATACCTACCAATTTGATTAAAGCAACAAGAAATTAGCTGGGTTGTATTTGGAAACAGTGGCTTAAATATTAAACTTAAAATTTACTAAAATACAAAATATTCAACATTCCTAAACACCTGTACAAAAGAGATTTAAGAGCATAGTTAAGTCTAGGCTTGCATATGGATGTGCATTAAAGCTGGGGAAGTGTGGATTTCTGCCATGTTCTGTAAATGTAAGATACATAAATTACAATTGCTTAGGGATACTGTTCCTTACATGAATCACTTCTCCAGTCTTTACTTTATGAATAAATGTGCTTGGTGTGACTACTCTTGTCTCACACTGATCTCAAACAGCAGAAAATATCCTGTATGCAATGCAGGTATATATAGTATCCATGAGATATGTTTCTCAATATTGATTACAGTTATTTTATGTTTGCAGAAAATTTAAAGCTGGGAGGACTGAAATACACCCAAGAGAGGTTTAATACTGATGTGGAAAAATAGTCAGAGAAAATTAGGATGCAGTTCAGGGACAATTTCAAAGTACTACTCTGTTTAGATGGTATTTCTTATCTAAAATGTAGTATGAGGAATGGACAGTAGTACTTAGGTTGAGCATGAGTCAACAGTGTTGTGTTACTATAAAAAAGCAACTGTGCTGGGGAGACATGACAAATATCAAATATTTAAAAGACCTGAAAGTAGAAAGAGAATAAGCTGTGCTGTGGGCTAATGGGAGTAAGAAAATATAAAATGGGCTTAAATCATAGGAAAATTTCAGGCTAAATATTATTGTTACATTATTTTTGCCAGACATATTGAAAGCACTGGGGCTGCTTGTTTGTGATCTGGTCAGACAAATATCTGTCAGAGATAATAGACGTTGCCTTGGGACCAGATATGTCATTTGGTTCCTACCAGCTCTGGACTCTATTATTCAATATGGTAATAAAACTTCACCAGTAGTTTCGTGCAAATATGCATAAAGATACAATTCAAAGAGAGTATGAAGCCTTTGACACTAAGCACTGCATGAGATATACAGTTTCTCTCCACCATAATACCTACTTCTGGTTTTGGTGAAGTAAATAATCAAGCTTCTAATTTAGCTTTGATTTTATATTGTCATCTCAGTATCACTCCTTCTTCACAATATCTCATCCCACCCACAGATTCCTGTATCAGAATAATACCTTTTTCACCTTCCTCCTCAGTAGGTTGGGACAACACAGAAAAGGAAACAGCACTACGGACAGGAACTTCAATTTAAGTTGCCAATATGATGCTGCTGTTGAAAAGCCTAAGCTTGTTCTGTGATAAATTAAATAAATATCATATGTAAAGCACTGGAGGTATGTGATCTGTGTGGCAACAGCTGGGCTACTAGAGGGTAAAAACCACACCGTGAAAGAGAATAGAGAGGGCAACAACACATACAAACACAGTAGAAAATAGGACCTGTAAGAGAGAGCAGAATGCAGTATGGAAATGGGGAGTGGAGAGCACTGCCTCCCATTGATGTACCTGACTCATGCTTTTACCTGTATATGTTTGGTGAATAATATTTAGTGTTTAATGAAATGTATATCTATATATCTATGGATATAAATAATCTCTTCATGGAAACTAATTACCTCTTCAGTCTGTAGAAAGCTGTTAGAGAGGCAGGAGCTGCCACTTGAGCAAGAGGACAGCAATTTCATTTTATCAAAACCTATTTTTAAGAAGAGCTTTTGTCCAAAGCAAGACAAGCTCTACTATATTACTGTTTCTTTAACATTCCTGTTGGAAAATATTTGAAGTAGGTTACCCAAATCTTTTTCAGGGCTGATCCTGATATGCTGAATTCTCTTTCTCAACAGATCCCCTTTTTGTGACAATTTCAAACTTAAATATCTGTGATTTCTAATATTTAATAGAGTTTGGTTTTGGTATTTGTAATCAATTCTTTTTTCCTCCCTGTTTTCATTCGCTGTGTCCAGAATCTCAAAGGAAGTGAAAAAGAAGCATCCAGAAGGTCAGTGCTACTGCTGCTCTGCTACTTGATTGCTATCAGAAAAACATAGCAGACAGGTTTTGTAAAAAAGTTTTCTTGACAGAGCACCATATACTGGTATGTTTAGGTCTGGCTGGACACATGCAGTGTTTTCTTCATGGGGGCTTTGTGAAGGGTGGTTGCTCCTGCTCTGCACATGCCAGGATGTTTCATAAGGCACTTGCATTCTTCCATTCATGGCCTCAACATGCTTAAGGTTAGACTGTAATGTGAGAATAGGCATCAAATATGTGCTTTTACATTAGCTCCTGATCCAAAATACTTTTACCAATCCACAGTCTAGATGAAAAAAACCTGAGAGACAAAGTGAAATGGGACTGTTTAGGGAATATTAAATGTGTTTTATTTTATATTATGATATCTTCAATATGCTGCATTTTGCTTGGTATCATACGAGCACAAAATTCTAAATTTCCACCTCAAAATGCTTGAGTTTGTCTGACTCCAGCCTCTACTTATCTGATGATAATGCCATTTGCTACAGAAGAGAAATGCCTATTTTGTGATGTGCACCTCAATAAATACAGAGGGGTTGCAGTGTAGAAGGTGTCTCCAAGCAAAAAGGCACAAACTTGATCTCCTATGATGTCTTTCAGATACCTCACACCAATAACACCACCTTAAACCACTGGGTAAAGATCTTTCCAGGCTTAAATGACTCTGAATTTTGCACAGCAATTCAGTGCAAGCAAAAGACTTTTGAGAGCATAAAAAACCAGAAAATCACTGCAGAACAGGTATTTTAGATAATTAACATTATACAGTTTGGGAGCAAGTTTGGGGGCTTGCTTTTTATTTGGGGTTTTTAAAATTATAGATAAATTATATTTCCTATTTCTTTTTCTTAAGGATTATTTTGCCAGCATTTATGTTCGATATAGAGGGTTGAAATTGACCTTACAGCTTTCATTAAGAAATTACTGACTTAACAAACTGATAAAGCTTAAGTGACACCAGTCTATTTTAAGCTGCAGAGATTATTTCTGTTTGCACACCAGAATCCCAAGTAACTCTTTTGTGAAAGGAATATGTATTTGAATTAAAGGCTGAAGTATGAGCAGTCAGTAATGTCTGAAAAACAATACTGGAAACGTGTCATTAGTTTTTTTAATTGGAGGAATTTGGTTGCCTTTTTCAATTTCCTGTGAGACAAAATATACTTTCCCCATTATGTGTAGGTGACAGCAGACTCATCTGTTAATTGTCAGTTTCCTCATTAGAAGTTCCTTTTTATGTAATTCTTCTAAAATATAATTTATCTTCAATTGAACAATAGATTCCTTGAAATAAATTCACTTTGATAGGACATATTTCTTCTATCATTCAGAACCTTTGAATCTAGTGCCCCATTTCAACCAAATTTGAGAAGAGGCAAAACTTTGAGGTAATTTTCTACAAGTTTAACCAATTAAGATGTTCAAAGAGGAGAGGTGCCTTGAGTAATATTGAAGGAAGGAATGTATAAGAGCATTCTTTATTGAAAAGCTATCCAAGAAGCCATATTGCTGCTCAAACCAGAGAGGTATATCTATAGGATACTAGATTTAGTTTTACATTTCTTGGCATGGGTATTTATTTCAGTGGAATTATTAAAATATTTGCAAGTCAAAACTCCAAATGATTCATAAATGAGAACACTGTAAAATAATATGAAACTGTGGAAAAGTCTCTAGCAAAGGCTGTGATGCAAATTTTAAGTTCTCTAATAATTTACGTAGTATATTGAACTAGTGTACTATTACAAAAAGGACAGTAGAAATACAGCGATAATGTCTTCAGTGGCTAACAGGGGTGGAAATTTAATTTATGGAAATGAGAAGTGCTGAGTCATAGTTAAAATTTGCATTGGTGGAATATGGGTTCCTGTAATGCTCTCAAATTTTAAATGAATCTGGTGAGTGTTGAAAAAGATATTGCAATATTGCCCTTAATTAATTTAATGGATAAGAAAAAGCTGCCAATTTTTTAAAATTTGTTTACCTGCAGAGAAATTTTAAATGCTAGATTTTAGGAGTCCCTTATACATGGTCTGGAGTCACAAAAATCAATGCAAGTATTTTTGTTCTTGGTTTATGTGGATGAGAGTATTGATCCAAGATGGAAATCCTGGTGACAGAGAGAGCCAAATTCAGTGAGAGCTGTTGCAGGGACTTGCAAATTACCTGATATCTATGAGGGAACAATACAGAGCAGAGTTCTGTAGCATTGGTGACACATCAGGCATGGTGCAGTGCGTTTTGCTCTGGGCAAGTCAGTGTCCTGAAGGTGTCAACAAGCCAGAGTAACACCAAAAATGCAATAAAAAACATTGTAGAAGTGAAAGAGAGAAAGAGTCAGACTAAACTTGTATCACCTGGCTACATGGGAGCCAAAACTCTACAAAGGCACAATAACAATTTATATATACTTGAATAGTGTACAGGAAAATATGGGAATTACACACTTCAATGAACAGAGTATAGAATTGAGGATGAAATTAAGAAAAGCTGTATTGATCAGTTCTAGAACTCAGTTTCTGTGATGCTAAGTTTCCTCCTTGCAACAATGTCCTCAAGGGAAGAGGAGGAAGCCTTCTATTATGGAAAAACACCAGTAAATGGCTGGGGAAAAAAACCAGTAAAAAACTGGGAAACCACCAGTTAATGAAGAATCCTGAACAGATACAGGTGGTGGGCTAGGCTGATGGTTGGACTTCATGAGCTTAAAGCTATTTTCCAACCCTAACAATTCTACATTTCTGTGGTTCTGGGATGTAACTCACGGCAAATTCCTAGTTTAACAACAATATAACCCTGAAGGAGTTAATGTGACCATATTGTTTGACATAATGTGTAGCAGAGAGGATATTCTTGAAGCAATTCCTGATTGGATTAGATTTTCTTCTTGTCCATTACAAATGGTTGCACCTTCGGTGTTCAGGTCATGATGCAGTTGTTGTTTTGTTTTTTCACCTGGAATATTCTTCACCTGGAATATTCTTCCAGCAGTGAACCAAAGCTAGAAGACAGACAGTTTGAGAGCATGTTGTGAGTCCTGTACTTGTGAGGGAGGAAAGGGAGGGGGAACATAAAAGTTTGAAAAATTATCTATTCAATCTGTCTTTTCTTTCTACTTGTTTACTCTCTACGTATGGTTTGTTTTGCTGCTGAACATATATAAGAAAAATCTTAATGTATTTGTGTCATAGGGCTAGTGGAAGATGTGTATTCTCTCACTGCTGGAGAGAAGATGTTTAAAGGAATTTTATGCATCTTGAATACATCTTAAGAACGAAAAATGGCAGTTTAGCAAAGATATTTCTGTGTAGTCAAAGAAGGAATTTAATGAAAATTCCCTGGTGACAAATTCTTACCTAAGCAATAATAGCTAGCAATGGATGGACCTTTTTTAAAACCTTCTAAGCTGTTTGTGAACTGTCTAATTTATGGACTTACATATTTTTAACCATTTTTGCTTCATGCCAGTTTACTGGTAGCACACCTGTGGCCCCTGTTTCAAACTAGGCTTCATTACGGAATACAGGCAGGAAGATGCAGGGCTCTGCAGGAATACTTACCTGTAGACTGTCAGTGCTGAGGCCTGACCAAGAGGCTCTCTGAAGTCCAGGAGAAATTTGCAAAAAAAAGGTTTCATGATTGAACACAGAGATGATAAATTATTTTAAGTAAAGGCTCAAAGCATCATGTGTTTGTGCAGCATCCAGCATGACATTCCCTTATGTCTGAAAGCCTTGACTATGTGACAATTCCAGGTAGCATTATTTTATTTATAAGCTATATAATTTTCCCCTTCTAGCCATGAACATATTTTATCTTCCCTTACCCTAGTTAAAGTTTGTTTTCCCTTTCACGAATTTTTATCTTCCTATCTCTCATATATTAATTTGGAAAAGAAAAATATAATTTTACAGAGCTAAATAAACAATAGGCCCTGGTTTTTAACCAACAAAGTCGAAATGCTCAGTATTCCAGGGCTGAACCCAACAATTCATCCTCTGTGGCTCCCAGGACTTACACCAGCTCTAAAATAAATGAGCACAGTCCCAAATACCGAGGCTGACTTGTTATCTCTGTATGTACTTTTCAGATAACAGACATTAAATAATTCACTATACAAAGTCTTATTTCAATTAAAATGGTAAAACTGATAAAGAAGTTTTCTTTACTTTTGGGAACATATCTCTGGCTTGTAATTGCATTAATTACAAATACACACAGTTGAAAAGTTATTCAAATGCAAATTTTCTTAATGAGAAGAAAGCAACTGGGAGTATAATTTTTAGTTGTTGCAGTTAATGAAAGTATTTGATTTTGTTTTAATTGCACTTTTAATAAAATAAAGTGCTCTCACAGTGATGAGGTTTCACTAATACAGCATCATCTAAGCAGTGCTAGAGCTCCCGAAGGTTGCTGATGGTGGATAGATCAGCTGGCACTGGGCTCTTGCTGGAGATAAGTGAAGCAAACAACCCTTGCTCCTGGGCAGTGCTGATCTCTGGCTAACAGCACTGTGCTGAAGAATGTTACCAGAATGAGCCTAAAGGTTCTCTGATATTTTATCTAACACTGGTAAGGAATTGCAGTAACTTCTTTTCAAAAGGAGTAATGACAAAATGGATTTACCTCCTTCCCCAAACATCCTTCCCTCAATATACTCTAAATTATTATCCAAAAATAACCAAGGGTATAGATGTTAGTGGGTTACCTTTCAGTCATGCACGTGAGATGGTACCTATGAGGAAGAGCAACCATGTGGGGAAACTGGAGGCAACAGCCTTATGGCTCAGTGGCTGCCCCTCTTAGCTCTTCAGTCTGGGAATGTTGGGAAAAAAAGGATGGCAAATCCCATCTCTGGGTGAGCCTCCTGGTACCCATGAGTAGCTGTATTCAAACCTCAGTGGTTACACTTCCTCAGCTGTGATTTCAGAATGCCATGTGTTCAGACTGGTTTTGCAATGTAAATCAAGAGTGAATTCCAGAAAACTTGGTCTAGTCATAAACAGCTTAGGAACAGCAAAAAGACAAAATGCATTTAAAAAAATAGGAATAGTTTAATTTAACTCTAATTATAATTAATATACTTGAAGGTATGATAAAAGATTCCCAGAATAAGTCTGAGCTGTTTGCTTCATATAATGAAGAAATCTAGTTTTTTTTTAGCATTCTAGCAGAATATAATTTGGTATAGAGATAGTGTGCTAATTTTATGGGGTTTTTTCCAAAGAAGCAAGTATTTCAGAGGTACGTACACGGCAAATTAATTTTTCATAGATATTACGCATAAATGAAATTTAGAGAAAATATGCATATGTTAAATTGAATAGATTCACCATAGCATCCTGATAAGAGTTCATCTGCTGTTAATTTTCCTCTGAGATGAAAACATTACCAGGCAACAAAACCAGATGTTTAAGCACATCTTTATAGGGTAGAAAAGAGGCTTTCAAGATTAGAACTTCTACCAGATTTTGATCCTGAGCAAGTATCATTGTTTCAGGTCAGAACCAGGTAATAAGCGGCATAGACTCCCAAGGCATTCACAGACAGCTAATTAACTTTACTAAGAAATCCATTGCTTTTTATATGCTACAGGTTTGCTACAGGTGGACCTGATTGGTCCTTTAATTAAAACACCATCGCCACTGGCTAATTAAGAACCACCCTTTTGGTAAACATATCCCCGTAACACATTCCGTATGTTCACGACATCAGGTGCAGCAAGTCAAGATAAGAATTGTTTATAATTCTTTTCTCCGATCTTCTCACAGCCTTTCCCAGAATGATGCCTGGGAAAGTTGTCTGCTTCTCTCTGTGACCAGAGAGCTGCTACCACAAGCAAGAACTTAGGGAAGCCCATGGAGATCTCTCAGATAGACTTAACAGAATCCAATATATATTAAGACAACTGACATGATAATCTCTGTGTTTTACAAAGAAAATGTAAGGGGTACAGGAGCGAAGCAAAGGGTGAGGCAAGAGCAGGAACCAAAAGACATCATTGTGGTAAAGGAAAGTGAAGTACAGGTCAGAGAGGAAGGAAAGGATAGAGCAGCAAGAGGGACAAGGGGCAGTAGTCTTGCTGTCATCCCCAGTGACCCATTTTCTTCCCTTGTGTGTATTGAGGGATATCTCCTAGTCAATGCTAAGCATTTCACCTTTCTCCCATAGCAGCTCATGGCAAGGGGCTATCCCAGACCTCCTTCACCCAGCATGGGGGACATGGCCAGAGATGGTTTTGTTCCAGGTTGTAGCTGCACTCATTTAACAGTGTTTGGATGAATGACCTGGAGAAGCTTTCCGTCTGCAAAGGATAGCTGGTGTAAGTGCTCTGAGATATGTATTTATTCAGTTTTGATTGTATTGTGGACATGGAGGTTTTGAGATGTTTTTTTGGGAATTTGTCCTGGGGTTCTCCAAAGGAAGCCTTTGGAGAAAGCAAGAGCAAGCTTTTATAACAGCTATGAGATTCTATAAATGTTTTCTGCTTCTTAAGTACTGTTGCTGAAATGGGATGAAAAAAAAGGAACAGGCTCTGAATGGCCAGTATGAGTATAATTTTTATATTCTGAAATGGGGAAGTAGATGATGACAGGGGCAGAATCAACTTGCTTTTAAGTCAGCTTACTATTGCTGTAACTGTCCTGTCATGAAAGGTCATTGACATCATCAGCTATGAAACGAAGTTATTTTCTCTTTTCTGATACAGTATTTCAGACAACAATTAACCAATCTCCATTGTGCTATAAAAAACAGAAATTTAATGGATGGGAACTGGGCATTTCTGTCACCCCTGGAGCTAGTGAAGAGAAGAGTGATGTGGGATCCCTGCAGCTGCTCACTGGCCTTGGGGGACACTTGTGTCTGTGCCCTGTGAGTTGACCTTTTCCTTCTCTCTGCAGTATTGACTGTGGAGTTTCCTCCTCCAGTAAGTGCCAAAGAAAAACACAGTCTGATTTTGCATACCTGAACTGCATCACTACAGCCACATCTTAAATGGCTATCTGCAGCTACTTGAAAGTCCACTGGCATGTACAAAAGTGAATGTAAATGCATTCTCTACAAAATAATTCACTGCTGCAAAACTCTGCTAAGGCAGTAAAGGCATCCCAGGCATATCTTCTTGCCCTTTCAGATTGAGAAAGTCAACAAATACTAGACTTGTAGAAAACCACAAAATGAAGAGTTATTTTCAGTTCTCAAAGAACCTTAATTCTTAATTTATTTGAAAAATGACCCAATAAACATATAACTTCTCTCTTTCTGTCCCCAAAACTCTAAGGAAAGAGAAGCCGCTTATGTTTTTTCTGTGGTCATATTTGCCCTAGTCCAAAAAAGTAGAACTCACCTGCTAAATTTTTCAGCTAAGTCACCTTTGTCTGGATGCACATGTACGATATAACACTATTTGTTTTTCTTTTTTCAATTAGCCTCTACACAAGCTATATTATTCTCCAGCTTCAGTGTTGAAAAGCTTGACAAAAAAAACCCTGTAACCTGACTCTATCCACCTTTCTCCATGAAACTTCTAAAATGTACAGAAAAATTAAGATTGGAAATGACTAGCCAATAACCCTCCATATTCACTACTAAATCCTGTCCTCAAGTGCCACATTTGCACACCTTTTGAACACTTGATTCCACTTCCTGCTGATTCCACTTCTCTGTGCAGCTTGTTCCAATGTATGACCACCTTCCCAGTGAAAACAATTTCACAAATATCCAATCTAAACCTTCCCTGGTGGAACTTGAGGCCATTTCCTCTTGTCCTGTCAGTAGTTGCTTGGGACAAGGGGCTGACCCCTCCTTGCTACAATCTCCTTTCAGGTAGTTGTGAGAGTGATAAGTAATCCCCTCCTGAGGTTCCTTTTCTCTGGGCAAAATAACCCCAAATGTAGTTTATTACATGTCTTAAGGCAGTAGCACACCACTTTTTTCTCTGATCACATGTCAAGGTCTGATAGAGCTCCTGTTATTGCACAGAGCATCCCCTGATCCCTCCTCTTGGACCCACAGCTCACCCATGCTGCTCTTGCCACATGCTGCAATTACTTTCATTGGGAGCAGGACACTGGGATTTTTTCCAGCCTTCCCAGGGCTGTTGTCCCCAAGGGAAGAAAAGGGAGGACAGAATTCAGTGTATCTGTATTTATTAAGCTTTCTCACAAATTTGGGATTGCTGAATTTGAAATTATACGAAGGTGTTGTTAGGTATCCATAGTTATTCTCAGTAAATTCTTGCACTGGGATGACAGGGATTCCACCACTTCCCCAGCTAATCTCTTTCAAGGCATATAATTAGAAGACAAACTGTTGATAAACATTCCCTTAAGCATCATTTAAAAAATCATGCTTACTGAAAAGCAATTGTATACTATTCTAATCTTTTCAATAGAAAGTAGTCGTCTTGCCTAAGGGTAAATATCTGAACGTTGGTTGTCGATGTCTAGACTCATCAACCTAGATTCCCTTTATAGCCAGCTGAAAGAAACAGGCACCTCCAGGGCATGATTCATCTGTCTATCTTAGCAGAAATGGTAAGTGGAGAAGGATTTCCTTCTGAAATATATGCCTCAGAAATGATTGGAGTTGTTCAGGAAATAGTTTTCATATTCTGTGGGAAATGGATTTAAAGAACTGGTTTTCTTCAATACTAGAATGAAGAAAAAAGCTTTCAAGAAATTTTCAAGAAAATTGCCTATTTAAAAATTCCCTCTTAGTAAAATGAAAGGCTTATTTTCTCATGTTTTCTTCCTTTATGTTTTATAATTCACAATGGAAAAATTACATTTGGAAATGAAGAGAGATTTCAATAAGAAAAATTGAAACTTGAGATCAAAGTGGAATACTTTGATCTCATTGGTATCCTTCAACTTGAATTGCCTTTTCTTTATGAAAGGTCACCAAAATTGGTCCATTCCTACAGAAAGTTTTGATTTCCATGGAATAGCATTTTTTAGAAAAATGAGACAACAAAATTTTTTCAACAAGCTATACAAGTGTTGTGTGTGTTTGTACAAATTACTGTTTTTAATCTCAATACCCTCTTTACAAAAAAATTCTGCTTTCAATTAAAAGTTATTTTAACTTTCCATGGCCTAACAAGTAGCTCTCACTTAAGAAAGGGCTAACTGTGGCATAGTTTTGAGAAATGTCTTATAAAGGCAAGCCTCCAATAGAATTAAAATAATTAGGCATATAAGATTGTTCTGGGCTGATTTGGTGTCACCATTTTCTTGAAGGGCGTGGCCAATAGATGGAAGTATCATACAGTCCCTACTTTCATGTGACCAAATGCAAAAAAAGAGAACAAGCAGAATGACATTGTAATAAGAAGAATTTGGTTTGCTCCCCCCATAAAAAAATTAGTCAGGGGTTTGAGTTTTGTGTAATAAATGATGGATGTCTATCAAGCTGTCTGAGACTGCAAAGTTAATACATCAAGCCACAGTATGACAATAATGAGCTGTGACATTCTAACTGAGTAAGGGGAAGTTTCACAGAACTGGGTGTCTGGAAGGAAGACATCAAAGTTGACAAATGACTTCTAGCTAACTTGCTTCCTTCTGCAAGGCATGTTCCAGTATTGCTGAGAGACAGATGTTAAATGGAGCCAGACAGAACTGAACACAGTTCCGTAAATATCTTGCTGATAGCATGATTTACACACCATAAAGAAGGAATAAACTTTTTTAGGAAAATCTGAATGAAAGCTTAGTCTTCAATCAATGTGGGATTCTCTCACCTAATAATGAATTGTCTACTATGCAGTATTTATACTCTAAAGTAGCCAACACACTTCATGGTCCATGAAGAGAAGTACATGTGTCTAGGGCACATTTTAGATACGAGGTTTAGGCTATACACACCTAAAAAGCATGTATTTGTCTTGCCAGATTTAAAAGGAAGTCTGAGGTAACTAGTTTAGATGCCAGTAGACCTATCACAGATCTCAAAAAAGTCTCAGAATCTGATTAACTAAACCACTACCTATAGAATGTTCTGTATTTAATTTTCCATTTCATCCTGTCTTGGGCCCTCCAGTCCCTGGCCTAGCCACATGATGGATGTGCATGTCTCCAGTGCTGTCTGTGGCCCTGTGTGCTGTGCTACTAGCTGGTTCCCTCAGCAGAAGGAGCCAGTGTTCCTGGAGCTCCTGGGCTGCTGGCTGTGCCTGGGCTGTCGATGGACATGTCCATCCTTGCCCGATGTGCTCAGCCCTGTGGGATGGTGCCTGCTGGCAAGGGCACAGCCTATGCTGGGCTCACCCTCTGCTCCTTCCTGAGGGAGCAGCCAGACCCTTGCTGCTGCCCTGTGTGTCATCTTCTTCTCTGAGAGGCTAAAACATTGCTGCTTGCCAATGATTTCTGTAGGCTCTTTGTACAAGCAAGCACTGATCTTTTATTTTAGAGCAAGTACAGACAGATGGAGCACTTCCACCTGAAACGGCAAAAGAAGAGCCCTCACAAGCCCAGGACAGGAAAAGTTCTCAATTTCCTAGGCTATTTGAAACATCTCTTCACTGGAATGACATCAGAAATGCCTGAAAAGTAGACAAAGTAGTTAGATGAGCACTGGGTGCTGGTGTTTATGCAAGTTTGGGAAAAGTGATTTGCCTGTGTCCCAAAGACGTGAGTTAGATCCTTGCCTTAGCCAGATCTTTGGCTCCCAGAAGGGGACAGAGCTGCAGGCACTGCAGTGCTCTCGATGCTTGGCATGAATTGGTCAGACCGACTACCATGGAGATGTCAGAGATGGGACTTCCAGAAGGTGGAGATTGCACAGCAGAGGTAATAAAGATTTTTGCTTTTGAATTACAGTTCAAACATGAACCTGCTCCCAAACATTTAAAAGATGGGCAACATGGCAGAACTGCTGTGGCACAACTGTTTCAGAAACAGCAGTTACTGAAAAAGTAACTCAAACACACAGAAACTACTGAATCAACTCAAAAAAAAGCTGAATGGCTGATATGGAACAGAAATTAATCTGATGGAGAAAAAAAATGGTATTGGAAAGAGCTGTATAAACAGGGTTATGTTTTTCAAGACCTGTGACTAGGTAGTTTAAATGACTGGAACATATGGTAGTATGGCAGTGAGAGGCAAGTTTCTTAACTGAGGAGCAAGTGCATAGACTAGAACACAAAAACAGGCCTGGTATGACAGACCAAAGAGCACCCTGGCTACCTTTCATGGATCCAACAGCAGCCATAAGAAAATAGAGAACATAAGAGCCAGGCTGATATTTACACCTGACAATCTACCAGTCTCTATCTCTCCTCATCTTGGGAACTTACTGTGCTTCATATGATTTCTACTTATTGTAACCTTCAGGGTTACAATAGCTATAAAATAACTATAAGTTATTTTCAATTAACTTATAGTGGCCCTTTGAGTCAATGGAATCATCCAGACCCCATTGGCAAAGGAATCCCTATCTGGGGCCATCTTGCACCTAAACAATTCATCTGTGTTTTGTTTTGAACCAGGTTCCTATTGTCTTCATTTAAGGTTCTATTCTTTTCTTGGAAAACGTTTTGAACAGCCCATTAGAGATTAAATGAATGTCTGTAGATATGTATGACTGCCTAATGAGATAAAATTGCCTTTTGAACAGTATTCACTGAAACCTCAAATTTTTAAGCTGTTTGGACAGCAAATTTTAAATATTTTGACATTTCCATGGTTTGAATATCATTGTTGGTCTGTTTTGAAAGTATCTCATTATTTAGTGTTTCAGAAGGAAGGCACAGTTCTTAGCACACCTGACTCCAGCCTAGATAAATCCTAAACATCTCGGACATACAAGAGTTTTCTCAATCACTTTTAGGTTAATTTACCTTTCTTTTCCTCTTCCTGTTTTTCTTTATTTTTTAATGTGAGTCTGGTTTAGATAAAATAACTTTTCTAGGTCGCATGGTTATGTCACATCAGTTGGGTTTTAAACAATGCATTAATCAATTGACATTTCAGAATGGTCAGAAACTTCAGATGCCATCCATATTTTCCATCAGTGAATTGAATAGTGCAAGGAGAAACCAAAGTTGCTTTTCCCCTTTATATGTGATTTATCTAAAAGATAACATAGTTAGTTTTTAACAGCGGTCCAAGAACATCTGAACATTTCTTTCTATGTAAGATGGTAATATAAACCTAGTAATCCAGAAAGTCAACTTGTTTGAATTCATCCAACAGGAAAATTACATGGAAATTGTGAAAATAAAGTAATATTTGTTTACAATAAATGTTTTCTTATTTATTCTTTCTTCCTTTTGTATTTGAGGATAAGTTAAAAGCATTGGGTAAAGCTGTCTTTATAACAGGGTTATCCAAAGATAACTTGACAACAGACCTCCTCTGTTTAGCATAACTGAAACAAGCAAATGTGCATCTTTGCTTTTGTTGGGCTTGAAATATCCTTCACCAAAGCAAGAGTTCCAATTTTGTTTCCATGACAATATGCATGACTTACAAAAGCTGTGGATCTTTTTGCCAAAGAGATGTGACTAAACCAGCAACATTTCATTTGCCTTTATGTCTGCTTTTTTTCTTCTCAGACATGAAAAGATTTTATTCAAAACATTTATTTATAAGAAGTTCTGCAGTCTAAGCTTCCATATTTTTGTTCTCTTTCACCTAATTTTCAGCATTCTTTATGTAGGAATGTCCTCTTCTATTTTTAGAGTATTTAATCTAATTCTCCTCTGTTTTCTTAATCTTAAAAATACATAGTTTCCCTGTCTTTAGTCAGACCAATTTTCTTCAATTTCAACTATTCTAGTGCTTCATTACGGAACTATCTTTTACATTGAAGATTCCTCTCTCTTCTTGTCTGAGTTATGTAAACATAATAGTAGCTGTTTCTTAAAACAGTCTTCTCATACTTGTCTCCACTTTCTGTATTATCATTGTCTTATTAGCCCATTTTTGATCAGTTAACAAACTTCTTCCTTAATACAGGATCTGTTTTCAAGCCTTTTTTTTTCATACATAATGTTATTGCTTTCACCCCCATTTGGTTTCTTGAGTAGTAATTTTTGCAAATATTTTATTTTGAAAAATATTTCTCCTCCTATAACCTAATATCAAATTTCTATATAAACAGATTTTTGGTCACATGAAGACCGGAGTCACCAAAATTATAATTACTTTACAAATTATCATAAGACCATTTTTTTTTTCTTTTTAGTTTTCTTTTATCTTCTTGTTCCATACTTTTAATTCTTCCCTATCAATAAAATGTTCTTATTATTTCAGAAAAATCCCTTACCAAAATCTGTAAAATTAAAATTTGCTACAATTTTATATTTGTAAAGATGACTAGAAGGGGAACACATTATTGCACTTCTACATGTACAGAATTAGTCCACCAAAGTTACTTCTTCAAAACAATGCCTTCAAGATCTCACCAAAATTCAGAAAAACTTGATAGCTGAACAGAAATAATTGTGCTATAAAGTCTAGAAATTTTCACATTTTAGTGAGAAAACCATCAGATGGCTATTTAGAAGAATTCTCAAGGGAAAGGGATCTTTTTCCTTTATATTTCACTGTTCCTACTGTTTCACAGAATCACAGAATTTGGTCATCCAAGGAATTTTCATCAGGCTCTGAAGCTTTGTCTGTTACTAGTGACTTGTTAAGCCACGATTCTGACCCAGGAAGGTGTTTTTAACTATGCATATTTTGCAGTTGAATCAATATTCTCCAAAGCTGAGAGGGGAATATTTATGTCTTAGCTTTTTAAAATGTAAGGCCATCACCCCTTTTAAACTGAAGATTATAAAATAGTCTAAATTTTATGTCATTTGGTGTATAATATTTATTTTTGCTCATCTAATTCATCCTTGCCTTCTTAAAAAATTAATTAAAATGCATTTTTCATGGCATAAATTAGGTACATATACTTAGGTATTTCTGTATTATTTATTCTTTGATTTTTGTATTGCTGCCTCCTCATGTACTGGAAAGGATGGAATAAGCATAAAATGGATTGGATCTGGTTCAAGTAGAAATGTCAGCTCTGATATAATTGGTGTATCTTGAAGCAGCAAATAACTAGAGTGACTGTGGGGACCAACAACTGGACCTTTTTCCTTTTTGAATGATTGGCAGACAAGAAAATATTTCACCTAGATGTCCCACTATCCTTTTCATTACTTTGTGAACACTGAACATCACAGATCTCCTTCTACAGACATGCTGATTTGTAGCGATAGATCCTGTACTGTGAAAACACAGCCTTCCTTTCCAGCTGCCTTTGCAGTGCCTGGCAAAAATGCCATCAATGTCTATGTATGGGCATATGTCATGCCAAGGATTTCACTTCAAAGCATGCCAGTAAAAGAAAGGAAATTTAATTTCTAGTTCGTGCCATGTCCTGCAAGTAAGTACTAATTTCTAGGGTCTTCTGATGCATGTCATGGCTGTGGAGTAGGATAGCTTTAGAAGTCAGCATTTTGTTCTGCCAAAATGTACAAGCATTTGAGCACCTCGGCATTGGAGTTTCTTTGAAGAATGGATCATCTTTGGTAGTTATTTAAATCACTTTTTCGTACTCAAAAAAATAAGTTTTATCTGGTTGGCATTATCATCTGCTGTTATTTGCACTTAGTACACACAGTGCAATCTCAAAAACCCCTGAGGAGGGCACCAGCAGCAATGACTTGGAACACGAAGTGTGTGCAATTGGTTGCATTTCTAACTCCTGATCAGGCCAGAGTGTACTGGACATTGTCTGTAACAGTTCCATTTAGTACGTGTGGCTATTGTATATATCCTAAATAAAAAGAATATACATCATTCTTGCCTACATCTTTGCAAAAATCTCCACCAACTACGCTTTCTTTGATCTGCAAATATTAATGCAAGTTTAGAATAGTTTTGGTGAGTTTTCATGCAGGATACTTTATGCTGTCCTGTTCATCTGTGTGCAAAAAGAGAAGGCGGAATGCATTTTTGAAATGGTTAACAGGACAATTAGGGTGATGGAGAGCCTGTGGGAGATTGGCTCTCAGTGCACTAAATTGAGAGCTAGAAGGAGAAATGATCACTGCCTATAAATATAAAGATCAGTGTAGGAGTAGAGCTGTTTAAACTAAGGGGCAGCAGTACAGCATAGATGAAGAGAATTTGGCATGAATTAATTCCAGGCTTGAAATTCAAAGAAGGATTTTAGTACTCAAAACGTTCAGGTTCTGGAAGAATCTTCTAACAGTAACAAAGTGAAAATGTGTTAGCTTGGTGCTTGATTGAGTTACGAAAGAGATTGTGTTATATGATTGCTTGAAGCAGATGCAGTTGGATTTTTTTTTTTGCCAGAAATTTGTTCTCAGTTTTACTTCTTATTCTTCTGGTATGTTTTTTGGCCATCTCCATGTTTTTTGGCCATCTCCAGATTCAAAGTGTGAGAAAGCAATACCCATAACAGCTGTGTGACTGCAACATGAACAAAATCATTGAGAGTAAGGAATTTTTATGAGAATCTTGTTCTTCTCTGAGGAGGATAATCTGGCCTGTTGGACAGCAATAATAGAGAGACTTATTGCAGACATTTATATATAATTTGCTATCTTGGCCAGTATATAAAGGTACACTCTTAACCAAAAAAGTTGAAAATTCAAGTTGGTGTTTCCAAACTCTATATCCATATTGTATAATATGTAACATCTCACTTTGGAAAGAGGTTGCTGCTTTGCTGTAGATATTCACTGAGACTATGTTAGGTCACCAAAGGACAATCTCACTTAAACCTGCTGAAGGAGTCCCAGCAAGAGCAAGAGATTTCAGCCAGCAGCATTGAAGTATTCCAGTATGAAGAAAGATGGGTCTCCTCTCATCTAACTTTAGATGTCTACAGAAGAGCCACTTACTGCTAAGCTAATCACTCTGAGTTTCCTCTTCATCAGTAGAGAGGAAATAAGTATTTATTATATATAAGGGGAAAAAAAAGCATCAAGGCACAGTACTCCTTCTAATTCTGTGGCCTTTATTTTCAAATGGCAGTATTCCAAGCCTAGTAAATTGGAAAGCATGTTAACAGAGTGGTTTAGAATTCCTTTTTAGTTAGATTATTTTTCAACCTGCTTGAAGCAATGGAGTAGACAGCAAGAGATAAAAGAACTAGTAATGTTATTGCCACTAAGAAACAAATAAGACAATTAAAATACATACCCATGCAGAGTTGCTATGCTTTACATGGACAGCATTTTGAAAGTTTAGCTTCTCTAAAGATATTTACGCACAAACTTTCTTGTAATGCTCCAAGAATTTAGAATTGGAAATTGTAGATGCCAAGTTATCAAGGGTGACTTCAATCTGTAAAGGAAAAAGCAGTATCATCTGAAAATAGCTACCAGTGAGACCCAACTAAACAACCCCTTAAGTCTGAGCTTGAAGGTGTAAGGAGCTACAATCACTCAGGTTATTTTCACATGAGATGCCATTGGAATGGGGTATTTCTTTAGTTCAGTTAGCTAATATTACAGGTCTTATCCCCGTGCTCTGCAGGTCAAAAAGGGTCCTGGTCTACAGCAGAACATTTGTGTATCTTGTTTCTACAAGATTTCTTACCTTCTGTATTTTGGCAATCTCACATGGATTTTTATACTTTAGTTTTTCTAGGAGAAGAAATGAGAGAGAAAGACTGTGGGGTTTAAACTGGATGGAGAAGGAAGACAGTTTGCAGGGAGAGAGAATATTTTGATAGCAGCATGGTTGGGCAAAAATGTCTTAAATCTTTGAGATGTGGCCTGAAGGACTTGCCTGGGAAGGGCAAAAAGGCAAAGTCTACTGATGAACAGAGATAAAGAACCACTAGCATTTTAATGACAAAAAGAGTTCTTTGCCTGCCATTTTCTAACCTGGCTAACCAGAAAATATACCTACCAGAAGTAGTGTGAATATTTATGATTCTTTTGGACAGTGAGCATATATGTTAGTATCCTGATCCTGTTCCTTTTGAAACCTGTAAAAACTCCTTGGTAACTTCAGAGGGCCCAAGAACTCAGAAACCCACCAAACAGAGAGATTCTTGACTGGGATATGGCTCCTGAGGGAAGAGTTTAACATCCTTATGGATCTTCTATCAGGATTTCTCCAGTGATATGATAGATGTGGTTGACATATGGGAGGGTATTGATTGACTGAGGAAAGAGAAGGATGAGGAGCTGAATTCTAGGGAATTTAGTGACAGTAGTTAGTATGTCATACAGACAAGACTATTAGTACCAGCCTTTGCTTTATGTGCAGGCTACAAGCACATGAGGAAGGGGAGCCACACAACAATGCAGTCCCAGTTAACATGCAATTAATTTTGTGAGGGACTTTTAGTCCTTGAAAAGGGCCAGATAAATTTTAAGGATGATAAGAATTACTATAAATTGTAAGGATGATAAAAATTCCTCTAGGGAGGTAATTGGCAGTGAAACTCACCTGGAAAGAGACAATAAAAGCATCTCCTTAAAATCCAAGTCTCCCCTGACTTTGAAATAATTTTCACAAAGTGAAATACTTAGTATAGATTTGAATACTGAGATAACTTTAAAAAATACATTTTTTACCCATTTATATGGCTAGTTAGGAGGGGTCTTGCCATGTTTGTTCCTTTACAATGAAGATTGATGCTAAGTTACCTGTCAACCTTCAAGAAAATATCTTGGGCTCAGTTTTCTTATAAACAAAGCAATTGCATTATTCAGAGAGGTATTGCATTGTATGTATTTATTAATGGAAAAGAAGTTGGTATGGCAGTGGCTGAGTAAGCCAGGCTGCAGTAGACGTTTCTACACAGTGTTATCCATCCAGCTCAATCAAAACTGCAAAGGCTAGTAGACAGAGGGGTGTGGTCAGGAACATCTTAAATCAAGAAAGTGTCAGCTGGGCTCCATTTCCTGATTTAAACATTTACACAGATGAATAACCTATATTTAAAACCACAAAAGTTAATGAATAAGCAATAAAACACTTGACCTATAGCAACTGTGAGCTCCTATCCTCTATATTTAAGATGAGCTCTGTCTCATTCAGCTTTGTCAGGGGAGGATGCTTTCTGAAGTAGCCAGCTTTGCTCAACAGGCATGGAATGCTGTCTGCATCATAACCCCTTAGAGCAGCAGGGGACAGAGCATCACCCTTACTTCTGTTCTGCTAGTTTGGGATATGCATTTTGTAAAAAATAAAATTAAAAAAAATCCTCTAACACTGAAAAATTGAAGTAATTTTTTGTTGCGGCAAAATAATATTAAAAATATTGTTTGCCTTCTCTCTCTGCTGAGGCTTCCTGACTGGGACAGGTTTTATCCTAAAGATGTGTGCTGGGCCTCTTTCCAACGTGGCCAGTGCCCAAGGGAGGAGGAAAACACACATTCAGATGTGAAATACTTGTTTCTACAATTTTTCCTTGTCTTCCTTCCATATTTTTCTCTTTTAAGTGCCATCACCTTGAAACAATAGGCCCATCAGCTGTACAGTAATTTTGGGCAGAATCACTAAAACACTGATACAGAATGCAATCAGCAAGGAAGCAAATTGGGGTGTTTAATTAATGGCAATGAACATGGCTCTGTTGAGTGTGTCTTATCAAGCAGATCTGATATTGCTTATGTTTGGACTACAGGCATGGTTAATACAAGTTATTGGGGTAATATCTTTAAATTTATGACATTCTGATAAAAATTAAGAGTATATAAAATCAATACAACTGACTTCAAACAAATTAAAAACTAGCCAAGTAATATATTGCAGAATCTAATTATATATGTAAATTGCAAATAATCTGTTGTGGCATTTTTAGCAGGTCCTGCAGAGATCTCTTTATCGAATTTTGTGCAATGTCTTCATGAAAAGTGAGAGAAAACACAGTATCAGTCAATGAGGTGGAGACTACATGACTGAGGGGTTGAAGGGGTCAAAAAAACTGAAAACATTCCACCAAATGGGAAACAAATAGATAGACCATTTCCAGTTGAGAATCATATTGATTACAGTGACCATGAGATCATTGAGTTTAAAATTATGGGGGAAATGAAGAAGACAAATACCAGAATCATAACCCTGGACACTTGGAGAACAGATTTTGGCTTATTCTGTCATCTTCTTGGCAGTATCCAGTGGGGAGCAGAGGACACCAGGGCACAGGAGAGCTTGTTGAATTTCCCCAGATAATAAAATCTCTCTATTCATATGTGCAGAAAGGTGAGCAAGTGTTGCAGAAGGTCACCATGGATTAACAGGGAGCTCCTGGATGAGGTCAAACACCAAAAAGAAATACATGAAATGAGGAAGAAGGAATGGAATTCTCAAGAGGAATGTAAAGATGGTTGCTAAAGAATGCAGGGATGAAGCTGAGAAAACAAAAGCTCACCTGAAGCTGGGACCAGTAGTGAATGTGAAGGACAAAACAAAGGACTTCCCTAAGTACAAAAATGCAGCAAACTGAAGGCAGAGGAAAATTACTTATGTGGGTTTTAAGTACAATAATCCCAGCACTAGCAATTTTTAGATGGATCTGGTGATATTTTGGTGGATCTGGCCCAATTCTATTATAAATGTTATAGTGAGTATAACGATACAGCAAGCTATATCCTAAGTCCTGGAATGTTTCTTATGTCTTTGGAAGAATAAAGTGATCAATAGGAAGTACACAGTCCTCGTAGCAGTTCACAGGGCACCCAAATACAAGGATGAAATCTGCCTATTAATACATACTTTACAATACTTTGAAGATACAAACTGATCCATCTGCCTACCACTGCCAAGCACATGGTCAAACTAAATTTTTCAGGCATCTTGTTCCTCTTATTACTGACAAAGCCCAACAAACAACCACAAGCCAGTAAGTCATTCCACTAAGGATAGCAGAAAAACTACAGTCATCCTCCACCCTCCAAATTTTGTAGACAGACAAATACAAAGCAGTGAAATGAGTACCAAACTTTAATAATAGCCTGGATTATATAGAAGAAGTCATAAGAGTTATTAAAACTCTATAGACTTTGGCACTAATCTTTTCGAGTAAATTTTAAAAATTATTTTTACAAATTAATAATCAAGAAACAATGAACCTTCCAAGTTAGTAAGTTTGGCACAAAAATATTGAAATGAAGTAGCTACCTCCAAGAGGTGACTGGCAGAGTTTCAGAAAAAAAGGTACGAAAGCCCAAGAAAACAAAGAGTTGATTTGTCAGGGGTCATGGACTGCCTAGCTATTACTGCATTTTGCTGTAGACAATTTAAAAGAAAAAGGAGGATTTGTAGCGCTATAATTCATGTTATCTTCATTTTCCACCTTACTTATTTCAGAGCTGACAGGAATTCATAGGAGTCATGCAGTATGCTGCTCAGCTGGAAGTTAGGCAAAGAAATACAGATTTAAGCATGTAGTATTAGAAATCCTTCTTAGAAATTTGGACTAAACTTTTCCTTTATGAGATCTAAGGGACAATAATTACTATGGAAAGGTCAAAATCAGCTAACAGCTAAAATTAGAAAATGAGAAGTAAAACACCTACATTACAGTTCCTTTTGAAAATGCATGTGAGGAAGTCTTTAAAGGCTACTGCTAGTACTTCATAACCCAATACTTGCTGTTGCAGTTGTCTTCACTGCAAGAAATTTCTTTAATTTTCACTTAAAAAGAAACATTCTCTCCCCTAGTAATTATCATTACTTCTCCATAAATTTCTATTTTTAGGAACACTCCAGGCAGGCTTGAACTTTAGTTTTCAGAAGCAGACAAAATTCTACTGGATGACAAAGTTCAGCTAAAGACTTGGCTAAACATCTAAAATTAGGGAATGAGAAGTAAAAAGTCAAGTTCTGGAAGAAACCTTTTGTATTTAGGTGTAAATCAGCATCAGAAATGACTTTCCATTTCAGTCAGAACTCTGCTCCTTCCGTAACAGCAACAGAGAAGAGCATTCCCTTCCTTCTAGCTCCTAGAGTAAAGAGAAGTTTCTCTTCTGCCAAGAGAAAATATCCCGTGAGTGAAGAAGTAAATATATGAGTAACAGACCAAAGCTGTTTGAGTGAGATAGAAAAACCAGAAGATTCCGAGAAGTGACATGATGGAGAAGGATGAAAGCAGTGAAGCAAGATAAATGATAGAAAAGTTGGAACAAAGCATTAGGAAAAACCTCAACACCTCTGCAACAACCTACCATAGACAAAGAGGTATGACTATTGAAAATGATAAAAGAGCATCAAGAACACTTTATATTGCAGTAGAGACATTTTTGTACCAAATTCTGCATTCTAATAGTTGATAAATTTACATGGGAAATCGTGAAGCAAATCTGAATGAACAGGAAATTGCATAAGGTCTCTGGCTTTCGATTGGACCTCCATGCCTGATACTCTCATGCGACAGCTGGTAGAACATCATTTGCGGTAGTGCTTGTGGTTTTGAGTAATGCTTGCTTTTTAATAAAGCTTGACTTGATTATGCCATTTAATAGAAAAATGTCAGAGGAATCTATTTTCCAGTCCCAGACTTGAAAATTTTCTAAAATGCTAGACAGAAATTTTTGAACTTTTTGGAATTTTTAGTTTTCCTTTTTTACTTTTTCATCAGCTGAAGTCCATGCTTTTCAGGTGATTGAAAATAATAACCTCTATGCAGCTATTTTGTCTATTCCGCTACCCACAGCGCCTTCCATTGTGCATATAGCAAGATACCTGCTGACCTGACAAGGGTTTGTTAAGGTCAAGTGCTCTTTTCAGAAATCTCCTCTTGACTCTCTTCACTCCTGCTGTTTGTATTTCTTTCCATTTTCTTCCAGCATGATAATAATGCAATATTAAGAGGAACAGTGCAGGTGAAAAACAGAGTAAATATAAATCTGCTATCTTAATTTTAGATGTAGATGGAGATTCAGACACACCAAAAAAACCTCTTGAGGGTGTAATTAGCCTTTTTACACAGAGCAAGTCAAGAACTGCAAAGTTTTATTTGATTAGCTTCTAGCTGCCAGTGTTCACCTTTCATTATCATTGTGTCCTGTCAGTTTGAGGCTGTTGCAGAAGCTGCTTCATGTCAACATCAACAGGAGGTGAAACCCCACATGAACCACCATGTAAGGCCCATATTGAAATTAGAGATCTTACATTTCTGCAGAACAGCAAAGTGACAGGAAAGAAAAAATGTGGATTTCTGTAATGAAAGGTGAACCTCTTGCTGGAGGAGGAGGCACAGTCAATTTCTTAAGAATATGCTATCTGAAGACCTACAATAGCTAAAAAGCCCCACCAGTATAAGAAAGCAGACTTGGTTATCACAAGATTGAACTTTTTGACTGAAATGAAGTAAATCCAAAGCCTGACAAGTTTTAAAGCAACAAAACTTTGATAAGTGTCAAAACAATAAGAAGTATAGACTTTTTTTTTTTTTCAGAATCCAGTTATTTTCTCTATTAGGTACCTAATTTAAGCGCAGCCTCATTAAAAATGTAGGTACTTTGAGTAAAAGAGAAGGTGATCTCTGCTTAGCTGCCTATATTACTGAAACAGTGGAAACAGTGGAGATTTGAACATCTCAGCTAAGAATTCTAGTCATCAACTAAAATAACAGTAAGAAAAGTTACTAAAATCACAAAGGTAGTAATTTATAATGTTTTGTCAAAGTATTCACTTCTTGTAGAAACAATGGACTTCCTTTGAACAAAACCCTTTGTCTCTTGCATGGAGGTATGTTTCCACAACAGCTATGCTAATCATCAAAATTTTCCTGCTTTGCCACTATCTTTACCTAATTACAATTTATCTATTTGTCCATTAAAACCATGACAGGAAAATCAGAGCTTTGGAAGATTCATTTAAAAATCAGGTGTTTTTTTGGAATTTTTTGGAGAATGAAAGTGGAGCTGAGGAAGGAGAGGGGGAAGAGGAGACTAGAAATGTAACTTCATAGTTTTCAAGGATGCTACCAGTGCATTTTTTCACTTGAACATTTCCAGAACCTGGGCCAAGTTTGTTTCTCACAGCCTATTCATATCCTGTCTCCTACAGAGAACATTGAGAAACACTGAATCCTGAATATTTTTGAAAAGCTGCTCTAGAGCTTTAGAACTTCTTGTGTTAATGAAGGTACTCGATGTTCTGACTTTTTTTCCTCAACCTGTTCACTCCCCAACAATATTTTCACTGAAACATTGCTATGATGAAAAAAGCAAAAATACCCAATTGAACCCTGTAAAATACTCTGTAGGAATGTCTGGCACATGAGTGTCTAGGCACAGATGACTTGAATCATGCTTAATCATTGTATTTTGAATGCAAAACTGACAGAAATTGCTGCTAAATAAAAACATTTGATCCTAGTAAGATTTTGTTCTCCTGGCTGGTTTGGGTGCAAGAGACTCACACAGAGATATGTGTGAGTTAATAGCAGCAGTGATGGAAGTCTGGTGATAATGCCCATGAAGACTTGTCATGATTTGGCTTCTGCATCCTCCATGCATTACCCAATTTCAGTGCAATCTCAATCTTACAACAGAACCTACAGCTCTCTATAGGTAACGCCTAATATACTTTTTGTAGAACAATGCTTGACAATGATGTACTCTTCTGTTGTAATGACATATTAGTTTGGTCTGTTTATGACACAAATTCTACTCATGAATATTTAAATAGTAGTTAATTATTCTTTAATTCACACACTGCGGACTAAAAAACCTTGGTAAAATCATATAATCTACCAGAAGCAGAATTTTGGATGCATTATAGCAAATACTTCCCTTTTTCTGTTCTTGTGTTAGACACAAGAAACATTGAGGCTTTTTAGTTTGCTTGATATGATTTAATTTTGTATGTGAAAAAAATAAAAGCTGGATATTGATAAGTTACTCTCACTAGTCTGCTTGTTTGGAAGGAAGTTGATTGATTTGTTAGTAGACAATTGTCCATGAATATAATGAAGAATATATGGATGTCATTATAAATATGTGTCTGACATTTATGTTGCTGTAAGTCTGGATATATGCTTCTGAAATTAATGGAGCTGCATGGATATCAATCCCAGACAAATTAGGTCAAAGGAATTTCAAAAGGTAAACAGAGCTGCACCAAGCCAGTGTCTGATACATGAAAAGAGTCTAAAACAAAATGGAATTATGGATCTGGCATTTGCAATTGTGCCAGTGCCAGCTTAACCGAGCTAGAGCAAGTAATAAGTGTGAAGATACATTAGCAGGGTTTTCCATGCACTCTAGAACCTACAACAGAAACTCCTTCCAGTTCTTGAGTGCACTTGTGAAAGTTTGCAATGCTGCATGTTCCTTGCAACAGTTAGAGTGATCTTACAGAGACTTGATGCCACATTCTGTTATGAAGAATATCTTGTGTTTTTAAGAATACCTGTACTTCTTAAAGGGTCTTCTACCTTACCTTACCAGTGGTGAAAGAGACCTAATTTCCAAATCCTTTGAGTTTTTATAGATTTTTACATGTTTGAAAATCAATGAAGTAGTATTCTACATTTTCTTTGCACATCTGCAAGTAATTATCCAATGTACAATGCAGGTGAAATTCAATCAAAGAGGACAAGAAACAAATTTTATCCTCATTATCTTTTTAACTTTGGGTGCTTTAAATCTGGAATGAGTCCATAAGACCTTGTGGAACCAAGGCAAATGAAAATAATGGATTTTTTTTGGTCACAGATGCAGTAAACCAAATACTCCTTTTCCCATGTCCTTAGAGGACATCTCCTGTCATATCAAAAAAAGACTGCTGAGCCTCTACCCAACAGCTTGACCTCTTCCCAAGCTGGTTTCTTTAGCTTAGATATGACATTATGTGCAGGGTATTGATGGCAACATTTTGCTAGTAGGGGACCTGCAGGGATGGCCTCTCTTGGAGGAGGTCAGAGACTGCCCTGTGCCAGACATGGACAGTTCAAGCCAGCTCAGCTATGGATCCACTGCATGCCAAAGCTAAAGTAAATCAGAGGATTTTGGGGTGCCTCTGTGAGGACACATTTAAGAAAAGGCAGAAAACACAAAGGGTAATGGAACAAGTGAAAAAGAGGGGGAACAACAAGACCATAGGAGTAAGACATGCTCCATGGTGGAGCTGGTCACATCTGTGCAGGAACTGTATGGGGGACTTGCACTGGAGTAGGTTCTTCCCTGAAGAGAATATGGCCCATGGGGGAGTCCACACTGGAGCAGAAGAAACTAAGAAGGAGGGGGCAGTGGAGTAAAAAAAGGAACAAAGCAGCACAAAGAAGCAGCTACACTGGCCCCAGGAGCCTGCTTCATCTGTTGCCTTGCTGTTGGAAATGAGTGTAAGCTGCAGTCAAAGGAAGGGGAGTGGAGACTGGGAAGCAGGGAGGAGAGGTGTCTGCAGAGAAGTTGAACCTGCGAGTAGGAGAGAAAAGCTGTCTTCCCTAAGTGTTTAGGTGTTTGTTGTTTTTGGTCCCCAAACCCCAAATCAGCAATTGAATGTTTTAAATGCAATTCACCGGGTTGAGTCTACTATGACAACTTCAGTTATTGGTGAATGGTCTTTGTTTTGATTACATAAGTTTTCTCATTCTTGTCTTTCCTATTTTCTTTCCATTCCCACTGTGAGAAGGGAAAGAGTGAGCAAACTGTGGGTGCTTGGCGGCTGGCTGGAGCCATCACACACCAGACTTGGCACAGCATCCTGCCAGCGCTGGCTACCAGCAGGACAAGGTTTTCACTCGCCCCTTGTTGGCAGTTTGACATGCACCTATGAATCTTTGAGGACTTCAGAACCTGACTCTTTCACTTTTCCCATGATTATTATGGATTTTAGGTATGGAAGATGACCAAACTAATCCACCGAAGGTTATAAATGAAAGGGTTTTGTTCCGGAAAGCATCAGGCCTGCAGGAGGAGAGGGCTGTTCACCAGGAGCCAAGCGGGCGCCGGGCGCTGGCCGTGGTGCTGAACGGGACCCTGCCGCGCCTGTCGGAAGTCACACCCTCCATGGGAGTAACAAATAGTTGAAAGAATGAACACTTTACCTGTAACTTTAAAAAAGTACCGTAAACTTAGACGACTGGTGCAAGAATGATCTATGAATAAATGAATTTTTCCCCCACTTACACTCAACAATCCATATTAATGCCGTTACACCATGGATGTTGGCACCTGCCCACTCAGCTCAGGGTGATGTAAATATAAGCATTTACACTTAATATTTGCAGATTTTCCATATTAACTGACATTTTTTCATTTGAAAATACTAGTGTTTTTTGGAAAGAAATGGGATTAACACAATAATTAAGTCTAATTGTGAAACAACCAAATGGAGCTGGGAGAAAACAATTTAATCTATGTATCATGGATTCATCGTGTTTAGCATCAAAAAGGTGCTAGATTACTCAGCCTGACACTTTGCCTTTCATAAATCCTCACATTTTGCCCACTTACCCCTGCCTTGAACTCAGATATTAGCGGGGTTAAAATTGCCTTTCAAAAGGAAGATAGGCCTGAATTTTAAAAAAGGGAATCTTTTTCCCCCTTCCCCCCGTATTATTACTTTCTCGACTAGGGAAGAGAACTTGGTATTTTCTTGATAAAGAAAACATATCCAAGTCACTTCATTATATCCTCCTTGCTAAAAACAAGCACTTAGCTCTTGAAGTCTTTCATGATATATTTGCAGTTCCTTTCTGCTCTTTCCTCTAATTTTTTAGCACCAGTTTTAAGACGTATGTAGCACTCCTGGAGGTGGCACAGCAGCGTCACCAATACCGCATGCAGAGTAAAAAACATTTTCCCTGTTTCTATTCACTACTTTTACCACCTCTTTGTGCCACAGGATCACAATGAGAACTCAGATTCTTGTCCACTGTGACTCCACAATTTATTTTAAACTCACTATTTTTCAGCTGAGAATTCAGTATTCTGCAGGGATAGCTGCAGCTTGCTGTATTAAATTACAGTTTGTTTGAATAGACAGGTCTACCAGCTGACCCAAATCATACTGACTTATCTACATTCACTGTTAGTTACCATTCTGCCAACCCTCATGTCATCTGCAGCTTTTATTAATGCTGATCTTATATTTACTTTTAGGTCACTGAGGAGAATGTTGAATACTGTGAAATTTAGTCATAAGGATATCCATCAGAGACGCACTACCCTGGGATGATTTCATATTGACAGAAAATGTTGCAGACTATAATTTCTATAAATTTTCTATAAATTTCACTTTATCATGCACTTTGCAGGTATCGTGTGGTCCTAATTGTTTAACAGAATGGCACGAGGTGTTAAGTCATACTCTTTACTAAAGCCAGCATTAAATCATCTCAGTTCCTTTAGCAAAGGAATTCTTATGTCAAAGAAGTAAAATGACCTACTTTTGTGTTAACTCAGATTTTTATCTTCCTTCATTTTAATTACCATTAAAGATAGTTTATGAAAGGTTTCATTGCAAATATTGTGTGGTTTTATTCTGCACTGCTCTCATGCTAAGTTGGCTTTGTAAAACCACTCTTATTTTCATTATATATTCCCATGCTTTAACATTTCCTTTAAGCAAATATTCTACAATATTCTTTTTACTGTGATGAGCTATCTTCTACACTGTAATATTCAGAGCAGCCAAAGCTGACTCACGAAAGATTCATTATTTGTTGTTCCATAACTGCTGCTATTTACACACATTTCCTATGGGATGTTTCCACTCTTCAGACCACAGAGAACTCAGAGACTGAGTGCAAACTGGGTACTAAAAGATAAGAGGTCAAATAAGGACTGTAGTGATACAACCATGAAGAAAGTCACATCTAGAGGTCTGTACGGGTAGTGAGTAAAGTGGGAAAAAGATTTAGGCAAGAAAATTAATAATGTTTAGACTGCAGTATTAGGATATAAACTTTTCTTCATAGCTCCTGAATGCCAAGGAATTGCTTGGTTTTGTCTGGTAGAAATGAAGCTTGGTGTTTCAGGCCAAAATTATACACACTGAGGCATTTTAAAACTGAGCATGAATATTTACAGTTTAAAGGTTCTAATTTAGACATGAAACAGTAAATCAAGGACATTTTGAGAAAAAGCAACCAGTCAATCTTGAATAAGCCCCTGAACAACCAGAGACTTTTTTTCAGCACATATGGTTGTCTAACAGGGTGCCTCAGAACAGTGGGTGATATTATGTGCCATATGTGCTGCTATACCAAAGAATTACTTGGTTTCTGGTAACACTAAACCCAAAGACTAAACTATAAAACTACCTAGGTCTTCTTAATCAACATTAGCATCTTATTATTCTATCTATATTTAATTTTTAGCTGCATTTTTAGCTGTCAGCAGAAAATATAAGGAGGAATGGTTTACATAAATAAGACAAGACTTTCTAAGTTTTTAGGGATTATTATCTTGCTATTCATTTGATTATTGGAAATAATTTACTGGAAAAACGTCAAAGAAGAGTGACTAACAAAGCAATCAATGTGCAGGTTCTGATATCTTGTCTCATAAATTTAATAGAAAGACATAGAATTTATCTTCAATTCCCATAAAGGTGTGATAATATGGTAAGGAATATTTTCCTTACCAAAACTTATTTGATATAATATATTTAGACATTCACACATTCAGAAAGCTCCAAGTTCCATCAGGTCTCTAAAACACCTTTGCAATAATGAACTTTGAGTCACAGAATCATAGAATCATTGAAGTTGGAAAAGACCTCTAAAATCATTGAGTCCAACCACTAACCCATACCCAATTTTCATCACTAAACCTTACCCCCAAGTGCCACATCCACACACCTTTCTAACACTTCCAGAGGCAGCGATTCCACCACTTAACCCTGTTTCAAAGCCTGACCACCCTTTCAGTGAAGAAATCTTTCCTAATATCCAATCTAAGCCTCTGCAGGTGCAACTTGAGGCCATTTCCTCTTGTCTCACTTGTAACCTGAGAGAAGAGACCAACCCCCACCTGGATACAGCCTCCTTTCAGGTAGCTGTAAGGAGTGATAAGGTCTCTTGTGAGCCTCCTTTCCTCCAGGCTGAACAGCCCCAGCTCCCTCAGCCACAACTCAGAGGACTTGTGCTCCAGACTCTTTCCCAGCTTCTTTGCCCTTCTCTGGACCCACTCCATGTCCTTCCTGTAGTGAAAGCCCTGGACACAGGACTTGAAGTGAGGCCTCACCAGTGCTGAGTACAAAGGGACAACCACTGCCTGGTCCTGCTGGCCACACTATTGCTGATACAGGCCAGGATGCCATTGGCTTTCTTGGCCACCTGGGCACACACTGGCTCATGTTCAGCTTCTGTCAACCAGCACCCCCAGATCCTTTATCCTGGGTTGCTTTTCAGCCACTCTGTCCCCAGCCTGTAGCACAGCCTGGGGCTGTTGTGACCCAAGGGCAGGACTTGGCACTTGGCCTTGTTGAACCTCACAGCATTGGCCTCTGCCCATGGATCCATCCTGTCCAGATCCCTCTGCAGAGCCTTCTTGATCTCCAGCAGATGAATGCTCCCACCCAACTTGGGAGTCTCCTAACTGACTGAGGGTGCACTTGATCATGTAATCCAGATCACTGATAAAGACATTGAAAAGAACTGTCCCCAATACTGAGCTCTGGGGACTTCAGAGCTTCACTTGACTGGATGCCAAGAGGGCATAACTATTCACCATCACTCCATGGTCCACCCATAACTTCATTGCATGTGATGCAATATACATTTAAAACTTGGCCTAAAATTTTGGGAATTCATTTGGTTTGTGTAATTATTTAAAAATAACTTGTGGAATCTGATTTCCAAAAAGCAAGTATTCAATCACTGTAAAATTGAAAAATGTTTGAGGCATCTTAATTTGAATATTTTATGATGAAACATCTACATCACCAATCACTTTACATGTGACTGTGTCTTTAAAGGCTAGTGCTAGTACTTTGTAACCCAATACTTGCTGTTGCAGTTGCATTCACTGCAAGAAATTTCTTTCATTTTCACTTACAAAGGAGCATTCTCTCCCCCAGTAATTTTCATTACTTCTCCATAAATTTCTATTTTTAGGAGCTCTCCAGGAAGGTTTGAACTTTAGTTTTCAGAAGCAGACAAAATTCTACTGGATGACAAAGTTCAGCTAAAGATTTGGCTCCCCTGCCAAATCAGAAATCAATGAGATTTCCTGGACTGAGTGCAAGTTTTAAAGTAAACACATTAATGCAAGCGTGCCATCATATCTGCACTCTGCATCCATCTGCTGCTTTAAAAAATAAAATATTCTATACACAAATGTACTTTACAGACAAAGCTCTAAGAACAAGTGGGATGTCATATAAAAGATTTAAAAATGTAACAAAAGGCTCTGAATGTCAGAGGACAGTGTAGGGTGGGTCTTTGTCACTGTCAGTGTGCCCTTTGCTGTCAATCAGCTCTGCTAGTAAAATGAAGAGGTCACAGCCTCACCCCTTTCAGCCAGCACATCAGAAGACCAAAGGAAGAACAGTTCACAGGAAATGGTCTCACATGAAGAGGAAAATGCTACATTGTCTGTGACTCTTACTCTGTGACAGATCCTATTAGATTAGCTTTTCTTTCTTCTAATTTCCAGCAGCTGCTTGTGTTTGGTTATTCAAATGTACTTATTCAACTCCAGCACCAATTACAATCACAAGCAAGATAACTTACATCTCTTACTTTTCTAGAAGCCTCATTGCTGTGTTCTGTGTTCAGGCACTGTCACAGAGGTGTCCAGCACCATGCTTAGACAATTTTGTTGTGAGGTAAGATCTCCCTTAGGAGGCACCAGCATTTATTGGTTTCTTCTATTGTTTTTCCCAATGCACATTACCTTTCAGGAAATACTTTTGGTCTGGGAGGTCAAAAGATTTGTTTTGTTGCTTACATTGTTGGAAAAGATTTTATAACTATAGCAATTAATTAAATTAACTAAACTAACAATTAATTTAAATTGTGAATAATTACAAAAGTGCAGTTAGGACTCTCTTGTAACATTGTAAAAACAAAGTTGTGCGTACATTTAATGAAAAATCTTATCACTTCCAGAAAAGAACCTGTGGGGGGGATAGCATGTAAGAAAATATAGTGCAGAAGGTAATCTCACCCCTGAGGAGTTGCAGCTGTACTGATCACCAAAGATTAGGAACAGGCCTGCCCTTAACAGGCCACAGCTGTGTCCAATAAGAAGACGAGTGCTACAAAAGAGTGGGTTAGCTGGGTGAGGAGAGAGATGGAGTTTGTTGGCTGTGCTGTGAAGAAGTCAGTGCTGTGAGGAGCTGCACATGAGGAATCACTGAGAAGGCATGGAACTTTTGCAATAAGAGGCCAACAAGAAACGATAGCGATGCTTAAGATTCCTCTTGATAGACATTAGGAATAGGAAATGCAGTATATGCCCTGAGTGCACCAATTAGGTTTGACTGCCCAGAGGACATCTGGTAGCTCCCCTTCTAAATCCTCAGCCTCTGGCCCACTAGCTCCATTTAAGCTCAGGCTCAGGCCCAAGACTTTGCCTGAACTACAGTGTAGGTAGGTTTGTATCTAGCTGTATTCCTTGATGATCCAGGCTTGCTGGATCCAAGTCATGGGTATCAGCTGGAATTCTTGAATTGACCTCAAGCCTAACATGTCACTTTGAAAATGTCTGAATACTGGACTGTTTGAAACGGTTGCTGTCACCAGCCTTGCTGTTAATCTTGCTTGGATAGTGGGGGACTGTGCTCTTGTCTGTGGTCATTGTTTCTACTTACCTGCACTGTGGTCAGCTCCTCATCTTCTCTCACGGAGTGACTCCCTTCTTGTTGGCTGACATAGCATATAGTTTGCTATCTAAACCAGAGGCATGGAATCATGATTTTTAGTCCATTCACAATTCTGTCATTAGATCTCAATTTTCAAAGCAGTCAATCTGAGCTTTTTAGCCTTTGGCTATATAAACAAGTGTTGCAGTTAGCTATTGATGTCTTCAACTTTTAAGCTTTTCGAGGGAGGATGCAGTTTAAGAGGCTTTAACCCATTTGCTTTCTGGATTAGAGACCTAAACCACCAAAATGTCTTAATCCATCCTTTAACTGGTAGAGGCTTAATTTCTTCAGTGAGCAGCATACTCTCAAAATGACTCAGCATTCACACTGGTAAAAAAAGATACTGGTAGTTTTCTGTCACATCTTATCCAGCTTAAGCCGATTTTCTCCCACCTGAAATGCCAAAGCAGGATACAGCACAAAGCATCTTGCATTCCTTTTACAGGTCCCCTTGCATGAACGCTTGATGCATTGTCTGGATTAAAGAGCAGGCCCAGTATCTGTATCTCTAGGTGCTGAAGGCTAGAGTAATACTGGGTAGAGAAGGCATCTGAGTCTTACTTTTGCTCTTACTTCTTGACTTCACAGTGTATGAAACCTGGAAACATGAAAGGTCTTTCTGAGCCAGGATATATTGTCCAGCAGAGAAAGAAACGGTTCCATTTCAAGACTGGAAAAAAGCCTCTTGGTCCTTGTCAGATCAGATTGCCTTCCACTCTTAGGAGCTGTAATATGGAAAGACAAGAAGTCATAAGGGTTTCTTTACCTATACCTGCTTCACATGAGTAGCTTGAAGAAGGGAGAGGTTCTGTATTGGGTCAGGCCAGCTGGAGAAGTTTAGCTCTGTTCACACTTTAAAAGAACACTTTTAGCCTTCAAGCCAACATTGGATTATTTAAGTTCATTGTAGGAACTGACTGGCTTATGTGGTATTTTCAGGGTCCCCCGTCGAGAGGAGGAAATGATGAAACTGGCTCCATGTTCTTAGAAGGCTAATTTATTATTTTATGATCTATATTATATTAAAAATACTGTACTAAACTGTACTAAAGAATAGAGGAAGGATACAGACAGAAGGCTAAAAGATAATCATGAAAACTTGTGACTCCTTCTAGAGTCCTGACACAGCTGGACCATGATTGGTCATTAAGTCAAAACAATTCACATGAAACCAATCAAACAACCACCTGTTAGTAAACAATCTCCAAACCACATTCCAGAGCAGCAAAACACAGGAGAAGAAAATCAGATAATTATTGTTTTCATTTTTCTCCGAGGCTTCTCAGCTTCCCAGGAGAAGAATCCTGGGCAAAGAGATTTTTGAGAAAATATGAGGGTGACAGGCTTGTGTTGTACTGAACCATGAAAAAGAATTGCTTGGCAGAGGTGATAGCTGGTGTAGAAGAAAAACTTGTTGCAAGTAGAGACAACTGACCTCCAACGTCTATGCCAATTGTGACGTACTCTAACTCATCAATACAGGCACACTTTAGGATGCTGGTCTGATACACTTCAGACTTAGTTATGCTGTTTGGATGTTCTGGCTTAGTGGGTCAGAATGACCAAAAACACGTTAAGCAAAATAAACCTGCTCTTCCAGAAACCATTTTAGAATGCCAATTTTACAGGTGCCAATCATAAGTGCTTGTGTTGGGATTATCAATGTGAAACTCCATCTTCTGTCTTTCACAAGCAGTGGAAAGATTACAATATACCAGTTAAGGCAGAATTCAGATTTATAAATTAATTTATCTAATGTCAATTAGATGTCACAGAATATTCTGCTTGGGGTCTTGTATGCCCTTTAGTCATGTCTCTCAAGCTGATGCAAGAGTCTGCAGCAGCTACAGGTTTCCACTGGATGCTTCTCTTTCTGTAGCTAATAATTTTAATTGGATTAGCGCTGTTGATTATATAAAATAACTCTTACTATATAAATGGGACTGTTCACAGCTCTCAGATCTATGTTCTTAGATCTCTGCAAGCAGCTCCAAGGACTACCTGGTTTAAGTCTTGTTTATCAACAGCCTATTTTAGGGCACCAATATATGCTTTATATAAACAATTCATTAGTTGGAAATTGATGAACCTTAAAACACAAGACCAGTGAAGTAGTTCTAGATATTTTTTTTGGTCACAAGTATTGTAATTAAATGCATTAGGCTTTATCACTAATGACATGTTTATGTATAAATACCACTGAACAATTTGAATGATAATGGCGATCTTTAAACTTCCATTTAATATTAAAGTATGAATGACAGTAGATTTGCCAGCTTAAGACAATGTCAGGCACAACAAAACCTGGACAATCTGTGCAAGTTTAAATTGGTACAAAATCAGGCCTACACTCTCCCCTGACAGCAGTCTGTTGTAGTGCAGGGGTTTAGTCTTCTCTTATCATTAGGTCTTCCTAGGGTTTTTTGTTCTGTTTTACTTCCAAATAAGATTATTAGAGATTGGTTAATGGTTTTTTGAAGATCCATAGAAGCAAGTTACAGAGCTGTTTTTCGTATAAAGGAAACTGAGCTGTAGCAATTCTGCAGCAACTGTACGTGTTTGAAGATCTGGATTCATAGGCTCAGGGTAGCTTAATTTCACCAAAATCACTAACTAAGCTCATTGGGGCCCAGAACAGCAATTTTAGAAGTATTTCCATTTAGTTTGATTATTCTTCCCTGCAAATTAAAACACTAAAGATGTGTTGTCCCACGTTTGTCAAAGGTTAAAACAGTGCATGTTGGCACCTGACAAGGCCAAAGGGTTGAATCATGGCAACTTCACTATGAGATACAGACCTATCAACTCCAGGCCTCTGAAATGGGTTGAGATACTGCAGTGATAAGTTTCTTTATTTGCAACCATTAGGATCAGGCTCTTATTGACATAAACAAGAAGTGATAACAGCATGACAACTAGAAAGACTGTTATTTTTCAAGATATTTGCTAATACATTAGAAAAACAATTAATTAAAATATAACTAACACTATTAAAATCAGACTTTATTCCACATTTCTTTCATTGCTAGTGTTCACCCTTGGTAGTGCATGCTTTTCATTAACTTCCACTAGGTCCACCAGTACTAAGTTCAACTGAGTTTATTTGCTTGCATTCAAAAATGGTTTTGCAATTGCATGCTTCACTTTTCTAAATACTCTCAGGTTTTTAAGTACTGCTTAGGAGATATCAAGTCAAACAATTCCTGCACCTACCTAGTCATATTGTTTTTTGTCCTGCTTTGTCCAGTAGGAACGTTGTCATTGTCATAGAAATCACTATAAATGGGGCAGAATGTTTCACACTGCAATTCCAAAGAAAGTCTCCTTTGATACTGGTACTAAAAAAAACCCAAATCCTCGATCCCCAACCTGACCAGCTTTTGCTTCCCAACCTCTGTTTCCATGGCATTCTCAGCTGGTAGAAGGCAGAGAGCTAGTACAGTAAAAAAGAGGCAGACCAGCTTGTGCTGTACTTTCCTAGCAACACCTACGGCCTGCAGGATGCTGTTGTGTTAACTTCAACAAGAATAGAAACAGAATCTCTTTCTACCTTTTTTCTTTTTCTCTTTCAAGTGTATAAATGGAGGAGAGAGATTGAATGAGCCCTAGCATTTGCTGACCCTTGCATTTATAGTGCTGCAGCAGAGCAGTAACCTGCAGCTGCAAGACAGGCTCCTGGTCTAATAAGCTGCATTTGTAATAATAAGGAGAAAAGTATCTAATCAGAATGCTAGTCTTTCCTAGTTTTGAGTGAAATTCATAACTATCTAATTTTTGCTTTTGTATTACCCTAAGGTGTGATTCCAAAACTTGGGGTTTTTTAAAGAATTCCTTTGTTTATATATATATAAAAAATTATTTATGCACTATTTTTGTAGGTAACAGTTATAAAAATTTGTCATAATAGTAATTCTTGTAATATTATACTTAAAGGATACTTAATTCAGTGGGGCTACTTCAGTTGTAAATCAGCACACCTAAATATTTTGAAATGGACTGTGCAAATAAATCATTACATCTCCATGAGGTCCTATTAGAATTGTCTTAGTTTCACCAACACAGACTGTATAGAGGATCAGATCTATTACAGAGCAGACTGTAATAGAAGATCTAAAATCAAAGATCTCACTTGTCAAAAGCAAAGTATGCTTAAATTCCATCATGATATTAGAATACTGAAGCTATATTCAAAGAAGTGTGAAATGAGAAAGTGAACAGGTACAGTTGTGGGCTGTTTCATTTGCCCATGACTTTCCTGCGCCTTTCTCTCAAGTGACTCAAAAGAATTGTGTAGCCATTTCCCTCCTGATTAGCTTTAAAAATAAAATTTACATGTTTTAGGAAATTAAGGGGAGGGAAATTGAGAAATCTGTTTTAATTCCAAAAGTTTTGTTGTTTGGAAGTCTGAAATTGCCAGGATGGGGACACTGCAGAAGAGAATACTGAGAAGAGATGTAATACTGCAGATGTGGTTAGAGCTCTGCAAGAAGGATGAGAATGCCCTCTGTGTACAAACCAGGAAAAAATGGGCTAAAATTGCAGCAGACTTAGATTTGACATTAGGTGTAGCTTTCTGAGAGTAAAGAGAGCTAGTCTCTGGAATAGTTTAGCTGTCCTGAGGAACTGGATTGTCAAATGTCTACCAGCAATGATGACTATAAATAAATAATTGATCCTACTTTGGGCAGTAGGTTGGACTTCCTGAAGCCTCTTCTCACTTGCTTTTTTAGTGATTCTATATATTTAAGATACCAAAGGGACTGATATTTGCCACACTGAATTCTTAGTCAAACCACTTAAAATTGGCAAAACAGAAAGCCTATAAGCAATGGTGATACATTAATTACTCTTTACTAGAGTGAAGGCTGATTATTCAACCAGTTTAAAATATCCAGACAGATTGATTTCCTCATCTTTGGTAGCTCCAATCTCTTTATTCAGAGCTCAGAAGACAAGTATGTTTAAGAACATTCAATAAACAGATTCAGAGATAGGTTCTCAAAGATGCCCTACTTATTACTAACATTTGGAAGGAGGGAGTCTTTCCATTAGGTCATTCAATCCATAGGCTCTGTGAATGCCATCTCATAGAATAAGGCTAAAAGAAAGCTCTGAGACTTAGTAGCTCCTGGCTACAAAAGCAGCTGGGAGCCAAAGGTGTGCTGCCTTGTTACCTTGTCTTACATGAAACTTTAACCTACAGGAACATTTCCTGGGAAAAAAAATAATATAAATTGATCCTTTTAGTGTTTTGGGGCATATCAATAACATTTCATTTCACTTGGGAACTTCTAAAAAATGCTAGGCTATGTCTTTGAAATAGCAGGGCTAGGACTCACACTTTTTTTTCCCTCATTTCAATCAATTTGCTAATTGCCACTTTCTATTACATTAAAAAACAAAACACAAAAAACCCCCAAACCACAAACAAAACCTAAACATTACCTGTGGTTTCTAATCCCTCCTGCCCTTCACGCCAAGGGAAAATGCTGTAAATAGCCACAAAGCCACCTCATTAATTCCTTTAAAGTGTCTCCTTACACTCTCCTTTGCTACACTAGCAGCAGTCCTTGGCTGAGACTTATCACCTCTCATGCTGGCTGATACAGTTTCTCAATATGCTCCCTCTCCTGGTACACTCTGGCTGCATGCTTAAATGTCCCACTTCATAGAAGGAATTAATTTCTGAATGGTTCATGGGAGGTGAGGCATGAGCCTTGATTCAATGGCAATACTCAAGGCTGTAAGTCAGTCTTAAGCTTCAGGTAAAGTTGGCTTCTGAGGTCTGAAGAGATGGAGTCTTTGTGAGGCAAGATGAAGTAAGGGTCTAAACAAAATAATGGGATCTCTGAGCCTAATGGGATGCATGCCAGGGGTATTTCACTTCAAAGAGTGCCAAAGAAGAGAAGAGTCAGAATGAAGCATGTTTCTGATCTCTGAGGAAAAAGCACTAGGAAGTCTAGACAGACATCTTTATGTTGGTTCAACAATATAGTATTCATCCTGTCTTCAGGTTGTAGTTCAGCTGTTGCAGGGCAGAGACTGCCATTAATGCTGAATTCTACAGGGTCTGTGCCACTATTAGTAACAAATCAGACCTTTCTAGGCCCACCAGCTGCAAGCCAGTGCATCAGCTGGAGTCTGAGTGCCCAAAAAGCACTTGCTACCATGACTGCCTGGCAGCATGCTTCATCTCAGGGTGGCAGGAAGGGGCTCTATCCCTGCAATTCCTGCACCATGTCTCTGAGGAAACTGTCCATGCTGCCAGGTACCCACTAAGCTACTGATCTCTAAATTGCCACTTGCAGTTTCTAGGGTAAGAACTCTCACAGAACTTCAGGTGTACTTCCAGGATTTGGCCATAATTACACTGCAGGAAGTCAGTCAACTTAGCAGGGTGGTCTGAGGACATGAGGCTGTGCAAGAAACATGTGAGCTAAATCGTGGCTATGCCTGAAGACATTCAGCTGGTGTTCTGCCTCTCTGGGGATACTCTCTTTAGTAGCTGCACCTCTGTAGGAGCTACAGAGGTTGCCTGTACAGACACAGCTAAGCAGAGAACTCCTCTTGCTAGGGCGCACTACTGTAAAATGAAAACAATGCTTCAAAGAAACTCTTATAGTTAGGTAGAGTTGTAGCAGATGCAATGCCTGCCCTTCCCTGAAAGGCAAATACATTTTATTTCTGTGAATTATAACCTAAACCAGTATACTGTATATAAGACTGTAAGTTAAAATGCACCATGTCATACATTACATCTCTTCTACAGGTTTGCTTCAGTGCAGCTACATAAATTAAGTTATGGTGGTGGGTAGATATTAATACTGAGACAGATTTAGTATAATCTCTGATTTCCTTGGGCCTCTCTTCATTATCACCAATACTCTCCACTCTCCTGGTTTGTGATGCTTCTGAGTCTGAGGAAAATTCTCTGAGGACAGCTGATGCTGTCAACTCTCACAACACAAATGGATTTACCTTTCTTTTGACAACTATCTGTGACTCTCACAAAGAAGTTATTTTATTTTGAAGTCTAATAGATTTGACTTCTGGTTTCATGTTTTTTCCTTTGTGGCACTGCCACTAGATTGAAAACAATGGGAGTTTTTATATCAAAGTGGAAAATGTATAGATTCCCTAACATAAAGTAAGAAGGCCAAGCAACAATCCTTTCCAAGGAACTGAAATTTGTTTTTGCTGTCTCCTTGTTGACCAATACTTTCCTTTAATACAAGTCTCTCATCAGCCTACCTATGTTCTATAGTACCATCAGTTAAAAGACAAAGATCTATATGTGTCTTTACACTCTGCATTATAGAGTACGAGGAGCTATTTAGTCTGACATCCATTTTGTTAGTTTCTACCAGCAGCAGCTGGCAGTTTTCTCTGGGGTTTCTCAGAGCATCTGGCTTGGGTCAGGTCACTATAAAAAATTTATCAAACATCCTTTACAGGACTGGCTTGAGCTTTTTTAAATAAGGAAATCTCATCTATCTCCAGTCTTACAAAGGTTTTTTTTTTTTCACCCTGTCAACACAGAAGACATATTAAGCATTGTGTTTAATGAGATATTGAACATCTCTTTGTTCTGAGTGTATATTGGAGCAGGCTGTGCTTAGAAAACACATCACTTGGGTTTATTTTATTCTGCATCTGGAGCAGAAGTTATGTTGTGATAAAATATGTATTTCTTTGTTTTGGAAAGCAATAAAATGGACTAGACTCTAGGCTACCTGTCAGCTGATATTGTAATGGAGCAAGACAGGCTGGGCAACTGGGTAACCCAGATGAAATGTGGGGCTAATTATGAGGATGATGATTTAAGGGAAAAAAAAAAAAAAGCCAAGTAGGAAGAACATAAGAACTGCCATTCAAAACAAATGTCTGATCATAAGTTCACATTTAGGGAAGAATAAGAACCATGTAAGTATATATGATTTTTACCTTTAATGGTCTTCCAGCTTCTTACAGTTTTAATCTTAGATTTCCCAGGTCTTTTATAGTTTATTTAGCAACGTTTTATGAATCATTCTTCCAGTGCTTCTTGCCCTGATATTACATAAATGTCTTCCATTACCATGTTCTGCAAGGAGTTCCACAGGACCCAAGGTGTGAGGAACTACCACCCCAAACTTCATTTGATGACTCCTACTGTCCCTGGAAGGGACAGTGGGTAGTTGAGCTCTATCCACTGCAGTCATGCTACTTACAATTTTGTAGACCTCTGTCACATCCCCACAAATCATCCTTTTTTTTTTTTTTTTTTTTTCAGAATCCCAGCCCATCTAATCATTCATTGTATAAAAGCCATTCTTTACTATTTAATTGACAAAAATGTCCTTCTCTGGATCTTTTTTAAAGTGTCCTTTCTTGAATGAGGAGACCAAAACTGCAGATAGTATTCAAAGTACAAGAAGCATGCATTAATCCAGTGTCTTCTGTCTTGTTCTTTACTCCTTTCCTAACAGTTTGTAGCATTTGATTTATTTTTTTGATTGCTGCTGAGCACTGAGATAGTGCTTTCTTGGAACTATTTATCCTAACCTTGAAGACTCTCTCACTTCTGAGTGGTAATGATCAGGTCAAAGTCCACAATTTGATATATGAAGCCAAGATTGTTTTTCACCACAGCATTTCACAAGATGTTTTATTGCTCTGTCGTGAAACCATTTTACTCCTCTGTCATGAAGCCTCATAACATATTTCAGCAGTTGTATGCTCAGCCCTAGTTCCAATTAGATTGATAACTGTATGATCAGGAAACTTAGGAATCTCACTGCTCATCCCCCTTTCCAGGTCATTCAGGGCTTTGCTAAAGCATGTGGATCCCAGCACAAAGTTCTGTCAAACTCTCTTCTTTACTGAGAATTTTGACTATTAGTTCCTATTGTAATTTGCTTATAGCTGTGTTGTTCAGCTTGAAGAGACTAAAGAGAAATGTCCTTGCTTTGTTTGGCTTTTTAAGGTGAGATTATAAAGAACGCAGAGGTGAATTCATAGGTTCACATGGAAAGGAGAAGAGGTGACAGACATGAGTTCAAGAGAAATTCTGATTAGACAAAAGAAAAGCTTTTATTCACAGTGCACCAAGACACTGAAAGAGCTTGTGGGATTTCTAGCCTTCAGAATATCCAATGTTTGACTGTTCATGACCCCAAGACACCTTCTTGGAACTCTTAGCAGGCATTACTTTTAGCAGGATGTTGGACAATATGATCTCCAGAAATCCATTCAAACCTAAATTATTACAGGTTCCTATGCCTTTAAGAAAGAATTTTCCATCTTCTACTTATTGTTCAGTGTCAGGGTTAGGATTCAGGATATTGTCAATGTTTTTTGGAAATCCCAGTAAACTATATCAACAGGATCACCCAGAACCTCATACTTACTAGTCATGTCAGAGAACTCCAGGAGGATTACAAGGCAGAGCCATGTTTTCTCTTTTCAAGAGAATAATAATGATAATCATCATCAGGTGTGGATGGAATAAATACACAGTGCCATTAGTAATTAATCTATTTCTTTAAGTTTTTTGGAGTATACCACCCAGCCCTGGTATTTGCTACTTTTCACTGTATTTCTTTGAATTATAATCCCTTCCAAAGTTCAATTTTCAGACAAATGATTCACTGAGTTCCCTTTAAAAATGAGGCCTGTGTTGTAATCTCCTATCATTTCTATAACAAATCTGGATACTAATAATCTATTTAGCTTCTCTCCATGGTCTAACTCTTCTGACTGCTTCTTTTCTTCTCCAGTTAAGGAAATGCTACCAAATGTTTGCCAGACATTTTTCTCCTGATGTCCTAAGACAAGAATGTAGTATTAATTCTAGCTCTTTCAGGAAAGTAGTCTGATTCTTTTTTGATCTGCTTGATTATATTTTCACATTTCATCTACCCAAATTTATGTTCCTTTTTGATTTTTTAAATAAAACTTCAGATTTTTAAATTATGCTTTCTGAACTCCGAGAATTCTTAGCCATTTCATCTTCCCTCTGCCAGTTACCAAGTCTCTTCTAATATACAGTAAGCAACGCTACTGTGCTTCCCCTCTGGTGTTCTCCAGCCTCTAAACCACCTGTAACTTAATTCTTTATTGCCTAATGGGTGTCACAATTGTGGTGAAGATTTTATCTTTTACTTTGTTGTCATGGATGCTGGATCTGAGTTACAAGTATCTTCAGAACTGTGCTTCCAGAGGAAAGTTTGGAACAGATCTTTTTCACTATCTTGTCAAGGGCTTCATTTCCTCTTGTGGGGTTGCTAGCCAGCTGATCCAGGAAAGAATCATTGACAATTTCATCTATAGTTTATGACTCTGAATGAGGTTTCTCTCCTCTACACAGTAATTGAAGTGTCTTTTTGTCCTTACCAACTCTCTGACTTTAGAATCATAGAATTATTAAGACTGTGAAAGACCACTAAGGTTGTCAGAATCCAATTGTTTACCCAGAACTGCTGTGGATATGACTTAATGATATCTCCAAGTGTCACATCCACATGCCTTTTGAACACTTCCAAGGACTGATTCCATCACTTTCCTGGACAGATTGGACATTAGGAATAATTTCTTCATTGAAAGGCTAGTCAGGCACTGAAACAATCTAAATATCCCATTGCATAACTTGAGGCCCTTTCATCTCATCCTGGCCCCTGTCTGGGAGAAGAGGCCAACCCCCACCTGGCTACTCCTTTCAGGCAGTTGTAGAGAAGGGATAAGGTTTCTTCCCTGAGCCTCCTTTTCTCCAGACTAAACAGCCCCAACTCCCTCAGTTGCTCCTCACAGGACTTGTGCTCCAGACCCTTCACCAGCTCCACTGCCCTTCTCTGGACATGCTCCAGCCCCTCAATGTCCCTTCCTGAACTGAGGGGCCCAGAACTGGTCACAGGATTTGAGGTGTGGCTGCACCAGTGCCAAGTAAAGGGGGACAATCCCTGCCCTGGCCCTGCTGGCCACACTGTGGCTGATACAGGCCAGGATGCCACTGGCCTTCTTGGCCACCTGGGCACACACTGGCTCATGTTCAGATGACTTCTTACAACTTAGCCTGTCTCTGCTCTTGGTTGGAAAGCTGATAGTCTTGACCCCATTCCATAGCCTTCCTCTTTGGGTCTGGCACTTCAATCCAGCTTCTGTGCTACCTTTTAAGGTGGTCAGTTTGTAAATTCAATCTGATTCTAAGCTCTAACTAAACACAGAATTCTACTGTAGCAATTACACGGTACACTTTTTTCATCCCATTATATTTTGTACACTAGGATCACAGCATGCCACTGGCTGTTTTTGTTCTATCAGGAAAAAATAAGGAACTAAATCAGTTGTAAATTGGTAACTGTTCAGTCATATCATTAGTAATTTTGGTACAATTCCTTTGCTTTCAGACTGCAGCAGAGCTTATGCTGTTGTGTTTTGACCCTGAGCCTGCTACTCTCACTCTACTATTACCAACATTGAGTTCCATCTACTGTTTCTCTACTACTCTGTTGAGACCTGAATGCTTTCACCTTCATTGCAAAATCATTAATTCTACTCCATTCTCCTCATCCTGATAATCTTCTGTTCTGGCAATTTGATTTCATTTTTAGCCCAAAGGGTAACAATATTGACTGTAACTGAAGACATTCTGCTACTTGCAAAAATCTCCTCTCTAATTATGCCTTCACCACAAAAAGTGTTTCAACATATATAATTCTCATTCTATATTAAACATAAAACTACACTTACATAGATATTCCTTTCCATGTTGAATCCCAAGTATTGATGAGACATCACAGACCTCTTCTTTAAAAGTCCAGTACATAATTTCATACACCACAAAAAGCAGAAAAAACCCAGCTTTAGTTTCATCTTTGCTTTCAGCGTTTCAGCTTTTAAAAGTGACTTGCAAAGTAATTGGTGAGTATAATTCTTTGGCAGCAAAATGACTGTTGGAAACCAATGGGAAGTAATTTTCAGAACATAATCTCCAGGCATCAGTGAATTACTTACTTCAAACTTCTTCCTCTGTTTTTCATTTATGAAGCATGCAACTTCACAAAAACTGATATATTGTATTGTTTGAATGTTGAAACAAGTTTTTCAGGGCAAGGCTTTTCATGGGGACACACTGATTTAGGTGCAATGGTTCTGAATTTCCTCCCCCTTCACAGTTTGGTACTTCCTTACGCATTAAAAAGTATGTGTGTATCAAAAGATTCCAAATAAATAGAGAGGATAATGTAGTAGCTAAAAGATATTTAACACATAAATAAGAAGCAGCTTTTTGGTAACAAAAATGAAATTTTTGAACAAGAAAAGAAAACAGCTGGTTTACAGATCAATATTGAAACAAATACTTTAAATCACCTTTTTCAGATCACATGTTTTACCCTGTATGGTGGTGGACTACAAGTCTTTGTTGTGACTCAGATTACAGCAACTGAAGAAATGCTAAGGGAAGCAACTGCATAGCTTAGCTCTTAAGTGAAGTAACTGCACAGCTTAGCTCTTGATTGTAAGAGCACCCTAGGATGTGGAGTGCAAATGAATAGTAAGATCACAGCAACTGGATATAACCTTTTGCAATTTTCTTATTTCCAGTGACTCATTTGATGACTTTAATAATGTCACTTACTCAATTCCTGCCTCAGTTTCCCAGCTATAAAGATGGTACAAGTAGATGAGAATGTGGTTATCTCTGATGTGATTTTTTTTTTTTCCCAGAATACTGAATTGGAACAGGAAAAAAATTATTTGCAAAACAAACATTCACCAAAAAGTTGCTTTGGAATCATCACAACTTCGACTTTCATGCTTTGTCTGTAATACAGCTGTACCTCTTAAATGGAAGTGTTTGACTTCTTAAATACAATACGTATGTCACATCTCTTTCATCAGGGGTTGTTCTTTCAAGAATTTAGTATAGTATAACATTCAAAACAAAAAAAGAATCAAAATTAAGAAGTTCTGCACCACAGGAACAAAACCTTTTTTCTCCAATTGAACAATGCAGTTGATCCAGACACATTTCTGACAAATGCTTTAATTTTGATGAAACTACATTTTGTTTGAAGTCATTAACTCAGTATGCATATTGGTTTTATGATATCTGGTTGTACTTGCCTCCCATCTAACATCTTCTTTCACAGGTAATAATTATTTTTCTGTCTGTCTTTCCTTCTCTTTTCCAAAAATGCTTTACTCCTCTTACAAATATCTTCTTTATTCCACATATTTCAAATATTTTTTTCTCTTCATGTTATCTCGCTGATTATAATAATGAAGTTAAGTTCAAAGCAACTGTTTCCAGGCTCTGCTGAGAGTGAATTTTGCTGTATGCTGTATGTATGCAATTTTTTGAATGTAAAAGGGCTTATGTGCCTACAGTTTGTTCATCTCTTCTGATTATATCCATTCGATTAATTAAAGATACTTTCTCCTAAAAACTTTGCCCCCTTTCTTTCTAAGGCAAACTGTTCCATCAGGATATTTGTGCCCATCTTAGTACTAACACTGACTTTTAAACAACCTTACAATTTATGAATAGAGATGGATGAGATTATGATAAGGCTGCAGTTGTGCACAACTGAATGTGCCCTAGGACATCCTCCACTGTATGAACAGCTTTGGAAAATGACACCATTCTCTGCTCACTGCAATCCTCTTACCTGCTGCTTCTTTACAGCCCGTCTAGGGAACCAGATGTTTACTGCCAATTAGGCTTGATAAAACTGCAGGAGTTTCTTGTATTCTCTCAAAGATGGTATTTCTGAGTTGCTGGCAGCTTTTGGAGGGCTTGTGCCTACATGTACAGCAAGAGACCTCAGTGTACTTTAGCACTTTGTTTATTTGGTGATTTAGGTCATTTAGATTTTACCCTTACTGCACTATCTACTGCAGTCATAGCATAAAACATTTAAGATTTTATTGAAGATTATCTTTTGGAGCAAAAATAATGTTAAGATACTTCAATTGGAAGTAAATGTATTATTATTATTATTATTTATACATGTTTGCCAAAACCACAGAAGCAACAATAAAATTCTTATTCCAAAAAGAATAGGCCACAACTACAGAAAATGTTGTATTATTTCAATGCTTGAATTGAAAATTTTCCAACTTTCCCAACTTCCAGACTGCTGACAAAGTACTGAGCTTCTGTCTGTTGTCTCTGAGCTCTAACACTTCTCAGCCTTTCTGTAATATATAAAGTGATATTACAAATGTAGGGTCTTTCTATGCAATGGTCATATGCAGAGTTCCCCTGAACTAAATGGGGTTGAATCTGTCTACACTATCAGCTTTACACAATAGGTTCAGAAGAGAAACAAAAAGCAGATGATGGTTTTTTACGATGGAGGGTGGTGTTACATCACTTTTCAGCTTTCTTCCAGTTAAAGGGGATAAAGTGGAAACTGATCTTAGTATCTTGGAAAATGATGTTGAACTTAATGCCTTGTTAGTATTCTGAGTTAAAACAATCATTATTTAACAAGCACATTTAAAAAGTAGTCTGACTGAAATAAAAATCAGCTCCTAGTGGATTCAAATCAGATAGGAGTTTGCAAACGCACTAAAAGGGTCTGATTTGGAGCTGCACATACAGAAGCCTCATGTTGGGGAGGAGGAAGGTGACAATTCCTGTTTATGCATTTTTGGCAAGCTGCACCTGAAGGATAGGATGATTTTCTGGAAACTGTCATGCCAGAAATACACAGCTAAACAGGGGAGAACTGAGAAGAGCAAAGGGAATAATTAGAGACCTGTGGGTGTGCACAGGGTCTCTAGTTTATTCTCTTAAGGAAACCAAGCATGCAACTGCCCTGCTTTTCTGTCAGTATGCCACAATAACATTTTAATCTCTTGACCAGTTTGAAAAAAAAGCCTGACAAAAAAGGAGAAGCTTAGAAACACTGAGCTCCTGTGAGTTTTACAAAAATCAGCAGCCAGACAGAGGAAACTCAGATTTGTGTGCCCAGTAAAGAACAGGTGGATGTGTGAACTCAGCTGCATTATTTGACACAAGAGAATCCAAAGCTGTCATCAAAAAGCAGGCTCCATAAGGTTTGCTGTCAATAGAACTGCTTGTTTGTCATTTAGAGGCAGGGGCATTTTTTGCTTGTTTGTTTGTTTGGGTTTTTGTTTGTTTGTTTGAAATAAAATATACTTAATAGAAGCCCAAGACGTCTGCCTGAGATGATTTTTAAAATGTTTGTTGCTGCAGAATATTGGCACTCATTATAAAATTATTTGTAATACCAGATCTTGTTGAGAACAGGCCCTGAAATGCCTACCTGAAATGAAATCCCTTAGGGAAAGTGTTTTCTCTCTGCCGTGGAAAGGATATTTCCATTTCTCCTCATGCTAAAGCTAGCTCTGACCCTTTTCTCTTTCTTAAAGTACTGTGGTGCCACCAAACTTAAAGAAATGAAAAGTCATGAGTCAGATGCCCAAAAAATGCCTACTCTTGAAAATTATGATATGTTGATAAAATATATTTTCCTTTGGTTTTGGTCAGTCTTTGAAATTTTTAAAATCCTTCAACTTCTTGAGAGAGAGAAGTCACAGTGTTCTACTTTCATTAACATATTGTAAGAAATTACTTTGAGCCCTTGGTGCTACAGGATCTTTTATCTTTCATGGCTGTCCCTTAAATGGCAAACCCACTGAGACTGAAAACTCCTCCACAGCTTTCACATCCCCAGTCTTCCATCAGTCTGAGAAAGAGCACCACTCTTCTAGACAAGGAACCTACAGGAAAACCTTCTGAATGGTTTGTTTCTTCTTTAGTTTGCCTCATGCAAGGAAACAATCATGATTGCTTACAGGTAGTGAAAAAGGGAGTATTGATGGAACTGAGAAATTTAGAATGTGGCACTTGGTCAATACAAAAAGAAGATATGGGGGAGAAGGAAGGTTCCTGAGATTGAGGGGAGGTCTGGAATCATAAAGAAATATGCATTTGTCATGCAAAGGGCATATGTTATGATGCCCTATGCATGACAACAAGTGAACATTTGTTGTTATGAACTGAGAAGGAAAGGTCATGGATTCATTATAATGATTGGCGGTTGAAGTTTAGGAAAGTAATTTACCTGATATGTTACAATAGCTATATTGATATTCCATTTCTAGATTTCACAGCAGTCTGCTCAGACAGGACTGCAGAGGAACTGATCTAATAGAATGCCTGTCAGGCACAAGACTTTGGATGTTACTAGACAAGGGTAACTCATACTAACCAGGCAATGAAATTCTCTTGAAGGCTCTCATGTATCATTCCAACTTTGGAATATAATATATTGAACTACACTGGACTTTCCACACACTGTTGATTGGACAACAGTGTAAGATGTTTCATCATTACAAAAGAAATGTGTTCAAATCAGAAAATGACCACTTATAGTTGGAAACACTGTTAATAAGAGCTCAGATCCTTCATGCAGATCTGTCAAAAAATGAGATGACTTTTATGGTTTCTTCTTTATTTCTCGCTAATTAATTCTACTGCTTTTGTGCCAAAATAATACAAAATAATTTGCTCTGTCTAGGACTTTTTAGACATAAGGAAAAAATATTGCCAAAAGCCTAAGAGAGGTGAACCTTCCCATCTGCTCAACACTGTTAAAGCCACAATTGGAGTGACAATTCTAGTTTATTGCTCCCTGACACAAGAAAGACATGGACATAGAACAGCTAGTCAAGTGAAGGGCAAGGAAGATAGTTTAGGAATTGGAGCATGTCATATAAGGAAAGGCTGAGTGATGGAACTAGTTAGCCTAGAGAACAGAAGGCTGAGGCATCTTATAGGAGTGAGTAAATATCTGATGGGAGGGTGTAAGCAAGACTCAGTCAGGCTCTTTTCAGCAGTGCCCAGTGACAGAGCAAGTGGCAATGGGCAGAAACTGAAATACAGGGGGTCTTGTCTGAACACAAGAAAACACTTTTTTACTATGCAGTTGACTAAGCACTGGCACAGGCAGCCCAGAGAGGCTGTGGAGTCCCCATCCTTGGAGAGACTCAAGGCCATCTGGATGCAGTCCTTAGCAACCTGCTCTAGCTGACCCTGCTTGACCAGGTTGGCTGGACCAGATGTCCTCCAGTGGTGCCTTCCAATCTAAATGTTTCTGTGATTATGTGCTTTTCAGCAAAACAGTTCTTGTCACAATATTGGCTTGGTGCAAGTCTACACTCTAACTCCCATAACTTTTGAAACCTGTATTCTGCAAGAGTTTTCAGCTTTCCCTTTTAAGTTATAAGAAACTATACTCTTTGTATTCACTTTGTATTTTCCACAGAGCATTAAGATTTCACGTGCTTGACCCAGTATAAAGCAATTAACACAAATACAGAACAGATATAAATAACTGTGTCAGTAATTAATAAGCAGAAAGTTGAGCAGGATAACCTCATGTAATATTTTCTTCATAAAATTATCTTGGAGACACTTGCATCTTACGGTCTTAGACCTCTTATATTTTGGTTAGTTTGTGCTTAAAGCTGTGACTCTTGAACACTAAGGCCATTGCTCTAGTGAATGCAGTTACTTGAGCTACATCCTTTACTTGGCATATGCGGGACCCCCAAATTATCTGAAGGATGGAGTATGGACTACCTATGTATACCTCTAACAACACGATCATTACACCTAGTAGTACCCTTCCAGCCATGTTTTAGTCATTTCTGATACTAAACATATGGTGGTACTTCACCTTCTCCTCATCATCTTATTTTTTTCAGTCTTGCTTCCTTTAGTGGAAGCCTCCTTTGCTTCCTTGAAGTGGCTGCTTGTTGTTAATGAATGGATAAATTCTTCAGCACCAGCCTGTTACATGAAGGCTATCTTCCCTGCTGGTCACAGATGGTGGGAAGTGATTTTATTGATTTGTTAGTACTTAGCTAGAAGGATTACATCTAGCAGTAATAATGTGGCCAGGCCCTGGGACAAATCACCACACAAGTTAGTAGAGGGTTTGTGTCTTAAACTGAGTGTGACATTATTATATTTACCAGCCTTTCACAGTGCTTTGCTTATTAACACCACTGTAATCTCTTCTGAGCCATCTGTCGGTCATTCAAGTTTCTGTTTCCTTCATGTGCTGGAAAAGTTGGGAGACTTTGATTTCTGACCTGAACTTGGACATTGTTCTACTAAAGTTCTGGTGGTAACCAGAGTTAAGTTTTTTCTTTATAATTTGTGTTATCAAAATTGTGTCCTGCAGAAAATCTCTTGGGGGGACACAGGCAGATGGCCACAGTAATTCCTCTCAAATTCAAAGGGTCATGAAGGTTCATGGCTTTCAGAATTTGTGTGAGAGGTGTTAGTGTGGCTGGGAGAAATCTGGTCCCTCTTCCTATTCCAAACCTGGCAAATTTGGCAGAAAGAAGCATTGAACACTGCCAGCATAGATTTTTTTTCTTTTTGGTTTGTGCTCATCAGATGATGTCTCTAGAAACCAGAGCTGTTTCCATGCTGTGACCTCAGCAGAAGCACAACTGAGAGGTCTTAAGTATCAGCATCTGTTAGTAGTAGCTCACATTTTACCTGAAAGTGCAGTGTTCTCTGTATTTTAACTTTGCATTTCTAAGTAGCCTGAATGATTTCATTCACTGACAGGCACATGTGTGACCGGAGGACACTTCAGAGCTAGAGGCATGAGCTTTTGGCCAGTGGATTACATGGGATGATCTCCTGTAGAGAAAAGCTGTTGCAGTCATTACCAGCTCCTCAAAAGGAAGTTACTCAGAGCTAGTAGACCAGAAACTGGCAGGGAAGCGATTTCTGGACATGACGTTTTGTTTCACTGTGCGCTAATCCCTCAGTTGAGCAGACGGCACCATGACATGTTTCGTTGCCAGTTTTGGTGGGTCACAGTAGTTAAAAAATGGGTCTGATCCATAAGAGCACTTGTCACCTGCATGGGATGAGTGTGTAGACCATAGCATCATTAGGGTGGCACTAACGGGATTTAAGAAGCGTATGAAGAAAGTGCTGAAGCGTGGGACTCTGAGGAAGGCAGGGTCGAGCGGTGACAGCGCTGGCTGAAGGCAAGAGGGCTGCAGCTGGGGCCAGCACGGCTCACGCCCGAGGGAGCGCCGGCAGCACTGGGAGCCCGAGGCTTCCCGGCGCCCGGCCAGCCCCGCAGCAAACCCGCACCCGCCTCCCACGGGTGGCCCTGCCTCGGGCGAGCCTGCAGCCCTGGCGGGAACCGGGGCGAGCACCTGCGGTGAGGAAACCTGGAGGAGGACGTGAGGAGGGCGGCGGTTCCGGGGCCAGCGCCGCGGCCGTGTGGCCGCTGAGCCAGCCCGGGGAGCGGCGGGGAGAGAGAGGCGCGGCCGGCCCGGGTGCCCGGAGCGGGCAGGGGCAGAGGCAGCGGCGCCGCGCCTCGGACTCCGCCTCACCGGCACCGAGCTCCCCTCCCTCCCTCTCTCGCTCGCTCGCTCCCTCCTCCAGCGCCAGGCTCGCAGCGGCGGAGCATCGCGGCGGCAGCACCCGCCCTTCCCGGCCGGCCGGCGGCGCGCACCGCCCCCCCGCTCCCGCACGCAGCCCGCCGGCGGCGATCCGGAGCCCTCCGCGCCACCGCACCCCCGCGCCGCACGCCCACCGCCGGGAGGATGGGCTGCGGGCGGCGGCGCGGCAGCCCCTGAGCTCCCCGAAGCCGCGGAAACAAAGGGAGCGAGCAGCGGCAGCACCGGGCCGGGGTGGATGCAAGCAACCATGAAAGGCTGGGTCTCCGCCTCCTCCGCTGCTGCCAGAGAGCTGCCGGCTGCCGCTGCTCGGAGGACTACCCTGTGAAGGGGGCGGAGGAGAGGCTGGCTGGGTTCGCCGTGCAAAGGTAGAAGGTGTAAGGGAGAGGCGGCAAGAAAATGTCTTCTTCGGTGGGGCCCCGCGGCCCTCGCCCGCCCACGGTGCCCCCCCCGATGCAGGAGCTGCCCGACCTGAGCCACCTGACAGAGGAGGAGAGGAACATCATCATGGCAGTGATGGACCGGCAGAAAGAGGAGGAAGAAAAAGAAGAGGCCATGCTCAAGTAAGCAGACGCTAGTCATTCATTCATTCAGGCACTCATTCATGCACCGATCGCCGGCGGGCGGAGCGGGCGCTGCCACAGCGGGAGCCGGCCGGTGCCCGGAGCCGGCCGGCTTCGCCCTGCGCGGCGGGGCTGGCGCGGCGGAGCCCCGGACCCGCTCCGCTCCCGGCCCGTAACTTCCTCCTCCCCCACCCCGGGCAGCTCCTCCCGAGGCAGCACCGCCGGGGGAGCCCGGCACGGCGGGACGGAGCGGGACGGCGGCCCTCCCCGCCCCGAGGGAGCCGGCGGCACAGGGCGGGCGGAAACCCCGACACGGGGGTGAGGGGCGAGGTGGGATTCCTTTGGGGTCCCCAAAACCCCGCCTCTGCCAGGAGGGGCCGCTGGGTGGGGTTTCCCTCCGTGCGGGAGCCTCCGCGGCGGCCGTGCTGCCCCCGCCTGGCTCGGCCCCCGCTGCCGCCCGCCGCGGGGCCGGGGCGGCTGCCCCCGCCCGGCACACCCCCGGCCCCCGCTCCGCCCGCCCGTGCCGCCGGCCCCGGCCCGCCCGCTGCCGGCTCCAGGGCGGGCAGTACCGCACTGTGGGGCAGCAGGGCGTCCGTAATTAGGAAATAGATGGAATTAGTCGCACTGCTCATTCCAGCGGGCGGGCGTGCGTGCGTGGTGGCGGGACGGCGGGGGAGTGGGTTTATCCCGCTGCCGGCGGCACGGGGAGGGGTGCGGGGAACGCGGGGTGTGGGTAGGTGCCATGTTTGGAAACCAGATCCTCACAGCCTCTTTTGAACCTTTTCCCTCACCCCCTCGTCCCTGCCAAGCATCGCATGTGATCACATTTTTTAGCCTCCTCCGTCAGTCGGAGGCTTCAAACGTAACGTTGCTGAATCGCCTACTGCGAGTGATGAGAATAAACAGATTGGAGTCGTGGCCTGTGGAGGAGAATCACGGTTCCTCCTCTTGTGACAGCCCGTCAGGCCTGCTCGCTCCGGGCGGGAGGTGGTGGGAGAGGTGACTGGAGCCTCTGACGCCACGCAGACCCTCCGTGCCACAGGAGGTGTATCCTTACCTCACTGCCGCCTGCTTGCGTGCACCTGTGCTCGGAAGGGATGCGCTGAAGGGGTGACGTGATCTGGGTGTTTCTTTGGGCTGCATCGGAAATACCCACTTGAGCCATGCGGGTGCCAGCGCGTCCCCACGGCTGGGGACGCAACCCCCGCAGGCTCCCGACTTCGGCTGTGCGTGGTGAAGCTGGGACAGCGTTTTAGTACAGTGTTGTCCCTGTCCCTTCCTATCCGTTCTTGACTCTGAATTTGTACAGGGGCTACTAGAGATCCGTGCAGTGGTGGGTGCTGAGGCCCAGCTGCCCGCGCTGTACTGGCTGGGAGCTGTCCGGCACTGTGGTGCTTGGATCTCAGTTCAAGACGAAGAGTTCAGTTTGCTGTTGCAGTTCATTGTGCTTGGGGTGTGGCTACCCTTGGAGGTGGGGTGATTGGAATGAGAAATGTTCTGTGGGAATGCATTGTGTTAGTCACTGGGGAAACGAGAGAAGGATCCCTCCTCAGTTTCTATTCATCGGAAAAAAATTAAAAAAAGGAGCAGCTCAAAGGCTCTAAACTATATGTATTCTGTTCCTCGTCCTTCAGCACAGCTACTTCTCTACAAATATTTAGCTTTTATTCTGTGAAGAAGATTACTGGTTCTGTAATGATGTTGTAGAGGGATACTATAAATCCTACAGCGGCTTTCCATTTGTAGAGATGGTATTTTCTCAGCCCTATTCTTGTTAACACTGGGTAGAGAATAAATTTTGCTCCTTTTTCGCTCCCCCCTTTTTTCTTTTTCTTTTTGTTTCTTCTTTTTCTTTTTTTTTTCTTTTTTTTTTTTCTTTTGCATTGATGTTTCTGAATTCTGGACTGATACTTCCTTTCCTATGAGATTATGGGAATCTTCAGCAGTTTCACTAAATGAACTTAGGACACTTAAAATACAATTTTTAGAAGAGGGCGAAAATGGTGCTTTGTGAATTCAACTAGAAATTACTTTATATTATTTTCAAAGGTTTGTAATACCCAAATTTCAATGTCTATTTCCCTACAAAAGTTCTTTCAAATAATGAAAATGTATCCTCTCCATTGGCCTGAGAAATTGTGATTTTAAATAGATTTCTGTCTTTATTTAAAGAGCCAGAAATGAAGGGAAAATACATTGGAAAACTTATAAACCTGTATACTCACTTTAGCTATATAGTTAGTTTGTAAAAATCAAGTCACAGCATATATTTTTTAAATGGGTTATGATTCAACTCTTAGAGAGTTTTACGCACCTTTCCATGGAGTAACTCTTTTTAAGACTGGAATTTTGACAAGAATTTGCTTCCATAATTTTATAATGAGTTGTTACAAATATACAGTGGTGCTATCAGATGACACAGCTATATTATAAAAGTCAGATATCACCACCACCCCTTCCTATTATCTTTGTTAAAAGATTTTCTGATTATCCAAATGTCTCAACAAAACTGCCACCAGTTTTCATTAAAACCACCTGGTGGAGAAATGTTTCCATCTGTAACACCCACATGCAAATCTGTAATTTTCCCTGAAAGTGAAGCTGAGAATCAGTGCTGCAAACTAGGCTACCTTCAATCCTGAGCTGATCAGAGGCCGGATATGTGCTGTCTCATGAATCATAAGGGCTAAAAAGGGTGCAGCATTTCTCTCCTGTTCTGGATGTCCTGATAGCAATGAAAGTTTCTAAAACAGTACTTGTAATTTTCCTTTCCAGCGCTCCCCATAGCAGAAAACAATAGGAAGAAATAGTGGTTAAATGACTATATTCTTCATAGAGTGGTTATAAAATTGTGGATCCAGGGGAATTTGAAGTCCTTGTGTGAGTGGACTATATGGATTTCAGGAGAAGTGGAAGCAGCTAGGGTGATCGGTAAAGAGGCTGTGTCCCTCTCCTTTGGGTCTGTACCTCTCTGTCTTCCTGATCCCTGTTTCTGACTGAGCTAAAAGCCTCCTTGTAAGCCCTCTCTGCCAGTTCATGCTGACATCAGCGCGTACTGCAGCGTGCCAGCCGCGAGCAGGGCGCCCTACAGGGCTCAGGACTGTGGGCACTCAGCTGCTTTCACTGCCTGCACTGGAGCATTACGAACACATCCTTCCCTCTGAGACCACCTGCTCACTCCTTTCCAGGAACTTGCCCTGTCTGTCAGTTTGCTGGTCTGCTGAGTTTCCTTCAGCTGTGTGGGGCTAACAGAGCTTGTCATCCCCCTAGGATAAAGATGTACATCTTATACTGGCCACAGTGGCTTGCTTTTTCTAGGCACACCTGGTCAGCGGCAGGGACCTTGTCTTCCCCGCACACTTCTGATATCAGATTTCACACTGCTGTGGGTGGTGTTTGTGGAAGGGGAACTCTTTGCTCTGTCCTATGACTTGTTGAATACCATGGAGTAATGCATTGAGCAGTTTGGGCTTTTGTGAAAGTTCCTTCTTTGGCATGATTTATGAACAGGTGTTCCTTGGCTTGAGGAACACTTTGCCATTAACTGATTGCCTTGAAATTGCCTTCACATTCAAAGGCAAGTTCTGCATTCCTTCTGAAACAGGGTCAGTGTCACCAGGTATTCCTGGGACCATGTCTGTGCCTTCATTCAGTGAACTGTGATCCCAGTCTGTTGCATGGCACCAAAGATTCAAATCCACATAAACACTTAGATGCTTGCCAGGCACTAAGTAGAAACTGAAACTTCTTCAGTGCAGTCTCACAGTCTGGGAGTAGGAAGCAGGTCCTCCTCTATCTCATCTTGGAGCTTCAGGAGAGCATCACTTTCCTATTTGCCACACCTTTGAAAACTGCATGGAGAGCAGTCCATTGGGTAGATGGGGTTTTAACATGGTATGCTCAACTCTCATCCACTCCTGTTTCCCTGTTTCACACTGACTTTGCCAGATTTTGTGCATATCTTTGAGGACTATAGTCTCTAATATCTCTTCGAATGGTACTTGGCATTAGACACCCAAGCTTTCACTTTCTTTGTATGAATAAATGTTTGCATAGAGCAGTAGTAAAATGGCCTCCTCTGCAGACTAATTCACATGGGAGGCATTTTTTCCTGTTTTACTTGGGAGATACTCCTGTAGCTGGAAGGGAGGAGTTTCATGTTGAGTGGCTGATGTCTAGCCTGTAGTCCAGATATTGCCCAACAGGTGACTGACGTGACTAAAAAATTGTGAAGAAGCATGAAAGGGTAAGTTTTCAATGAGACTGAAGAGCAAAACAAACCATCATTTGCAAAAGTGTATGTGTGTGTAAAATTGAAAGAAAAAAATGTTTGAAGATTTAGAGTGTACATTTAAGCACTAGATAGCCTGAGACAACTATTTTGCTTGTGAGTATAAGGTGCCTTGAACTGAAAAAAACACAGATATGTACAGCAAACTGCAATCACAGAGAAATCACAGAATTATATTTATGTGTGTACTTAAGATGAAGTTTGCTTATATGTAGTTGTGTGCCTTAGCTCATTGGGTTAGGCAAGTACTAAGTGGAAACTATGGCAGCTGAGAACACAGCTAGTTGAGTTCCAGTTCTGTTCAAATTTTGGCCAGTAATTAGGAAGTGGTTCCTAGTTACTGTGGCATTCATTTGCTGGAGCAAACTTAAGAGGGATAAAAGCTCTTACTAAGCTTCTGATGGGACATAAGAAGGCTGTGAGATTGTAGTCTGAGGCAGTAGTACGAAAATTAACTAAGACACAGGAGTTTAGTAGTTTTGTAGTTTTGTAACTCTAATTGAGTAGCTTCAGTAGAGGGGTAGCACATACTTGAAATCTTCCCATTTTAAAAGTTATCTCAGGATTTTTCATATCAGTTAATAATTAGGGGAAAATTGATGCTAATACCCTATTTTGACCACCTAGTGTGGTACACAAGCATAATTTTAATAGAAGTCATATCTCTAGAATCAACAGGGATATTGCAGCTGCTCATCTTACAGGGCTGCCAAATCCTGATCACTTGCAGTTGATGAGAATATCTGTTTCAGGGTTTGCAAAGTAACTTCTCTGTAATTCCCTTGGGGCACCTGGAAGCTTCCACCCTTCACTACTGTGTAACTGAAGATTAACCAATGACCAGGAGGCTTGTGTTCTCAAGCAGTTTTCTGGAGATGGTGTCTTTCCTTGTCCCTTTCTAGCTCTTGCACCACACCTAACATGTCAGAAAACATTGAATACTGCTCAAAGGGGCTGCCATCCTCATTTTGTACAGTACCTATGGGCAACAGGAGGAAGTATGGTTCCAAGACCTTCTTAGCCTGGATGCTGTAAGTCCCTGGTAGTAATTGCCCTTCCATAAACAGCAGGGAAGGAAGAAGTAGGATAATTCTTCCTCTCTGTTGAAACTGGGCCACTTTCCAGAAATAAAAGTGAGAGTGAAGGGGCCATCTTGAGGAAGTCTGGCTTTATCTTATCTTTAGATTGAAAGGTCGAAAGCCTATCTTTAATTCTACTGAGAAACAATGGAGGAATTGAGAGTTCTGAGAACTAGTTGTGCATTTGGCACCAAGGAATTGAAGGATGAAATAGATAAACAATACCAAGACTCTCTCCTCTGATTCAGCCTCGCTCTTATTTATTCTTTCCATGGCTTGCATGAATCTCACTTTCACTGCAGTGGAGCAGGAGGAATGGAGGCTTCTGCTTGAGAGCCTTTATTTCTTCCTTTGTACTTAAAGCAGTTTGGAACTGCCATGTTTCAGACCCTATGGTGTTGTAGGGAGCAGAGTGCAGGTTGCTTGCTGTGTGCATGGGTATTTTAAGCTCCTCAAATCACCCAGAAAGACTGTTCAAATATTACCTTGAACCTCTTCCTGGCAGTGCCAACTCTGATCCTGACACCTGAGTGTACAAATCCACCATGAAACGATTTTACTTCTGGAGATTGTCTGGTACAGCCCCCTACTGAGTGCAGGGCCACCTGCAGCAGGTAGCCCAGGACCAAGTGCAGGTGGCTTTGGAGTGTCTCCAAGGATGGAGACTCCACAAACTCTCTGGACAGTCTTTTCCAGTGTTCAGCTACCTTCACAGTAATAATTCAGATGGAACTTTCCAGGTTTCAGTTTGTGTCCGTTGCTTCTTGTCCAGTCACTGGGCAAGTCTGGGAAGACTTTGGCTCTGTCTGCTTTAGTCCTCCCCACTAGGAATTTACACGTGTAAAAATTCTTCTGGGTAGTCTTTCCTCAGGCTGGACAGCCCCACTCTCTCAGCCTTTCCTCATGTGATGTGCTCCCATCCCTTGTCTGTATTTATAGCTCCTTGCTGCACTGGCTCCAGCACGTCTTTCTTATACTGAGGAGCCCAGAAGTAGATTTATCATCCAGATGTGGCAGAAAGCAAAGATCATCACTTTCAGTCTGCTGATGATGCTTTTCCAGGGCAGCCCAGGATGGCATTGGCCTCCTTTGCTGGAAGTGTGTGTTGCTGGCTCATGTTCAGTTTGGTGTTGACCAGGAATTCTCAGTTGCTTCTCTGCTTCTCTCTCTTCTTTCCAGCTGGTTGGCCCCCTGGGATTTTTCTCCTTGTGCAAGACTTATGCTGGATGTTTTCAGGCTTACAAGAGAGACCAGTATCTAAACATGTTCTCAAATCATTCAGAGAAAGGATTGCCTTGGTCACTGCTCCTCACCCTTTCCTCTTTACTGCCCAAGGCCTTTGCTCAGAGAGGACAAGAGAGAATTTGAACAGTGCAGAAACTGTTGTGGCCTTTTGGCCAATGGAAGCATCAGAAGAAATTTAACAACATTTGAAGCCTCAGGTTTTCATCAGTCTGAGAGGGCAGGTATGGCCATAAATGTGTTTTGATCAAGAAGACAACTTGTGGTGATCGTCAGAATTTCAAGGACTGTTTTCATGACTTTGAGGGTATTTCAGAGAATTCATAGTGATTTTTTCACTTGAGGGTGGACTGATTTTTGTAAGGAGACTGAGGATTCAAAACATTCTCAGAATTGAACACAGTCACTAGCAAGGCAATTATGAGGCAGTCATTGACTGATCTACTGGGCAGCCATCTCACTGCTGAGGAGGAGCAGGAGACTGTCAGCAGACAATAGCAGATTGATAGGCATTTCTTAAAAGCTACAGAAGAATGGGAGGTGATAGGGGATGACAGACAGCAATAAACATTCCTACCATCTTTTAGACACTGGCTTCAGATGGGCAAATGTTGAGCTTTCGGAATGTCTGAGGTGCAAACTGTTGTCCAGAGCTCTTTTCTGGCCCCAGTTGAAGTGGTTTTATTGGAATGCACAGGGCGTTATTGCTGCGCATGCGTCTTCCCACATGATTCTCCACTTGATGCAAGATTCTGCCAGAGCTTCATTGCCAGCTTTGTCTGACATTGCAGAAGTACTTTCTAACTAAGTCTGTCATTCTTCAAATTCAGGGCATTATCTGTGCCCTGCAGAAGGGTGAAGACAAAGACTCTGTGAAAAAAACATGATCTCTGGGCAGGAACTTCTAAAAGTAGAGTTGTTATAAACCTTATCTTAAAAGGAATTATGTAGAAAAGGCTTCTTCTTAGAGGGGGAGGGTACTATCCTGATGTTTATTTTTCTGGAAGATAGCAGAGGGAGAACAGTATTAAGAGAGATTTGAAATTCTCAGTCTTGTCAATACCCTTTTATTTCTGAAGACTCATACAAAGAATCTTTTGCATCCTTGGGTAGGAAAGCATCTCACAAAGACGTAGTGTGCTTCCTTCATCAAGTGGTTACTAAGCATTTTAAGACTTGAGATTAATGCCTTAAGAAAAGGCTATTTAAAAATACTGCTGCCCCTGTATTCAAGCTTGTTGAAATGCAGGCATTATTGAAGGTGGAAAATGACAAAACTGAAATTCTGTTTTGGGTTGCCAATAGTTAGAGCCAATTATAATTTCTAGCTCATTTTACCTTCTCCTTCGCTCTATCCACTGGTGGCTGCTGCATTTGTCTACTCCCCTGGGCCTATCAGTTTTAATTAATAGATGTTAGCATGCAATTATGTTTTAGGGGAAAAAGCTTCCGTGCCTATAGTCTGAATTCAGTTCCCAGCAATGATAAAACATGTAAAAAAATCTTATGTCATCAGTTACAAACACAGAGTGAGTGGTATCATTCTGCTTTTTGAAAATACTTGCATAAATTTACAATTACTGGAATTATTTACACCTCGCCAGATTTACACCTCTGTATGATTTGCCTCAGTCAAATCCAGGTAGTAGATCTGTAAGGACACAGATACCTTATCAGATATCTACATCTGTCAAGAATTATTGTTGTTTTATCCCTTATTTTATACTTCACAGATAGGGTAAAATATTATGCAATGTTTATAGTGTAGCTTAGTTTGGGAATCTAGACAGTAAATTTTAGTCAGACTTACTTTTGATATTCACAACAAGCAGCAGCAGCAGCAGAAAATAATACAACTATGAGCCTGATTTAATGGTTTCTTAGATAAGACAATTGATAGGATAGCGTTGTAGTTCTTTGTACTTAGAACTGAAGTAATCATCTTCAAAATTTGATTGCATGTCAGATACTTGTGTCCAGAGACTTTTAAGCAAGAAAGCCATGTTCCAAATATATTTTCTGGCACTGTTACAGAGGCAAGAAGAGCTAGTTGCAATTTTCAGAATAATAACACACAAAACCATTCATACAGTTGCCACTTCAGAGGTATGAAGAGACAGCATGATGAGTAGCTTTTTCCAGACAGTTCTGGATTGATTTAGAACACCTATTTAGGTAAAAATTTCAGAGTTTTTTCACATTTTGTGTGTCTCATTTTCAAAGTTAGGACTTTGTACACTTTGCCTATGGTAAGCACTGTTCATACTATTGAAGATAAGGGAATGTACCTGTCTGTATATGGAGTTTTTTCAGATATTTGTAATAAAAACATAGTGTTAGAAATCTCCTAATGTTTTCATCTGTCTTTCCTATTTTAAGGCCTCCTGGAGTCACTGAAGATCAGTATATGCCCTGAGAGTTGCTTTTTGATCAGGGATGAGCCCAGCAGATAGAGCTACACTTCTTAGTCATGACTGTGGTGATTTAGCAAATTAACTGTTTCAAATATTGAGGATCTGAGGTGTAACCAAAAATAATTTTCTGTGTATTTTGGGCTTTAGATAAACACTAACTTCTCGTGAATTTCTAGAATGCTTGTTTAAATGCCTTGTTTCAGAATACAGTTATTTGAAGATCCTTAATTGAGAGTTACTTTTCAAACTTCATTATGTGAAATTTACTGGGACATTGGTCATGAAAGGAGAACAGCCCAACAACATTATTTTAGTGTAAGTACTATTATATTGCAGGGAAAAAGGGTACTACTTTTAGCAAGAAGCAGAGCACTCTGTTTATTCTGAAAATTGCTAATGGAAGTCTTCACACGCTTGAACGACCTAGGTGTGAAGTGTCTTCTCAAGTGTTTCTCTAAGTTACCAATACTGCATACTCTGAATTGATCAAAGTCTTTATGTATCCAAAACTCTGTCTACATCTTATTCTAGCAGGTCTAATAAAAGAGCATACATTTTTTTGAACTTTCTTTGGACTGTGAGCCTAGCGAGCACTAAGAATCTTGTAGCCACTGCTCATGAAGATTTTGCCTGCATTTTTGTAAAATATATATTAATTTTAAAGTCTTTGAATATATTGTGAAGGGTTCAAAATCATATCCATAAACTAGGATGATGTAATCCTTCTATTGATACATCATTCTGTCTTCTCTTTCCAGATACTTAGAAAATCTGTGGTCCTACACTATACAAACTATCCAAAGTTTTCACTGTGAACTGCTTACATCTGTGGTTATTAATCATGTTAAAGATTAAATATTTACTAATAGGATTTTGCAAGAAATTACAATGAAGGAGTTTATGTAAGAAAAGGCCAGTCTGGGAGCTGGATGATTGAATATGTTTACTTGTGTTTTGTGCCATGATTTTTTAGTGTAACTGTTTTCTTTTAGTGATTCCATTGGTCTTGGAAAAAGCATCAAGATTTATGCAAAACCACATATAATAACTGTCTGAGCTTTCTCATCAGTTTCTTTGCACAATTTCTTTAGCACTTGCAAATTCTAAGAAAGCAGAGTATTTTTTAATTTATATTCCTTATTCTCTACATTTTTAATTAGCCTTGTATATGAAGTTATATTCAAAGTAAAGTAATTGCACTTTTGCCTATTTGTAGTCTTAACTTTAGAATCATTTTGACATTTGACATCAGGAGAATAAATTTTGTACTGATTAAATGATACTGCACAGATGTATATGAAAAATGAAAGCTTGAGCGGTAAAATAATGTGAAAAAGCTATAAGTATTTTAGTTAATTTTAGTGATAAGTCTCCTTGGTACTGTTATTTATTGCAGAAAGTTTGACATTGCATGACAAACTTCAGCTGTACAGTTTAGTGTTCTGCTGGTCATGTGTTTTTAGCTATAGACATGGAACAGGAAGGCAGCTGTTTGATGGAGCACATGGAGCATGAGCTGAGGCAGTTTAGAAGAAAGGACAGAATTTATGAGGGCCCTAGGTTAACTCTATTGATTTTGGCCCAGGATGCTACCTGCAAAGTGTCAGGGTAATGGGTTTGCATTTTATGGATGAGAATTAAAAGAAGTTTTATATGTGTATATGTGCTTGTGCCTAAGAATATGGAACTAGGCTGTACAGAAATATGTACAAGTTGCTTTATGGACTTTAATTGCAACATTATGTTGCTTAGTGTTGCTGTAAACATGTGGAGTACGTTGGTGAAAGTTGTTGAAAAGCTGAAAATTGGACAATTTTCTTGCAGTCGTATCTTAAGGACGAGTGAGACTGTTGCTACAATGGACCAGCAAAACATATTTCTGTGGTCCTGTGTCTCTGCTGAGTTTGAATAACTGTGGTGACTCTCTGACTAGAACAAGTCTCACTGGAAGCACATCTGTTAACTGAAGTAAAACCAAAGAGTTCTTCAGTCTGTTGAAATGGGATACCCCTGTGTAAATCTTGCGTTTTGCAGACCGAAGCACATTTTACTCAAATGCTTCCAGTAATTGTTCAGTTACACTCCAAACCTTACATAGAAAGTAAACCTAAGAGAAGTGAAACCAAGGCATGGCTACCTGCTTTTCTGAAAAAAAAATTAAAAGAAGACCAAACAAACATAAACCCCAAACAAACAAAAAAACACCCCACTTTATTTATCACTGTTTGGAAGTGTATCTGTATTTTTAAATTATTTTGTGTTCTGCATACCCCTAACTTCCTACAGTCTGATAGTGTATATGGTTTTCCTTTTGTTTCTCCAAGAAGCTGTTTTTCAATATTCTCACAGAAAGGAACTGTATTTACTCAAAGGTGGAAATTGCAGAATTATATCAATTGATTCTGCTAGTGTATATGTAAAAAGTGTGTAAATTCCTTATGAGATTAAATGCACAGTACATTTTTCTTGTATTTCAGAGCAAAATTAGATATTGATTTTTTGATGAGAAATCTATTCTAAGAATATAGAACCTCACTAATATATTTTGATTCTTGTATTTCATGTTTTTAAACGATATTATATTGATTGTTGTTTTTAAATTAAAAAGCTCTCACTTTTTCAAGCAAAATATTTTCATTATTTATCTTGCAAAGGGTTTTTATATCTTTCTTCATTAACTTAAAACAAAACGTCACCCCTTAAAAAGGTATTTTTCAAACAATTATCCACTCAAGTTCTATCAAGTTCTTTCTAGTTCTTGGGAGTCAACTGATCAGTTCAGGATTATACAGGTTTGTTCACTTGTAACCTCCCTTTTTCTGGTGGGCCTGTTTCAAGTTCTGAGCTTGTCCCTGTCTGACCAGGTTTAAGCAGTTCATGTAGAAAAGGAGCTGGGGAGTTCTGGTTACATGGATGGTGAGACAATGCTCTATCTTCCATTCAGCCAAGGTGATCTGATTCTTTCTTTCTTGGTTTTTGCTCTGTATGGGATCAAAGGGAAAAACCTGAGATTTCGGTGATGTAAAGTAAAATTAATGACATGAACAATATGAGGGAAGAGCCTTGAGGAGAACAGCAGCAACAGGAATGCTCCTTGTTATAAAGGGGGTTTGCCCTCTTAGTTTTTTACAGGGTTTGTAGTGTGGGAGTGCTTTCAGCTCTATCCTTGAAACATTTATGTTTGTGTGTTTTTTTCTGCCTGCATAAGTGTTTGCCATATTTCTCTGAAACCAAGACCTGGACAGAGTGATTCATGGTTTTTGTCTCATTCTGTTTAGATTACTGCAATGCATTGTACTGGGATTAGCCTTGAAACTTCCTGTTGATCTCATATTGTACCTTTTTACTTTTATCTTTGCTTCCTATTACATTTCATCTTAATACAAAGCTTTCCTTCCTGTGTACTGGTAGACTAAGACCACCGAAGAAAGCCTTATTTAAAGTAGAAAAGGCAGGTAACTTTCACATACAGCTCTAGTGAAGAAGACCTAAATTTGAAAGCTTTCTATGAAAGCCAAAGTTTGATGAACTTTCTGTGAGGGCAGCTCACTAGTTATGTGGAAGTTGCAGGGGTGGAAAGGAAGTAGTCCTCCTGACAATATACTTAATGGTGTGAAATACCAGGTGTTAAAATTCGAAGACAGGCACTTGTATGTCTGGATTTCATAAATAAACCAAGAAAATCAATAAGTGACTTTGGCAACTGCCACCCTTTTGACTCCTTTGTCAGAGGCCAAGAACTGAATGAACAAGAAAATTAAAAGTGTTTTCCCTGAAGGAAAAGTACATTTTCCTCCAGGCTAAAGTTGAGGCTACAGAGAGTACAGGAAAGCTTTTATTGCTGTGTGCTCTGCTGGGTTCACTGTGGCTGGATGCTGGATTGCTACCAAAGCTGCTCTGTTGCTCCCTTCCTCAGGTGGGCAGGGGAGAGAAAATATAATGAAAGGCTCATGGGCCCAGATAAGGGCGAGGGGAGATCACTGAACAGTTACTGTCATGTGCAAAACAGACTCAGCTTGAGGAAATTAATTTAACTTACTGCCAGTCAGAATCAGAGTAGGATAATGATAAATAAAACCAAATCTTAAAACACCTTCCCCCACTCTTCCCTTCTTACTGGGCTCAACTTCACTCCTGATTTTCTCTATCTTCTCCCTCAGAGCAGCATAGGGATGGGAAATGGGGGCTGCAGTCAGTTTATCACATGTTGTCTCTGCCATTCCTTCTTTTTCAGGGGAGAACTCCTCACAGTCTTCCCCTGCTCCAGTGTGGACCAGATCATCTTGAGTGCCATCATGCAGTGCATGTAGGACAACCAGGGGATCAGGCCCCGCCAGCCTGGGATTAGGAAAGGCAGGTCCTGCATGACCAACCTGGTCTCCTTTAATGACCAGGTGACCTGCCTAGTGGATGAAGGAAAGAATGTGGATGTAGTCTACATGGACTTCAGTAAAGCCATTGACACTGACTTCCTCTGGAGAAGATGGCAGAGGACATTAGCTAATGTCTGTCTAAGCCCATGGCTTAGAGAGGTGACCTCTTATCTGGGTTAAAATTGGCAGGAACGGGCTCAGAGAGTTGTGGTGAATGGAGTCACATCCAGCTGATGGCAGGTCACTAGCGGTGTTCTCCAGGACTCAGTATTGGGGCCAGTCCTGTTTAATGTCTTTATCTGGATGAGGGATTGAGTGCACCCTCAGTAAGTTTACAGCCAATGCCAAGGTGGGTGGGTGTGCTGATCTGCTGGAGGGCAGGAAGGATCTGGACAGGCTGGATCCATGGGCCAGAGCCTACTGTAGGAGCCTCAACATGAGGCCAGGAGCTGGGTCCTGCTCTTGGGTCACAACAGCCCCAGGCTGTGCTACAGGCTGGGGGCAGAGTGGCTGTGAAGCAACCCAGGGAAAAGGACCTGGAGCTGCTGGGTGACAGTGGCTGAACACGAGCCAGCTGTGCCCAGGTGGCCAAGAAAGCCAATGGCATCCTGGCCTGTATCAGCAATAGTGTGGCCAGCAGGGCCAGGGCAGTGATTGTATCCCTGTACTTGGCACTGGTGAGGCCACACCTTGAGTCCTGTGTCCAGCTCTGGGCCACTCACTACAAGAGGGACATTGAGGTGCTGGAGTGAGTCCAGAGAAGGGCAACAGAGCTGGTGAAGGATCTGGAGCACAAGTCCTATGAGGGGCAGCTGAAGGACCTGGAGTGTTCAGCCTGGAGGAAAGGAGGATCAAGGGTGATCTTATCCCTCTCTAAATCTGCCTGAAAGAAGTTTGCAGCCAGGTGGGGGTTGGGCTCTCCTCCCGGGCAATCAGCGACAGGAGAGATGGTGTCAAGCTGTACCATGGGAAGTTCAGGCTGGACATCAGGAAGAATTTCTTCATGCAAAGGGTGGTTAAGCATTGGAGTGAGCTGCCCAGGGAAGTGGTTGAGTTGTGTCCCTGGAAGTGTACAAGAAAGGACTGGGTGTGGCACTTAGTGGTAGGGTTTAATTGACAGAGTGATATTTGGTGTAAGGTTGGACTCAGTGATCTTGGAGGTCTTTTCCAACCTTAATGCGTTATGATTCCATGATTATCCCAGCAGCACTAACAATGACTAACACTGATGGGCTTGGCCTTGGCGAGTGATGGGTCCATCTTGGAAGGCAGCTGGCATTGGCTCTGTTGGACATGGGGAAGACTTTGAGCAACTTCTCACAGGAGTCACTCTGTAGATCCCCAGCTACCAAAACCTTGTCACACAAACCCAATGCAGTTCCATATTTTTTCAGAATCTAACAGTCTGAAAGTTTTTTATACTGTGAAGTTAAGTCTTTCTTATTTGTTAGCAAAATATCCTTAGGAGAGCTGCATGTCAGGGCTGTCAGCATCCTATTTTTATTAGTTCCCAAAATATGTTTTGTTTTATGTTGTAAGCCTGAAAAGTACTGCTAGAGTTTGTTCTCTAGAGACAGTTCAAATCATGCCCTATAGTATTATGGTTCTTCCCAGCTGAATTCATAACAGTTTATAAAGTTATAATATATGATTCTTTATCTCATACTGTATTTTTCATTAAGGCTTTCAACTTTACTTACCTTCCAGATGTTTAAATCACGGTGGTTACATGGATATTTATTACATCTATTTCTGACTTATTACATAGACATAGACTCTGACATCAGAGTTCAAGCTGTAATATTTTAGGAACATGTGCAGTTTTTCCTCATTCCAGGCATTATAATCATATTCTTAATAAAATAAAATCTTAGCCAAATCAAGCTGAGTTAAGGAGCCATTCTTAAGATAATAAATTGCATTTCTGTTTAAGGTGAGCTTCCTAGAAAATTGTAAGGAAAATGCAGTGTTGTTCAGTGCAAATGTCATGCTCAGTTCATGAAAATTGCTGAGAGGATAAACTGCAGTGAGTGTTCAGAGATACAAAGCACTGTGCAGTCGTGGCAGAGGGTATGTCTGCACTGTCCTGGGTGTGTGGTGACAGCACTGAAGCTGTGCTGTTGTTTCCCAGGAGGGGATTTGGTTGTCCAAACACAGCTGGTATTTGATATGTCCGATGGTGCTACTCCTTGACTTTAGGAGTGAGGACTGGGTGGGAAGCTGGTTGCTATTGTAAACCAGGTTTTGTAGCTGTGGGCAGGAGGGAGTGGAGAGAGCCTGGAAGCCGGTGTTGGATTCTGGAGCTGACCAACAGGGAGCTCCCTTGAACCCATCCTGGGTATTTCCTCAAGTGGAAGTGGTTCCCAGACCCTTCGTGTTTCATTGATGGACACAGACAGCAGTGGCAAAGGTTCCAGCTCAGTCAGTGATTCTGACTGGGTTTTCAGACCTGTGCAGCAGTGTGCCACTTTCTTCAGATCCCTCCTGCATAACTTTTGAGATCACTATCTTTCCTTTGGGAATCTTTCATTTCTCAAATAGTATTATGGCTGTTGAGGCTACAGCACATTTCCTTCCACAAGAAGCAGTACCTTTTGAATGTAAATTATCATAAACTGCCATCAGTGAAGCTGAGATTCTTTGATAACATCTTTATTTTATTTTATTGCATTAAATGTAAGCTTCATGTTAGCTAAAGCGTTTTAAATGCCCTCAGAAGGTAACCACTAGATTAGTGAGAAAAGTCTGCAAAATAGTTAGCATTTTGCCTTGTGCTGGCAAGGCTATTCACTAGAAAAGCTGTGGTTGCTTAGTTGCTATGGGAGAAAAGAAATGAAGAGAGAGGATGAGAGTGCAGTCATGGCATTGTGAGGGACAGCAGGAAAGGGGAAAGGACACAAGTAAGGGGGAAACTATAAGAAAGTACCCGTCCCTTAAGGCACAAGAAGTTGGACTCAGAGGCTATTACAGGCAGTGCTGTGGGGATCAGAAGAGGAGGAGTATATGACAGGAGCAAGATGTTAGGAGAAGGCTGGAATTAGCTGGGATGGGAGTCTGGAAGTAGGCTGTGAGTGCTGCAGCTGACTATAGGTCTAGTACAGAACAAGCGTAAAATAGCACTTCTTCACACTGAGAACTGGGTAATGAAAAGTGATGGATCCTCTGGTAGCAGACCTGGCACTTGCTTATTTATGTGTCTGTTTCCCTTTGGGCTTGAACTGGAGATGGTTAAGCGCACAAATCAGAAGGAGGTGAACATTTATTTTCAGTGTGATAATAAATAAATTAGAAGGCAAGTAGAAAACACAAAGGTTTAGAAATCCTCAGAGTGTAAGCCAGCCTCAAGACTGTGAAGAGAAGGGTCTGAGTCATTAGGTTCAGACACTTGAGGCTTGGCAGAGCTGCTTTCACAGATCTCAGCAGGCTCAGGTGGTACAGCAAGAGCATCCGGAAACACAGGGTAGTTTGACTGAAGAAGGAAGTGCACAACTCAGTTCATTTGAATTCTCAGAAAATAATAATTTCATAGTATTATCTGACTACTCTTTGGCTGCCCCATACCTTCTCACTAAAAGATAGATCCATGTAAGAGATCTGGTCTGATTTAAAAAAAAGGTTGGTTAGCTTTCATTACCAAGTCCTCTGCTTGTTTGTAGCAGAGGACTTGGAAACGAAAGCTCAATCACATCTTAGAGTTCCTAACCTGATGGTAGTAATCCACATTATTATTTTTCAAAGCAATTTGCTATGTTAATTCAGTCTCAGAATTTTGGATCTTTTTTGAAGCTCCAGAATTGGCTTTGAGTACTTGGAATTTGCTTTAATCTTTTTACTCATAAGAAGAATTCCCCCTCTGTTTATGAAAGGCCCCTGTTACCACAGGAGCTGTATGATGGAGTTCATAGAAATGCCCTGAGCCAGGAGATTACCTTCCTAACAGAGTAAGCAGAGAGGAGTGAGATGAGATTTAAAGAAAGTAGATCTGTTTTGTTAGTCTCAGGGTTTATAGGCAGGGTGCCATGTCCCCTGCGTCTGTCCAGCCTTGTCATCTCCAGCCTGACATATTGGAGGTTATGTGCATGTACATATTAATCTGTGCAGCCTCAGTGCCTGAGGGAACGGTGTGTGTTTGTGTGTTTTTGTCTTTAATTAAAGGTGGCATCTCTGCTTATTTGGGTAGGTGAAGAATGGAGCTAAAAAGAACGGATTAAATGGAAAGAAAAAGGAGTAAAGGATGTTGACATTTGAGGCAAGTACATCTAAAGCCTTAGCAGGTGAGGAGAAGGGTGAATAATGGAGGCCAAAGAGTTCACTGTACAGTAGAAACCCTAATCAGAATGTGTAAAGGTCCCTGCTTTGCTAAATCAGCAGCTGCTCTTGGCTGGGAAAACTCCTTGGCACTTTTCTGTAGTTCTTCCCCAGTACCACACACTGGTGTGTAGGGATAACTCTTTGGTCCCCAGGCAGTGTGTGCAGGTCTTCCTGGTGTGTGTGTGGCTGTGCATCTGTCTATCATATATATGGGAGTTAGCATTAGAAAACTTGGCTCCAGCTTTTAATTTAAACCACACAGGTGCATAAGCTCATAGGCTGCATAGTGTCATTTGGGATGAGGAAGCATGCTTTAAGGCAGTCTTCTTTTACTGCTGCTTTGTTGTCATGGGCCTGGTTGGCCACTCCTAGCACTGATCCCACCACCTGGAATGTCTGGCTGTTCCTCTCTGGATTCTCCCCTGGGGTACAATGGAAAAGGAGTGGAGAGAGCATGTAAGTCCTGTAGAGGTAATATAGAAGTCTCTGCCTTGATCCTGCACTGTGTGATCCATCCTCGGAAACAGATGGAATGAGGGGAGGAGCATTTCCAGCTCTCTATTGCCTTTTCCCCTCCAGTGTAGAAACTCCCATTTGGCTACACTATGAATCTTATTTTCACAATTAAAGATTGCCACGCAATACTGTGATTAACACATAACTAAGCCTTGACTCTCCTGGGCTGGTCTAGCTCTTTCTTTTTTAGATGTTGGAGAAAGTAATGAGTTTTCCAAAGTGATGAGAAAGAGATAAGTTAGTAGTGTTATCTTGTATCTTGGCAGCCAGAAGATGGATATGAAGAAGCAAGGAAGTGTATCAGTGCTATATTTGGGAGGGGTGACAGCAGGACACAGTCTTGGACTAAACTTCAGTTTTGGTTGTTCTGAATGACCTTAAGGATTATAGGATGTGGACTTTAATATGAAACAGGTGTCTGCCTCAGTGTGCTTTATAAAGGCACGCACAATGAAATCTCAAACTGAAATAGATGCAATCATGTCTTCACAGCTACACAAGCAAATGACACTGTTCACAGAGTGTTGCTGAGCACAAGTGTGCACTTGCAGAAGCAGCAGCTCACCCCCAGAAAAACCCCCCTGCTCCTGAATGTGGGATATTCATTAGACTAAAAAAAAAGGAAAGGAAAAGAAAAAAGAGAAAAGAGAAAAGAAAAGAAAAAAAGAAAAGAAAAGAAAAGAAAAGAAAAGAAAAGAAAAGAAAAGAAAAGAAAAGAAAAGAAAAGAAAAGAAAAGAAAAGAAAAGAAAAGAAAAGAAAAGAAAAGAAAAGAAAAGAAAAGAAAAGAAAAGAAAAGAAAAGAAAAGAAAAGAAAAAGAAGATGAGGGAGAGGCAGGGAGACACAAGTTAAGTTGGAAAGAAGGTTGAGGAACCTAGGATACCTTGGGGTTGTATTAAGAAAAGGAGGAAAGAGATGGGTATTTCAAATCTGCAATATGTTGTAGCTTGGGACTGACAGTTTTGTATTTCTTTCCCAAATTACAGAATAAACATTTTCATAGAAACAAATTTGACATCAGCTACCTGGTTTATCAGTGATATCTTGCTCTGTACCAACATGTGTCTACTAATTTTGAATTTGTAATTTCATGAAGTCAGAATATGGTAGTGATGCTATGATCACTCACATATCTTGGAATCAGAGAATCATAGAAACATAAAATGGGTTGGAATGCACTTTAAAGACCATCAAGTTCCAAGCCCTCTGCCATGGACAGGAACACCTTCCACTGGACCAGGTTGCTCAAAGGCCCCAATCAGCCTGGCTGTGAATACTTCCAGGGATGGGGCATCCAAAACTTCTCTGGGCAACATGTTCTAGTCCCTTACCACCCTCAAAGCAAAGAATTTCTTACTATTATCTCATTTAAACCTGCCCTCTTTCAGTTTAAACCATTCCCCCTTGCTCTTTTAAGTCCATCTCCAGCTTTCTTGTAGGCTCCCTTTAGGTAGTGGAAGGCTGCAGTTAGATCACCCTGCTCTTTTCCAGGCTGAACAGTCCCAATTCTTCCAGCCTTTCCACATAGGAGAGGTGCTCCATCCCTCCAATTTACTTGGTGGCTCTCCTCAAGACCTGCTGCAACAGGTCCTTCCTGTGCTGGGACCCCAGAGCTGGAGGCAGCAGTGAGGTGGGGTCTCACCAGAGCAGAGGAGAGGGGCAGGATCACCTCCCTGGCCCTGCTGGCCACGCTGCTTTGGATGCAGCCCAGGATACAAGCCCAGGCTTTCTGGGCTGCAAGCCCACTTTGCTGGGTCAGGTCCAGCCTCTCCTCCAGCAGCACCCTCAAGTCCTTCTCAGCAGATCTGCCCTAGGTCTGTCCCTTCCCCAGACTGGATAGGTACCAGGGATTGCCCTGGCCCAGGTGCAGCACCTTGCACTTGATCTTGTTGATCCACATGAGATTCCTGCAGGCCCAATTCTCGAGCTTGTCCAGGTCCCTCTGGATGCTCTCCTGTCCTTCAGATGTGTCAGCCCCACCATTCAGCTTGGTGTCATCTGTAAATGTGCTGAGGGTGCCCTCGATCCCTTTGTTCCTGTCATTAATGAAGAGATTAAGTAACACTGATCCCAGTACAGACACCTGATGGACAGGACTTGTCACCAATGTCCATCAGGATGGTCATTCATCGTGAGAGCAGGGTAATTAATGATACTAATCTTCCAAAACCAATTTTTTCCAATTTTTAATTTATGTGAGACACCTGAAAGGTAGTAACCCTTGATATTGAGTTGTCTATCACAACTGATAGGCAACAATCGGATTGCATGCTGGGATCCAGCACTTCTGGAGGGGCCACTTTCAGAAAATTTAATGGGTTGTTTCCCGTGTCTTCAGTACTTTTGGTTGAACTTAGATGGTAGGGTTTAGCCAGAAGTGCTAACAGTGATGGGCTTTTGCTAATTCAGCTGCTTGTTTGCCAGAAATTATAATCAAAGTGTCTGATTTTTTTGCAGAGGTGCACTGTGCTGCTGTGATGCTGGGTATAACTGTAGCTGTAAGACTTCTAGTAATTCTATAACAAGTGGCAGGAGCAATTATCAGTCATTGTTATCCAGAAAATTTGTCATTGTTCTGGTAGTGCTACGCTGAGATTCATACTTCTTGATTTCACTTTAAGAAAGAATCAGTCTGGATGTTAAGTTATTGGAAAGAGACTTGAGATACAATTAACTTTTGTGTGCTTCCACTCTGGGGAAGTTGGGAGTCTGCCTATACCTCAGGTCTGCTTTTGTTACATTGAGATAATGCTTTTCTCTTCCTTTCAGTTGTCCATCTTCTTTCTTGAGATTGTTTCTTGCCTCAATGTCACTCCTTTTCTGTGTGTTTGGATAATCTCTAGTCGTTGGTCCCAAGAATCCATGGTCTCAGTGGAGGTTTCAGAGCTCTCTGCTACAAGACAAAGCAATAACAATAAAAAATCCAGATAAACAGCTTTGTTGATGTCTGCAGCTGGATCTGACTTCACCCTCTGTACCAGGATACAGACTGTCTGGGATTCTATCTGGCCTGCTACCTCCTGGATAGTGAAGCCTTATGGTTTGCTCAGGGTGATAATTTCTTAAGAATCAGATATGAATACAAATAATTGTGGCAAATAAAGATATAAATCTCTTGTATATGATACATAGTACTAGGGATTGCTATTTTGCAATGGTAGTTTAACAGCAAGTTCAACACTTTGAGCTCATGGGAAAGGTTCAAGTTTGCTGCTTTTAAACTCAGAGGTTTGATGTAGTTAACTCAGTTACCTAATTCAGTTAGGTAACACATCTTCCACCTAGACACAATTTTGTCATTTACCAAAATGTGTTGCTGAGAACATCCTTGAATCTCTCCACTTGCATTTTCTGTCCAAAGTCAGCCATGCAGCTCAGTGACATACCCAAAGAGGCAAAGGTCCCATGGTGTGGATTTAATAGGTGGGTTCCCTACATATTGTGAAGTTATTTGAGACTGCATGCACATTTGAAACTGCTAGTGACCAACATTTCTTGTTGAAATGTCATGCTTTGGTGTTTGATGACAGGGAATATTGTTCCCTTCATGAGCTGGCAGCATGTTTAACAAAACTCTATTTGTATTAAAATGCCTCCACAAGAAGAGTCACAGAATCCTTGGGATTGGAGAAGGCCTTTGAGATCATGAGTCCAGCCTAACCCAACACTGCTGAGTCCATCACTAAACCATGTCCCTAAGTCCCACATCTATCGCGCATCTGTTCAATATCTCTTGAGATGGTGACTCCACTTCCCTGGGAAGTCTGGCCCAATGCTTGATAACCCTTTCCATGAAGAAGTCATTCCTAATATCCAATGTAAACCTTCCCCAACACATCTTGAGACCACTTCCTCTTCTCCTATTGCTTGTTACCCAGAAGGAGAGGCTGACCCCCCCCCTGGCTGCACCCTCCTTTCAGGCAGTTGTAGGGAGCCAGAAGGGCTCCCCTGAGCCTCCTTTTCTCCAGGCTAAACATCCCCAGCTCCCTCAGCTGCTCCCTCAGCTGCTCCTCACTGGTGCTCCAGACCCTTCACCAGCTCCATTGCCCTTCTCTGGACATTCTCCAGCATCTCAGTGTCCAGTGAGGGGCCCAAAACTGGGAACAGGACTCAAGGTATGGCCTCACCAGGGCTGAGTACAGGGGACAGCCAGTGCTGATCCATGTACTGCTCTTTGGCCATCTTTGAATTGTTTAAACAATGCAGATTTGCACTATTTATTCCTCTAAAGGTAAGTTCCTGTTTCGTACATGATTGTGCAGACTTGGTCCTATATGCCATGATACTTTATTTGCTTTTAGTTCATATTTTTAATGTCACTCAAGCCCTTACTGTAAGAAGTGGCAATATCTACTGATTTTTTGAATGGAAATCCCTACTGCACTGGTGGAGTGGTCATGAGTTTGCATTTTGGGGTTCTGCCTTCAGAAAAATGTCATCCAAAAAGCAGTTTTCTATGCTTGTCAAGGTGGCCTTGTAGTTCTTCTGATAATGGAGTCCTTTGTTCAGTTCCTCTATAAGCACAAGTTTTTATTTTTTTAATATAATTTAATTTTTAAATCATACAAAAAATATTAAAGAGAGTTATTGCAAACCTTTTTTGCAGACTTTTATATATAAAAACTTAATCAATATACAGAAAAGAGGTGATTTTAAAACTTTTTTTAGCCACACAGGATCTGTAGATAACACTAAGAATTAGTGCTTCTCCAACTTTAACAAGAGAGATTTAAAAAATACTGTTGACATCTTGTTAATTTTCTCTATTGTTTTAGTTCACTGAAAGCTTGAAACCAAGGCCACACTTCTTCATGAGACATTTAATATGAATTTTTTTTTTTTTGTCTGCTTAAAAAGGAAAACTAAAATAGTTCCTCAAAGGGCTCTTCTGTTTTTTTTAACATTCTTTTTCTGTGGGCCTTCCTTCTTAATGTAAAGCTGTATTAAAATGTAAAATTCAAATTGTATTAGAATGAATAGTTTCTCTACTTTCTAGGCCTTATTTGGCCCTTAATCAAACCCTGGTTTAGTGTATAATAAAATGCATTCTCCAAAATACAATTTTCTTTCCAAGTATAGCTGTTTCAGTCTTCTGTGCCCTGAAGTACAGGAAGCTACTGAAAAATTAGTGGCTGTTTTAGAAGCCATAGGCCCTAATGAGTGGTATGCTTTCAGCAGTTTAACCTGTGGCTCAGAAGTTTAAGCAGCGGTGCCTGCAAAAATTCTTTTCTCATAGCCAGTGATAGTCTTTGAATATGAGGTACATGTTCTGTACATATAAAGGAATTTTCTTCATTTTTCTATTTAACCTCAGCAGGGAGGTCATGCTGCAGATTAACAAATGCACACTGAATTGCACACAGCTAAGGGAATATATATATATATATATATATATATATATATATATATATATATATGTTTTTATTCTGATGGTATTTTGATGATAATAGGAATTTGTGACTAAGTGTCTCATTTTAAAGGTTAAAAACCTTGAGTTCCTCAGAGCTCCTGTAAGGAGCCATGGAACTGTGTCAGCTTTTTGAAGGGATTACTTAGCAATGTCCAGAGAACTTAATGTCCAGAAGAACAGAAAAATGCATGAAAAAGTAATAGAAATATAAGGCAAAATATTTAATCTGTGAAAAAGATATCAGTTTGTGACTCTGGCAATGGACTTCTAAATGACCCAGTGAGTTCTCATTGCCTTTAGTCCTTCTTTTTTGCCTCCATTGTCAATTTATGCCACTCACACTTCCCTTTTCCTGCTTGTTTTATTCTGCAGTGAAAATGAAGAACTGGGAATATGTTGGTGGCTTAGTAAGTGCAGATATTTCATTAGAAATATAATGTATTAAACATTAAATAGTCCTAGAAGTTGATGATTTTTTTTACGGTACAGTATGGTGATAGAGCAGAATCTTAGAAGTATAATAATTAATCTCTTTGTTTTGAATGGTCTATGGTGGTGTGTGTCTAAGTGTGTTTAGAGGTCCAAGTTTGTCTTTTAAAATACATTTTGTAGCAGCTAGCACATGGGCTTTCCTGCAGTGAGTAAGATAGCATAGGTGGGTGTTTTCGTGTATTGGAAATTTGTACGAGGAGCAGGAAAATTGGATTTTGCAATCACTTGTTCCATTACTGTTTGCATACATTTTTACAACTGTAAGAAGCAGAGATAAGAGTGGATGCTGTGGTAGTGAGGGAATGAAGAATGTTATGGAAATAGGAAAAGTTTGAGCCTTTTACTAGCTGCTGTCCAGATTTTTTTTCATGCATTGCTCTATTTTAAGATGATGATTTATTTAAAAATACAACATGTTAAGAAGTGCTAGATGGAGTCTTCTGAAAGCCCTTCAGAATTTGCTAAATATTTTAGTGTGCTGTTTGTTCAGCAATTCCCCCATATTTTTAATTTGCCACCAAATTTTCCTTTAGGCTGGAATGGAAAATATGCATAGGAGTGTTTTTTTCTACAAGCCCAGGAGGAGCAGTAAGAAAGATACTTGCTACTGCTGGTTTCAAGTGAACGTGTTTGAGGTGGAGGCTTGCTTCATTAATGTATCTTGGTAACCCGTGGCTGAGGGAACAGAGGGATGGGGAAACCTCTAAGTATTGTTTAAATGCCTTATAAAGCATTTTTTCTGAATGTATGTGTGTATATATAATATATCATATATAAAATATGCATATATATGATTCTATAGCTAGCATCCTTGTATTATCAGTGGTTTCTGGCACAGATATAAGCCATGGTGCATTTCTGCTTGCCATCTGTCATCCTAACCTCATCTTTCATCACATGTTCTTTCTGCACTCTTGTTCTTTCCCATTTACTTCTCTTCACATCCAGCTTAATATCCTCTCTTCTCTATAGACTCAGCCCTCTTGTCCTGAAAATTTCTGCTTTTTTTTCTTGTGTAGTCCCAGCTCCTCAAAGAACAATCTATTAGAGAATGAGAAAGCTGTTGCTCTTGAGACTCCCATCCTTCCTCCAATCACTCCACACCTTTGGCTGAGGCAAGCAGCTGTGTGTAACACCATGCACATTTTAAACAGCAAGATCATTCTGCTGTAACTGTAAATGGAGCAGCTGTGTCTTTGTATTCCCAAAAATAGTCCTTTCCAAACATGCTAAAAAGTATTTTGTTTCTAGTGAAACAAATAAGGAATTTGTAGGTCAATATTTAATGAAGATGAAAGAATCAAACCACTTAGAAATAGTTTTGATTATTCAGGATAAGGTGAGAGTTACTCAGATCCAACCTTTATGTTTCGGCAAGCTGGGATCAGAACAGGACCCAAAATGTGTTTTTTTCCTGAGGAACCTGTTAGAGTAGCCTGGGACTGGTAACAGACTCATGAACTTTTTACTGCTGGGGTATTGACAGGTAAAGCTCAATGGCTCCAGATGCTCTCAATCACTTTATAATCCTTGTATAAAAGACGGGTTGGATATAGCTGTGTATTCCTGTTTTCTAGGATGGTATGAGCTTCTTAAGGTCTGCTCTTATAACTTTGAAGGAGGTCTGTCAGGGTTTTTTTTAATTCCTGAATTTTGCACAAATTGAACGCAGTACGCCTATTACTAATATATTTTTAAATAATTTAGTGGAATTAGTCCCAACAATATCTGATAGAAGAAAATTGAGAAATGAAGTAGATGCAGAGTGCCCTGATACACAGCTCTAGAAATATTCATGTATGTAGGCCTTACATGCAGTGGTCATTTAGACATGACTTGGGAATGAGAGATGTCTTTGAAATCTCCAGATGCACAGTTCTAGGTGGTATCAGAAGTGACTGCATTCACTTTCCAGACAAACCTACAACCTAACCTACCTATTGTTAGGATAAAGAGAGTTATATCTATCAAAATGCTAATTGCACTGAAGAGACTTAATGTTGTGCTATTGTGACCCCCTGTGCTATTGCTCTAGCAGCCAGGATACCTGTTGGAGTTTTATTTCTTTTTAGACAAATATATGCATAGGTGCAAATAAGCTAGTTATAAGTTACAGAGAAAACCAAATTTGTTTTGAAGAGTGTCCTTGAAGAGTGAACAAACTCCTTCCTTTTTACTTTTTCCTTTAAGTGATGACTATCTTATGTTAGGGTGGAATGAGACCCTTGGTGACAATTGTCAGAGGAGGATGTACTGCCTCTCCAAAGCTAATAAGTCAGTATAACAGTAGGGAATGCTTATTTACAATAAGCTGCAAGAAATAGGGAGCAACCACTGCAAAGGTATTACATGAAGAAAGGATTTGAGTAGGCAAACTTAGAGAGGGAAATTGTCTCAGGTGGTGCATTTGATGAGTGTCTTGCTTACAAGAGAGCAGCAGGGATGTCCCTATGTTCCCTGTGTACAAGGAAGCCACTGGAATAATTTAGGCAAGGAAATTTTATGTAGAATCATCTGTTTAATATTTGGTTCATCGGGACCTACCTAGTTCTCTTTGCCTATGAAGGAAGCTGTTTTCCTCTGAAGTCAAGATGTTGAAAACAATTCTTTCAGCTGTCTCTGCAATACCTGCATGCTCTGGTCTACATTTAATGATGTATTGCCCCATCCATAACTGCTTAGAAACAATTTTCTCAGTCACTGTTTATTCAACCAACCATTCAACCCCAGGCAGTGCTATAGGCTGGGGCAGAGTGGCTGGAAAGCTGCCCAGGGAAAAGGACCTTGAGGTGTTGGTTGACAGTGGCTGAACATGAGCCAGTGTGTGCCCAGGTGGCCAAGAAGGCCAGCGGCATCCTGGCCTGGATCAGCAATGGTGTGGCCAGCAGGCCAGGGCAGGGATTGTCCCCCTGTGCTGGGCATGGTGAGGCCACACCTCCAGTGCTATGTTCCGTTCTGGGCCCCTCACTACAGGGAGGACACTGAGGTGCTGGAGTGAGTCCAGAGAAGGGCAACAGAGCTGGTGAAGGGTCTGGAGTGCAAGCGCTATGAGGAGCAGCTGAGGGAGCTTGGGGTGTTTATGCTGGAGGAAAGGAGGCTCAAAGATGATCTTATCCCTCTCTTTAAGTGCCTGAAAGAAGGCTGCAGCTGGCTAGAGGTCAGCCTCTTCTTCTGGGTAACAAGCAATAGGAGAAGGGGAAGTGGCCTCACAATGTGGTGGGGGAGGTTTACATTGGATATTAGGAACTATTTCTGCACTGAAAGGGTGGTCAAACTCTGGAACAGGCTGCCTGGGGAGGTGAACTGGTTGAATCACCATCATTCCTAGAGGTACTGAAAAGATGTGTGGTAGATGTGGGACATGGTTCAGTGGTGGACTTGGCAAGGCTAAGTATGATGGTTTTGGCTGGAATAGGTTAATGGCTGGCCTTGAGAATCTTAAAGGTCTTTTTCAATCTAACATGATTCTATGATTCTAAGAGAAGTGTTTCAAAGCTGTTTACTAAAATGTTCCAAAGAAATCCACTCAAACATAGTGAATGGTCAATTGTATTATTTTAACTTAGGAAATACTATAGGAATTCACAAATGGATAAAAATATGTACAATTAAATGCCAGTTATTTTCAAATTGAGATGTTATTGAGTTTTATCTTGAATTAAAATATTAGTGTACTGCAGCTAAATATTTTATGATTTAGGAATAGATTGCAGACAGAGCAGAAGGGTTGATCTTTTCTTTCCGTTGTACTTATTAATTTACATTATATGGAGATCCTTGAGTCTTCCACTTCACTGAAAATTGGTAGAGACTGGAATCATTCAAAATCTCCTGCAATATGGTGTTGTGGACGGAAAGAAAAACAGCATATTAATAAGAGGTGATATTTGTTTAGGCTTTTTAAAACGGATATTCTGTTGAACTTCATTTATTAACTGTGTTTTCTGTCTCTGAAAAATCTAATCCTGAATAAACAATGGAAGTTTACCTTGTAATATATCATGACAAATATGAAAAGTGTTGTGTGTTTAGTGTGATACTCTCTGTAGAGACTCATGGTGATATCCTTTGCCCACTGAAGTCATAGGCACTCTCCTTATCACTTCCAGTGCAGTTGTGGTGTTTCTGAAAGAGAAATTAAATGTTGAATGTACTGAATGCCTCTGCTGATACTGCTGTGGTAATATGGTATCTACTGGCAAGGTGCTATCTACCCCCATGCTGTAGCTTTGATGCAGCTGAATTGCAGGAGTCTGCTGTTCTTTGCAAACACATAGGGGTGCCTGTCCTTCCCTTGCCTTGGTTTTTGCAGGGAGTCAGTGCCAGTGCTCACTCAGCAGGCCAGATACTTGTGAAATCAGATTTGTGTAGGTGCCTGAAAGAACAGAACCCTTCTGAATGTTTGCCCTACTGTGTCACATAGGGCATGTAGACTAAAAAGAATGAGACACACACCCTCTAGTCAGTACTGCTGTGTGTGTGCTGATTGCTGTTCTTTGGGATGTAGTCCAACATGAAAAAGAAGAGAGTTCGGATATACAGCGACAAAAAGTAGTGTATTTTTAAATAGTGCTTAATCAGAAAATTCTCACTCATTTTCCCCTCTGATAAAAACCCCACAACCAAAGCCAAAGAACAAAAACCCCAAATCATTCTGTGATTGAATCATTCAGGTTCCTAAGTATACATCTTGACTAGTGAGCTATGGAGTCAGTTTGGCAATTTCAGCTACACTGAGTTTGTAAGTTCAGTATTTTTTATATCAGCTGTGGGAGAGAATATATCCAGATACTCTGGATCCTGATGGCTAAAGATCTTGCATGAAGAATGTAAATTTAAATCCTAAATCTGTTTTTGATGCAAAACGTTATCATGTCACTCATCATATCTATAAGGAGGGTTTTGACCACTCCTTACTGGCAACTTCTGCAGTCTTTCTGTGGTATGTTTAGGTGTGCTTTATGTCATATGTATATATATATTTATATGTATATATTTGTGTGTGAATCCACCCATGTATTTGTTGTAAATTAGTTCAGAAATTTCAGTGTATGAAATCAGGTCATTGGATAGATTCTGTGATGTGCAGAAAAGAATTTGCATATAAAAGGGAATAGAATTATTAAAGCTTTATGTCAGCATTGTACCCATGCAGTTCCAGATTGTTTCAGACATTGCAATCAACTCTACAGGTACAACAGACACTCAGAAATACAGAGATTTGTCCTCAGGTCTCACCATCCTGAATTGTCTTTGTTGTTATTATATCACAAAGGTTCTATTGTCATTACCTTGCAAGGGTTCCATATTGCCAGAGTTTTGTACCTCCTCAGTGCTTCTGGTAGGCACTGCCTCTTTCCTGTCTTCACAGCAGCCAATTGACTCCAGTTCCCCTCAGCCAACCAATCCACTCTTTTTTAACACTCTTCTGATTGGCTACAGGTGTGACCTGTTAAAATCAGGCCTGCTCCTAATCATTAATAATTGCCTCAGCTGCAACTCTTTAGGGGGTAAGATTACTTTCTATACTACCTTTATGTACTTATGTTCTATCCCCCTACAAGTCTTCAGTGCCACATCTTGAGAATTTCATCTCTTACCAACTCAGTGTTGGAACTGAAATACCAGTAGTTGAAAGTGTGCAAAATTCAATCCTCTGCCCACAGTTCCCTGTTTACACTCCTTGGAGGAATGCTTCTCTTTGTGAGACCATGGCTTTTACATTCATGAAGCCCCATAATGTATTCGACACTGCTATTTTGATTCCCTAGTGGCCAAACAATCCTAACAAATGTGCTCAGTCTTTTGTATTTAGTAATTTTCTTAATTTTCCATTTTATCTTCTTACAGTATATTGAGAAAAGGAAGGGACAAACTTGTTTGCAGGAAATGAGAAGGGATACAGTAATCCAAAGATGAGTGTTTGTGGATGAGTGGAGCATGATGGGTGGGTGTGTCTGCCCTTTCCAAAACAGTTGTCTCAAATACAGCCATCTGCAGAAACTGTGCTCTCAAGTGCTTTCCCTGTCAAGTGCCATAAGACCTATGCAAGCAGAGCTGTGGAGATGTGGTAATGAGAATGCTCTGCTTGTGCATTTGGTCCCTGTATGCCTCCTGGTGCCCCTTCCAGCCGTGCATGAACCTGTGCCTGCAGATCTGCTCTTTTCAAACTTTCAGACCTTTGTTGTGAATGTGGCCTTGGACCTCTAAAGGCCTCACAGACACCTTCAGTGTGAGGTAGACACAAACCTGTGCAAGCAGTAACCTCTGAGCAAGGTAGGATTCATCTTTAGAAGATTTTGGCTTCTGAATGCTTTGAGATCTTGACAGATGCTAAGGAAGTGTAAGTATTGCAACCAGGGATCAGATAATGGTTTCTCCTTGTGCAATTTTGTTAATTCATTTAGTTCATGTAAGGTAAATTGCTCTGGGTGCCTTCAAGCAATCTTAATTTAATGCAAGTAAGTAAAAAAGTCAAGTAATGACTTTGACTGACTGAAGAACTAATAAATTCCAGACACAACTTATCATCATCTAGCTTCAGAATGATGAGCCTGTGAGTAACCTTCTCTGCATTCCTCCTTGCACTACAGCTCCCTTGAATATGAACTCTCAAAGTATAATGACAGTGGTTGTGTTTGCACATCAAAAAGGGCTGCAGCTCACCTAGTGGTAGAAAAAGGTGTTGCCTTACTTGGTTTTGGTTTTATTTCTAATTTCATGTGGGCAGAAATGAATCAGAGAAGGTTTCTAATCATTTAGTAGGAAGTAAAAAAAAGCACTCAATGTTTTTCATTGTGTTATGGCTTGAGTGACATTGACCCAATAATTGTGTAACTTGGGAAGGATCTATAAGAGTTGAATTATTTGTCCTTTCCGAGACCACAGGAATTGCATCTGTTTTATTTTCTTCCCAAACATGATCTTGTTTTATCCAATAACATACATACCTACGTAATTCCACATCTTCCCACTCTGCCACATGCATGCATTCACACACACAGTCATATCTTTTATACTTAGGTCTGTCATTTGAGTGTGTTAAAGATTCTTTTAATAAACTCATCTCAGTCATTCAGAGCAACAGTTTTGCTTCAGCTGTAGAGTGATCAAATGGCTTAGATTGGAAGGGACCTTAAAGATCACCTCATTCCAAACTCCCTTCCAATAGATCAGGTTGCTTATAGCCCATCCAACCTGGCTGTGAACACTTCCAGGAATGTGGCATCCAGAACTTCCCTGGACAACATGTGCCAGTGCCTCACAAACCTCACAGTAAAGAATTTCTTCCCAAAATCTAATCTAAACCTACTCTCAGTTTGAAGCCATTCTCTTTTGTCCTGTCACTCACTATATATTTGTAAAAAGTCCCTCTCCAGCTTTCTTGTAGGCTCCCTTTAGGTACTGGAAGGTGAGGCTGAACAGTCCCATTTCTCTTATAGTCCTTCCACATAGGAGAGGTGCTCCATCCCTCCAATTTACTTGGTGGCTCTCCTCAAGACCTGCTGCAACAGGTCCTTCCTGTGCTGGGGACCCCAGAGCTGGAGGCAGCAGTGAGGTGGGGTCTCACCAGAGCAGAGGAGAGGGGCAGGATCACCTCCCTGGCCCTGCTGGCCACGCTGCTTTGGATGCAGCCCAGGATACAACTGGCTTTCTGGGTCAGGTCCAGCCTCTCCTCCAGCAGCACCCTCAAGTCCTTCTCAGCAGATCTGCCCTAGGTCTGTCCTTCCCCAGACTGGATTGGTACCAGGGATTGCCCTGGCCCAGGTGCAGCACCTTGCACTTGATCTTGTTGATCCACATGAGATTCCTGCAGGCCCAATTCTCGAGCTTGTCCAGGTCCCTCTGGATGCTCTCCTGTCCTTCAGATGTGTCAGCCCCACCATTCAGCTTGGTGTCATCTGTAAATGTGCTGAGGGTGCACTCGATCCCTTTGTTCCTGTCATTAATGAAGAGATTAAGTAACACTGGTCCCAGTACAGACACCTGATGGACACGGACTTGTCACCGATGTCCATCGGGATTCAGAGCCATTGACCACAAGCCTCTGGATGTGACCATCCAACCAATTCCTCATCCACCTAACTGTCTCCCCATTGAATCCTTCTGTCTCCAATTTAGAGAGGAGGATGTGGTGGGGACCCACATCAAAGGCTTTACAGAAGCCCAGATAAATGACATCTGCAGCCCTTCCCTTTTCCATTGATGCAGTCACTCCATCATGGAAGGCCACTAGGTTGGTCAGGCAGGACTTGTCCTTGGTGAAGCTGTGGTGGCTGTCCCAAATCCCCTCCCTCAGCTCCATGTGCCTTAGCACAGCTTCTAGGAGAATCTGTTCCACAACCTTTCCAGGCACAGAGGGGAGGCTGACCAGTCAGTAGTTCCCAGGGTCCTTCTTTCAAAAGAGGATACAGTGTTTTCCTTTCCCAGTCACATGGGACTTCATCTGACTGCCATGACCTTGCAAATATCACAGAGAATGGCTTGGCAACTACATCAGGCAATTCTCTCAGGACTCTGGGATGCCCTACTTGTGTCCCATAGACTTATGTATGCTCAGATTCCTCAGGTGATCATGAACCTGATCTTTACTTTCAGTGGGAAGTGCTTTTTTCTCCCAGTCCCCATCTTACAGTCCACCCCCTTGAGAGGTTGCCATTGAATACTGAGGCAAAAAATTTGTTGAGCACTTCAGCCTTCTCCTCATCCACTGTTAAGAGTTTTCCAGCATTGTTTATCGGGTGGTTCACCTTCTTTGATTTTCATTTTCTGGTTAACATCCTGTAGAAGGCCTTCCTGTTATTCTTTGCATCCCTTGTCATCTTCAGTTCCAGCTTTACTGTGGCCTTTCACCCCATCCCCACACAACTGAATTTCACCTCTATATTTTTCACAGGGTACTTGTTCGTGTTTCCACTGCCTGTGGATTTACTTATTTCCTTTTAGTTTGATCAGCAGTGTGAAACCATCCTGTGGGTTTTTGTTTGTTGATTTTTTTTTCTGAGAATCTTTGTTTTTTTTTTTTGTGTTCTTGGCATAGAATAAAAAGAAATGCATCCCAGAAAATCCATCACTGCTTACTGAGAGTTTAAGAGCTGCATTTGTGTAACTCCTATTATACTCAATGAAAAAAAGATTAAAGATACCTGAAATGCAAGCATGGAAGGACAAAATACAAAAGGAAATCAAAGTGGCAAACTTGCATAAATTTGGCTGTGTGCATCCAAGTAAAAATTGAAAAACTTCCTATATCATATATTTAATCAGTGATAGATGCTACAGGTGAAAAAAAAAAACGAAAAAAAAACCTAGCGGGGAACATTTCTTAATTTAACCAAATTAATTGATTAAATGAGATAATAGGAATACCATTAAAAGTTTAAATTTTGGTCTCAAGTTTTAAATTTATCTTAGCTGAGACAAAGTATATATATATATACATATATATATATATATGTATATAAAAATGTAAAACTCCCGTGTTTATATTCCATGTTACTTATCATGCTTATACATTAGACATGTTCTGTACAGTCATTGCTACACATAGGCCAGTGTAAATTTGTTGTTTTTACCTGCTAAGCACTTTCTGAGAGTTGTGCTCATCTTTTGCATTTCTAGAGAGAGAGATGAACATGAGCTGAATGTACACTTTAATGAGAGACAGTGGTGTTAGACCTTAAAGGTCTGCTGCTAACTATATTCTTGGCAGCAGGCAAAGCATTTTATGCCATGGAATTTGCAGGCATTTCACAGCAACTGAGTTGGATATTTTTATTTGCTGGCATATTGTCTCCTTGCCCCTCTGAGCTCTGTCTGTGGCTCAGGTCATTACAAACTGTGGCAATACCAAAGCATGTGTGCTGGGTTTGGCTGTGTTCCTACATGCCCTTGCCAGTGCAGCCTACTGGAAGATGAGATATTCTGATCATGTAGGAATGATGGTGGCAATTTAACAATTTCTGAATATTATTTTTTGACAAATATTATAAGTGTTATAGAAATATTTTCATGCAATATTAACATTATTGTAACACCATTATAGAAGCATAAATTACCAGATGAGTCAGAATTATGGCCCTTTTCCTGCTGTGTGTGGGCAGACCCCTGCATCTGTGCTCACTGCAGGTTTGGGACCTAAATGCATTAGATGCGTACTGGAAGAAAACGAGTCTGCAAAGTATTTTAATAGAAGGAATACACTGCTCTTAGTAGTGAAAATTCTCTAAAAATGGAAATGTTCTTGTGCTTCACTTTAAAAAAGACAAGTATATTAATATGGAAATGTCTCTGGAAATTCTTGTACGATTAATGACAAAACTGAAAATAAAAAGAAGTAAAACAGCTCAAATCAATGTCTTGAAGGAAAAGCAGAGGTGTATTGTCTCATACAGATTCCAGACAAGATTTGTGTACATGGACTATAGTGGTGGTCCAGTATTTCTATACAGTATATTTATAGGTAATGTAGTAACATATCACAGTATGGTGATATCATTAGCTTTTTGTGACAGCAGTTTTCCCAAAGTCATGAACTGTAATTTTGTTGTCTGCCTCTTCTCAGGGGAACACTGAAAATACTCACTAATAGGGATCTCTCATCTAACAACTTTCCTCAAACAGAATCTTGCAGATTATTGAGGAAGACATCCTATTGCTTGGGATCCTGAGATATGTCTTTGTTTCTAAGTACTTCAAAGATACCTGTGTGGAGCACTCCTTTATTTGTTTTTTCTTCCTCTGTGAAAATAGTGTGTTCTGTATCTGTCATCTGGTTTGTCTTTGTATACTGAGAAACAGCAGTAAATATTTCAGAAAAGCAAGTAGTTGTGATTTTATTCAGAAAAGTGGAAATTACAGGAAAAAAGCATCAAAGTCAGAAGGGGCAAAGAGGAGGATTTATTTTCTCATAGCTGAGGATGCTCAAGTGGATATTGCTTCAACTTCCAGAGTGAGCATATTCTGCATAGAAGGATTAGAAATTTCTCCTCATTGCTGTAAATAAAAAAATTGATGATTCTCAACTTCCTCTGAAATGCTTCATTCTCTTTCCTCAGACATCACCTTGTGCTTTTTCTTCCTCTCATCTCTGTGTCTCTACAACTAAAGGAAATAGTGGCTTCTCTCTTTCTTCCCCCTTTGCTGCCACCTCCAGGGAAGGTTAAAAATCCAGCATCACTGAGAATTCAGCTTGCCAGGACTGAGGATCATCTTGAGATTACAGTTTTCAAGTTAATATTCAGAGCAGTTACAAGGACCCCTGCTTCTTCTTTTGTTTCTATTAATCAATTTGGGAAAATTTGATTAGCTCTGGTTGTTTGTGAGAATACAGATCAACCCTCTTTCTCTTTTCAGATTGCCTGAATCTAGGCTGTCCTCTGAGATGCTGAAACCTTCTGACATGCAGATTTCCTTCCCTTGAAACAATTTTCATCTAGTCAATTGAATTACAATTTCATCTAACTCCTTCCTTTCCTGAAAATGTGATATTCATTGTGAGCTTTTTCTTGGCTCTATAATAACGTTCAACTTGAGTATCAGAAAAAAAGTAGTACTTGGAAAATATTTTGATAGTCTTACAAGTCAAGGTATATTGTCAGATCTTCTAGCAACCACGTACAGTATAAGAGCAACATGTATAATTAACTTGGCACAGGTGGGGGGAGGATAGGGAAATTGTCTCTGTTACCTCCCTTCTTTGGTTTTGAAATCTCATGCTCTTGTATGATATGCTTGGGAAATTACAGACTGTGAGTGGGATTCATATGGCAAAATGTAGACATCTACATCTGAGTTAGTCACCCAAGGCTCCCTGTGTGGGGAATGGAGAGAAACAGGACAGATGAATCACACCCTTGAAGAACCTATTTTTTTTTTACCTCTATGCTAAAACAAATGACTCATAGCCTGAAAGTGCCCATTTGGCTAGTAAAGGAGGTTGGGGTAACAACTGGAATGTGAGGGCTCATTCTGCACCCCAAAAACTAGATGAGATGTACATGGCACTTTGTGGCTCTGGTGCATACCTGTGTGCTCAGCTATACATGTTTGTCAGATTGTGTGAGTACTCTGTCCTAGGCAAAAAACTCTCTAGTTTTCCGCATAGAAGTTCCTTGAAAAACTAAAGACAACTTTAGGTTTTCATGTGTGAGATCTCAGAAATCAGGAAATGTGTAAATTGAATTAGCATGTTTCTCCTGCATGTAATTTCTTAGTATGCATCAGCAAATAATTGAAAAACTCTAATAAGGAAATTTTCAAAACTTTGTCAGCATATCAGTTTTGTAGCTAATGGTGCCACTGTTTGTTTAGTCACCTTTGGAAATTGTATGCCCTCTGCTCTTAGGGAGACGTGTCTGATGCTTTCCAGATGCTATAGGGAACTGTGAGCTTTTTGTGCTACATCTAAGTCTCTTTTCTCTGTGTGCAAACCACATAATATGTCTCCCTTAAATTATCTTTGTCTTCAGTCAGCCTGAGGAGTGTGCTGTTAGTGAATATGTGAAGACCTTGCAATGCTACTTGCAGAAAGGAAATCTGTCTTCCCTTCTTTGCTTTCTGATAGATCATCAGCATCAGCAAATGGGGTGTGAGCCAAAGTGGGCTCAGAAACAAGTTGTATTCAAAGTGGTGTGGTGCCACTGAAAATCTGTGTGGAATCCCCTCAGCTGAAAACACTGGTGAGAGATATATGACCCTCCCACAAAGAGATGAATGATGTTAAAATAGAAATGGCCAATGAAACAAGACAAATGATGATAGCTCAGTAATAGAGTATTTATGGTTTCTTCTTAGCTTCTGCTTTGTATGCATGGTTGACTGACACAAATAAAACTGAGCAACTTCTGTTTGATAGAGAGAATAAACATGTTTGGCTTAGATCTGTAGCTAGACTATGTCCAGTAAGATGGCTTTTGGTAGAAATTGAGCTTTTGCACCCCCTAACTCTACGCACCTGGCCTGAGGAGCATGATCCACTACGTAGATTTCAGCACACCAATTTCCTATGTAGTCAGCATACATAGATACCCTGAAAGGGGTAACACAATACAAGGGTCACAGCTCCTCCTTCTCTGGTTATCAGAGCTGCAAACTAGGACTTACTGAGATCCAGACCCTGGAGATATATTCTGGGTAGCTGTGTAAATCACAGCTGATTTTCATGCATGAATAAAGCCATGGTGTATGAGAAGCAATGCATCTGCAGTCTTCTCTGTGAAATCTGCAGATCACGGATCCTAATTCCCAGAAAATCTTTCCCTGCCAAGTCACACTAGGTTTAGAAGGCACCTTGCTTTGTTGATCCTTTTGAATCTGGACAATTTTGAAGCCAGACATGCAAGATATTAATCAATGCTAAGTAAGATATGGCCTGACTGTAGTCTTACTGTGACACAGAATGATGGACAATCCCTGGATTCAACACCCTCCTACTTCCAGACTAAGCCAGCATTGCTTCTACCATCCTCTCTTTACCAAAAAAAGAAGAAAGCCCTCAGAAAAGAGCAGTGTCTGTGTTATGGAACCATTATGAAATCTATGTTTGAAATACCCAATGTATCTTTCTGAATCAAGGAGAGAGTTCAATTAAAGGGGTGCCTCCACTGGCTTTTGTTCTGGCTAGATCAGTTCAACACCATGCTGTAGGTTAAATTATTGAAGCTGTGGAGGTAGCTGAGAACTGGCTACAGCACTGAATTTCTCCCAGCTGCTAGTGTTTTGTCAGCACTGATCAGTGATTTGTGCTCCAGTCATTTGGTCAGAATCATCACCAGTGAGCAGCAGGCTATTTTTGGCTTCTTACCTTACCTCTAAGCCAAAGGCAGGCGGGCAGATCCAGACCAGCAGCCTAAGGTGGGAGCTGCCCTGGACAGCCATGTGCTGGCTCACAGAACCGAGTGGCTCAAATCAATGTGTCAGCAGCAGCTGCCTGCAAAGGCAGGGCTGGAGTTCTGCCAGTCCCTGGAAAGATGATGTGCCTCTTCCAGGTGAGAACCACTGTGCTAAACCTCAGACCATCAGTGTGGATGCTGCCTGATCCTGTCTGTGCTAGTTTGAGGAAAGACTTTTTATAAGACAGCATTAAATTACTTCCCACTATATAGTAGTTGAATTACTTGCTGGTCTATAAAATCCTTATCTGAAGAAAAACAATATATATGTGTACATACACGTACACAGGTAAATTAAATTTTTGTTCTGAAAGATACTTGTCAAATAGTGATTCCTGCATTTAAAATTCCTACTCTTATATATTGGTGAATCATAATTTGAATTGTAACTACTTCAGAATATGGCTTTTATGTGATAAAAAGGCTTTTAGTTGTGGCTTCCCTTATAATTCAGGTATTATGATGGTAGAAAATAATTCGGATAACTGATAAAAATATCACTTCATGATTTTATATGTGTTTGCACTTCAAAGGACTAGCAATGAAAAGATGATCACACATCTGAATCAGAAGGATAATATTTATATCTAAACTGAGTAACCATGTAATTCTGTTGGTGTTTCCCATACTCCCTCTGTCCTCCTCCACTTGCATGCTATAGCCTGATTCAGATTTTCTGTGCGGTGTTTATTACCTGACCTGAAAAGCTCAATCTAAATATTTGGTCTGTTCAGTGATGTCCCCAGCGTACTTCTGGCTGCTCTGTAGTTGTGGAAGAGTAAAATACATGAGGCTGGCCATTCTTATAGCTCTGTAACTTTTATTTTTGATATTCATAGGATGCCTTTAGACTTTTCCAGTATTCAGCTGCAGAGGAGTGCTTTGTATTTTCAGATGTGTTAGGAGAGATGCTTTTTGTACGCATGCATATAACTATTCAGATCTCTGCAAAAGGATTCCTCTGTCACAAGGAATCCCACATTCCCAGATGCCAGCTAGAACAGATCATCACATCTGGCCTGCTAATTAGACATTATAAATTTCAGGCTGAATTTATTTTCTAGATAGTGTACATATATTATTTATTGTTCAGTTCTCCTGCTCTGTGCATTTTATCCTCATGTAGTTAAAAGACTGTATCATGTTCTTGCAAGATTTGTTTGGGTGACCAAATGAGCTCCTTGGGTCTGCTTTGCTCAGGCTTCATTCCCAAGTCATCCTACTTGCATTTTTGCCCAGCAGAATGTTCCAAGAGGTTTCCTGTCTCCCTTCTTCCTACAAATGCAGAAGGAGGTTGGCCAGAGTCATAATATATTCTTGAAATTCAAGAATTGTCAGTGGGTGGCTACCAAGATATGCAACTTACAGACAGATTCATCATCTCAGCTAGGCTGAAATAATCACTGCAGTTGAGGAGGCTTTCAGAGTGCCTCTGAGAGGGGAATTTATTCCTCTTATGCTTTTTTTCCGGTCATTCCAGTGGTGCCTTTCATTTCTTTCCGTTCTAGATTTATATTCTGCCCTTATACCTGATATATTTTTATTACATTTTCAAGTCCATAAATCCTTGAATTCTTAAGGACTGGTTGAGAGTATATGTTGCTAATTACTAATTCTTACTTGTTTTTTGGTATGCGAACATAACAAAGTGAGGGGAACCTTCCTGTGCCACTTCTACAGCAAAACATCACAGGCCACTGTTTCCTGCTTTCTCATTACTTAATTTCTTGTCTTTATTTAGTACACCTTGCATTAATAAGGGATTAGAAAGCCTTTAGGTGGAACTTAAATATGTATATCATTACAATACATACAACATATGAATTTTTTAGGGTAACAATATATGCAACATTGTCAAAATGCTTTAACAGGAGGTCCAATACAGTTTTGTAGGCCATCCTTGACTGCCTGTTTCTATGTTAATAAAAATCCTCTACTTTTAAAGCTGAGTACATTGCTAGGCTTTCAGTGGGTTTTCTGCAGCATTTCTCAGTACAGATGAGGTTTTGAGAAAACTTTTACAGTGGTAGCATTCTCACATCCCTGTCAGTAATGAGCTATATTTACCATATTCTGGGACTGCGTTAGTTGTTCACTGCTGTGCTCTGATGAACGAGCAGACTCGGGCTCTTCGGTTTCTCTCTTTCTTCACTCGTTTCCAGGTAATGAACTCACAGCTTGTAATAGATGCTCTTAATCTGTAGCTGCCTGACAATACATTTTGTACTACTGAATGTAATCTTATTGTGCTACTCAAGGTCATTTGACTTCATGTACAGTTCAGTCCTTCCCTTAATTATCGTTGCCTCCCAAATTTGTATCACAAGAAAAATTTTTTCATCACAGTTATACTTATTCTATAAATATTATTGAGATAAATGATAAATACAGGCAATCCTAATCCCAGTTCTGTTAAAGTTGATTAGTCATCCTTCTTTTGGCTGGTAGTACCCCTCTCAAATAAATGTTTTCCTGCCTTTTCTTCAGCTTTGTTGCTGAAGTAACCTTCTTCAGTTTAACCAGTGATTTCTCTTTTGACTTTGTATCAAATGCTTTACTGAAATTTACATCAACTATGTCTCCCTTTATTTAGAAGGACTAACGTGTATTTTCATAAATTCTTTCTTTTCAATTTTCTTACATTTACCTCCATCTTTGATAGTCATTTCTCTCCAAAGTGTGTGACTGAGGCCTGGCTAAAGTCACATGCACTGTGTAGGTTGTAATAAAACTTTGGATGCCCAGGCTACCGAGAGCTTTAATCACCCTTCTGCAAACAGTTGTAATTTTTCTTCTTCCTCATTATATGACTGTCCCCTGCCAGACCTGCAGTTATACCTGGAATTTCATGTGCCAGCTCTTTTGACTCATGGGCCAATACTGACTCATGCTTTCCTTCTGCTCTCCCATCTGCTGGTGTCCATGCATTGTGGTGTTCCCTGTATTTGGATAATCTGCTGTCAGGGGCTGTGCTTTTGTGACTGCACACCTACAGCACCCACCATCCAGAGCGTCCACAGCTCTGGCCAAAATGGTATGATCAGTAAGATTTGTCAGATTTTGATTTTTTTGACTTTTGGCTTGTGTTTGGAGAAGCTTTTACTTCCCTTAGTAGCTTCTTCTAAAGCTGGTTGAAGTTTGTCCTGTGTGTTTGCTGTCATCTGTCTTTGGAAAAGCATGTATAGAGTTGTGTTCTTTCTCCTTTCAGGAACTCATTATTGCTGAGCTCCACAACAGAGGAGAGAGATAACCCTTAATATCCAGAACTTTCATGATCTTTACCTGAGAAAGATTGTTCTGGATAAAAGAAAACTCAGTTGTTCCAGGGGCAGTAAGAAAAGGTTAACAAATAAAATATTTTTAAGAAGTTTTTCTCAATGTTCTCTGAAACACACATGTTCACTGGGTAACAAATGAGACTCAACAAAATCTGACTGCATTTGAAAGTGCAGAGTCAGCAAGGAGGTTTGTCCTGTAGTCATACAGAGTCACTACCCAGGAAGTTCCCGTAGTCATTTTGCAAACCTGTACTTGAGAATATGCCAGTCTCTGCCAGCTGAGACTGGTTTTTAGCTCTTTGATGCTGAATTCTGTGCAGCCAGTAGCACCTCTCTCAGTATAGAAAATCTGGTTAGTGGGAGTTAGGTGTAAGGACAAAATGTGTGTTTACTTAAAATTAGAAGATACATAGTGTTAAAAAGTTTTGTAATGTGTTAACCTAACTGTACATCTCTTTATCAGCTATGTGTTTGAAAGTCCTGCACCATACTAGTATGTCATTAATCAGTGAGATGAAAAACACTATTTTAGAATTTAAAATAAGTTAAAGAGGGACATAAGTCAGTATGAATCATCCTTTTGTCATTTTTTAAAGTGTAAATGTCATTTACCTATAATGCCATTCAGTAGCATGCTGACACTGTATGTTGCCTGGTTTTGCTGTTTCCCATTAGGTGTTTGAAATATGATGTTAATGTTTGCTCCCAGTTGAAACATGCCTCTGTTTGTAGCATTGTAGTTTTAATTTTCATGTGCTTCACTTCAGCACATAGTAGCAGTATCTGTTCAAGGTAATTGGTTTTGATGATTCCTCACAGTCCTTTAGCACTTTGCAGACCAAAACATCATAGTCATTCACCAATATTGAAAAAAAAAGTACCTATTAAGGATGGTGGCCTTGATTTTAAAAACTGTCATTGAAATAAGATAGCTCTTAGATAAAGCACCTTAGAGAATTTTCAAGGTTGTCAGTGTTTGAAAACCTGTTCCTTTTTTAAAGGAAGGCCTATTTGAGTACCTCAATTTCTCAGTGTCATAAATAAGACTATCCATTTTTTACTTGTAATTCAAACAACAATAAAATCAAAACATTTACTAACACTGAAGCAACAATTTTGCTGCCATTTTATCGACTAATTAGTATTCACTTACTGAGTCTGAAGTATAGCTGGGGAATTCTTAAGTGATTGGGATGCCCCTATTTTATTTACCTTTTGGCATTAAAATTTTTCTATTTTTTTTTTTTCAAAATCAAGTAAGGAGGCAAAAATTGATTTGCCTTTCTGTTTTGCTTTTGTATTTACAAAAGCATACTCTGCCCACTAAACCACTTAAGCCATGCAAGTAAACCTCAGCAATATGTAGGCTGGCATCTCTGCATTGTGTGCATGCTGGCTCTGGCTGTTGTCAATAATCCTGAGTTTGGGAGCTCTGGAGCTCTGAAGTGACTTACAGGAGCCAATGATGAGGAATTGGCTCAGTCACACCAAGTTGCAGCTGCTTCCCTGTTCACTTTTTGGTCTCCTGCTGTTCATTGTGGTGTCCTGTGTGGAGGATGGTGCTGTCTGTGAGATGTAGCGCAAACATCTCATCTATGAGATGTCTGTAGATGAGGCACATAGGGTCGTGGTTAAGTGGTGGATTTGGCAGTGCTGGCTTAATGGTAGGAGTTGATGACCTCTTGGAGGCCTTTTCCAGCCTGAATGATTCTATGATCCCATGAGACCTTCCTTGCTTTGTAAGAAGCAAAAGCAAAGTGCTTCTGGTGAACTGCAGGGTTGTGATGTACTGGGTGTGGGTCCAAAGCTTTGAACAAACTGTCTGAAGAATTCAAAAGTCCGAAGGGCTTTGAATGTCCTACTGGTAACAACTGTTGAACTGGTTGATAAGGCTCAGTTTCTGTGCACTGACTCATTAGAAGCTGATCTGCAATGAAATTATACTCTTTGTTTTAATTTTCTGTGCAGAGACAGAATGCTTTTGACTTGAAAATAATGAATAAAAAACCCCTATGGCTACCAGGTTATTTGCAAATAAGTAAGGTAAGAATGTGTTAAAATACAGTAAATTAGTTGTTAAGTGAACTTCCTTGCTTTGCCCCCACTTTATTTCAGCCAAATTAAAAAAGAAAACAAGACCCTTAAAAAAGTAAACTTAATGACTTTGTTAGCAAAAATAAAAATACATAATTGGATTCACATATCTTTTTCTGGTTGCATATTTGATAAAACTTAGGAAATCATGATTCTTTAGAGACTCTGTCAGATGATAGGCTAATGGCTATGAGTTTAAGCCCACTCAGAAGGGTAGTATGTCAGCCCTCACAGCAGAAAAAAGGGGAGTGTGAGCTTAGTTTATGTGGCAATTAATAATATTGAATTTAAAATTATTGCTAAATAGTAATTTTAAAGCACTTTGATGTGTTCATTTGCAGAATCTGTTTCTACAGAACACTGAGTTATATTAAAAGATTGTGAATGTAATTCATTACCAGCACAGTTAGTATTGATGGGTTATCTTACAGGTCACTGAACCAAACCATGTAAATTACTTACTTACTTCTAATCAGTCTAGGAAAAAAATGGATACAATTTTCTGTAGATTTTTCTCCACTTTTTCTTCACACCTGCAATTGTGTTAAATTGAGAAAAAGAATTATTAAACCTTAAGCATCTTAAGCATCTGTTACATGACTTTCCTGCTTGCCATGCTGAGCAAGCTTCATCTGATTTCAGTAAGGCTTTGATCACACATATTGCAAAAAGAGCCTCCCTCAAATTTCATACAGTATCTTAGTCTCTCAGCTTTTAACTCTCACCTAGAATAGTTTGTCTGAAACAGAGACCTTTAATTACAAAAGTGCATGCTGCAGAACTGAGTGTAAAATTACCTTGAGTCATTAGGCATTTGGTCAAAAAATGCAAAAAAATCCACTAAACTAATCATAGTGTCAAATATCATAGCTTTTTATTGAAACTAGTCTTCTTTAAGGAAATATTTCAAAGTGATTATTCATGCCTAATTAATTTCACTAATTGGTAGTGATTTCGATAATACTTTCACTTAATAATGCTTTAAACCTAGATATCCTATTGTTATAGTGAATTCAATGATATAAACGTTAAAACCAAAATACAGATAGACTGTTATAATGCAATTTACCTTGGCCATCTTTTAAGAAAGCAATTGAAAAGTTAAAAGCACATCAGGAGACTGATCAGATTAATGCACTCAGTTTTGATGTACTGTAGTCATCACAGAAATATTAATGACTTATCTCTAATGAAAGAAAAAAAGGTTTTTACCTACCACTGTGTCTGAAATTATTAGGTTTCAGACACCGTGTGACAGTTCTGAAGTAAGCTTTTATGCTATAATATAATTTGTAATTTAAAATCTAGTTTTACTCTGCTATTGCCATCTATTCCACAGGATGTAAAACTGAACATCCTGACTGGTTGAGGTCAAATCATGGTCATCTGACATGTTTTTTCAAGTACACAAAATATAACCAAGAAAGAACTTTGAACTTATAATTTAAATTAAATTTTGACATGGAGACAGTATTGCCCAGAGAGTGCCGCCTGTATTCCAAATGGAGAATTTTATGGCTACTATTAGCTTTTAGGTTAACTATTCTTTAAAAGTCAATATTGGCACATGTAGGTACAGAGTGTAGAGTAGCTTTTACTGGTGAAGAAATATCTATGTAGCAGTTTTCCACTTGGAACACTGAAAAACTTATATTCTTTTCCTATTTCAAAGGCATTTCTTCACTGAATATTTGCTGAGTTCCCTGAGAACTAGAAAAAGAGGGAAACATCTTCAACACATTTTCATTTCCATTTAAAACCAAATTAAATTTTCACTGTGTTGATAACCATTTTACTTTTGCTTTCCATGCACCTTTACTTCAGGATTCTTTGAGCAGACTGCATATTTAAAGAAATACCTACAAATGTTTGATGCAGATATTTAATGTGAATTTATCACAGTTGTTTGCATTGCAGCCTTGCCTTACAGATTCATTCAGTGAGGGAGCAGAAGTATATCATGCATTCTAATAATTCACATAACTCAAAGTTAAGATAATTAATATTTTGAAAGCTTTGTTTGAAGTGCAAATTATTTGCAGATCTTTCAACATGAATAGCTTTCAATAACAAAAGGTCTTAAAGAGAGATTTGATATTTTGGTAAGAATTTGTAGTGAGCAAAAATAAAGGATACATTCAATCCTGTATAGATAGTTCTTCAGGTGTGTAAATTATAATATTTGTTTTTTAGCATTACCAATTACTAGCTCTTAAAACCTGTCTTATTGTTCTTTAGTAGTGATTTGAGTGCTTGGTTAATACTTTTTAAGTATGAGGCCATTTCAAAAAGATCTTTCTTTTATCGGAATACGTCCACATAAATAATAGATCTGCTGTTAAAGCAGAGGCAGAATTCAGTTACTTCTGCAGCTGTAGGTTGGTATTATATCCAGTTTTAAACCACCCACATTTCCACAGCATCCACCCAGTCATGTGTTAAGTGGCACGATTAACATCTGTCGTGTGTGCTTCACTGTCAGCCTTAGAAAGCTGGGTACGTAGGATAACAATTTATTTTAGTAGAGCTAATTTTAATTGTATTTCTGTATGCCTGAATTAGAAAAGGCAGACCTGAAGATGTGTCCTTGAAGCAGAAGGCAATGATGGTGTACATACCTAGGGAGCCTTAAAGTCCTCATTTCAGCTGATCTATGAGAAAGTTGGCTTCTGCCAAGCGTGCTTTTCCTTTTGAATTGTCAAGTTCCTTGCAATCTCCAGAAAGCTCCATGGTTCAAAATGGTGGCCAGCAATCAATGGTGGTTGTTATCCACCATTTCTGGACTTGGAGTTTTCTGGAGCTCCTGGACCTTTAAAGACCCTGGAGATGAGGTGTGGGTGAGAGGATGATACAGGTGGTGGCTGTGTAGCTGCTTCAGTCGTTCAGTTTCCTGCCTAAGCTTTGACTCTGTACTTAAAAATATCGGATGCTGGCATCTCTAAATTTCAGTTCCAAGTGGTGGGAAATTCACAAGATCGGTTGTTTTTTTCTCAAATGTTGCCATCTTGGCCTGAACTCAAATGACAGCAGCTGTTCTCATGAGATTTCAATTTCAGCCAACTGAAAAAACAGCCTTTTCCTTTTCAGATCTAGCCAGCTAGTGATGGTGGCAGTGACTTCTCTTCACAATTTTAGGAATCCATACATCCCCTCCCACACGCCACATACACACGAAGAATAAAATGGACTCCAGTGTGCTATGTATTTATCGTTTCTGCTGAATGGAATTGTGTATTTTGTATGTGGAAAATGTGGCCCAGTCCTCCAGTGTTCAGCATTTACATTTAGTATGCAACATATTCACTAAGGATTTATGTGTAAAGATCTGTAAAACAAAAAACTTTCCTCTAGGGAAGCACTGACTGGGAATGACTTCCAACTTCAGTCACACGCGATGCTATTGAAATGCCAGCTCCTTCTGATTGATCTCTGCCAGCGTTCACTTGCCCTTCTTCCTCTCCAGCTTTCAGCAGCATATGGAGCATCAAAAGACTCGTGGGCAGCTTGGCTTGACCTGAAAAAATCAGAAAGCAGTACTGCTTTTAAAAATAGGGTGCGGAAGCTGAAGGCAACTCGTGCTTCTGTCTCACAGGAACAGGAGTGGCGGAGGTCGAAGAGGACTTGGTGTGTGTGTTGAGAGGATTGGGACCAGGTATGAAGGGAAAAAATAGGCTTGTACTTCTCCTCCCCTCTCTTACACATGGTTGTGTTCCTTGAGTGTGGCATGGGACTATGACTTCTACAGTCTCTGATGGAAGGTGGAAAAGGTGCTCGCTTCCCACCCCCCCTTCCCACAGTCTAGACCCTTGTAACTGATGGGCTTTCAGTCGCTGGCTGCTCTTCTGGGGTACCTTGTTACCAGGCACCTTTTTCCTCACCACTATCCAGGACTGGCACCCTGTGATCTCTGTGGATAGCTAGGGAGATGTCCCATATATATGTCTTCAGTGCCCCAAGACAGAAAATTATGGTTTTGAATAATGCAGATTTGGTTAAATTTAGACTATAGGAAAGGAGGAAAACACTGAGAATTTATCATACTTGTGAATAACCACTTATATGAGAGTTTGGGTTTTTCTCATTCTTTCTCCCATCTGAATTCATAGAACTCCTGATGGTTAGCCTGAGAGCCATCTTGTTCAGGCTTCTTCTCATGTTGTAGAAAGGAAAGTCTAAAACCTTCTGTTTGAGAGCTTATTTAATCCAGGGATGTGGAATTCCCAGCCAGATTGATAGGAGGTTAAATTCGTGATTGTGGGCTGAAAAACTGAGTGACACATTTGAAACTTGATCTTAGATTTGAGGTATCTTAAGGGAGAGTGTCTTTTCTAGGCTGGTGCAATGCTGTTCTTATTTAAACCTTGTGGAGCTGAGAGGAGTTAGCTGATCACTGTTACATGTGTATAGGTTAAGCTCTGGCATCTGTACAGCAGTCCTCTGGCTGTTCAGACACCATAAAAGAAAATCTGGCCCCAAATATTCTTGATATGTTGTCTATGCCACATCCAAATCCAAGCCTATGCTAGTATGTGCTCACTTAGAAACCATTAATGGAATTCAACAAGTATAAGTGCATGCCTGTACCTGAAATCTCTGTGCAAGTTTGTAACGTGGAATTCTCCATAGCTGTCATTGGAGAGGAATGGGCCTTTATTAGGATAGATTCATCTCATCCTAGGTCTGTGTTTTTCTATGCCGACTACAGATGTAACCTAGAGTGTGTAACCCAGCTAGTAATACCATTTTTTGGTAGGTGTGTGAAGATAGGCAAGTTGAATCTCCCTCCTTGTGGCAGTCAGGCAACAGGGAGCTGCTTGCCATCAGGTATGTGTCACAGCTAAATCCTCCTTCTCAGGATCAGGAAATTGGAAGCAGTTCCTGGATGCCTGTCCTGTGCATCAGAGAGTTACAGCACAGGGGGATATCTTGCTCCAAAATCTGTGTTAATGAACACTTAGAGAAAACATAAAAATAACCTTAAGAGGAACATTCTCATTTGCAGTCAGGACTGTGGATACAGAGCTGGCAAAGACTGCCTGGAGCTGGATGTGATGTTATAAGGAAAAGAAACATGAACTGCCAATAGATGCTCAAGGTAACCCATCCCTCAAACTAACAGGTCTGGGACTAGGAACTTAGAAGATGCTCCAGTATCTTACTGGATGACCTTAAACATATTTTTTCTCCTTGTTGTAGTTCTAGTTCCTAGTAAATATAATGTGGGCAAGGCGTTGATTTCTTGCAAAAGCCTTTGTGCTGGTTTAAGACAATTTACAGTGTGGTGCCTGGGAAACAAGCTACCTCCCCTTTAGTTTTAAGGACTACCCTTTCACCAGTGAGGAGAGACTAATTAGAGAAGATGTAAGTGAAAAATCAAAGTTTAGTAAAAACAGAAACAATAACAGGCATAATAACAGTAAAAATCACTAGATACAAAGGTGCTGATTCCCATGGATTGCCTGGGGAACGAGGAGAAACAAGATATGGAAAGATGGACTACAATACACATTTTTTGGGTTACCCAGGACACCCTTTGTCAGGCCAAATGAGGAGATTCTGTGCAAGTGCTGAAGGGTTTTTTCCTGGTACTGGAGAGGTAGGGAGTTCCAAAAAAGTACTGTAGAACTGCCATTTAATTTTTGTCAATAGGTCTTAATATAAGATAGCATTAGAAATATTATATGAATAGATGCAGTAACTTAATCAATGATGAGAGAAAAAGTTTACAGGTAGAATATATCAAATGCAGCACTAATTGTGCATTTAGGTGACTTAAAGTAGTAAAAACTGATCCATGTTTTCCATATGCAGAGGTCAGTAAGCAAACTTTATCATAAACAGAAAATAGACTCGCTCATCTTTCAAAGGAAAAGATGATTTTATAAAAGCAACAGATATCTTCATCAACATAAAAGTAAATAAAACATAGTGATAATAATACATAACTGCTTTCTAATGAAGGTTTTTCAATTAGTGATAAAATAAAATATGTTCTTTAGGAACTGTATCCATGTTCATGCTTGGCTTATCTGACAGAGACTAACAAACCTTTCTTGGTTATGTGATTTAACGTGATTTTTGATTATAGTGACAATGGTAAGATTTCTTCCATTTTCCATATATGAATTCTGCTTAAATCATAGAGCTTGAGCTTTTAATTTAAGCAGTTCTTTTACATTTAATATTTTTTCACTTTTTTTAACCTCTACAAGAACATCATGCTTTCTTTGTTGGTATCTCAAATTCTCCCTGTCTAGGCCATATAGAAATAGTTTTTTACCTTCTCTGTTGCTATTAACACAATGTCACAGGGTATAAGAATGGCCTGTCCAAGTTTTTTACAGGACACCAGGTTGTGTTGCCTTGCCCAGAGATAGAAGGATGGATGTTTACTGTGAGAATCTTTCTAGAGCTTGGGAGTAGAGGATCTGGGTGATTGCAGTAATTCCCAGCATGAACTGATGTAAAGCAGCACTGGTGTTTTTTCATTGAGGGAGTCCAGGAGCAATCAGGTGATCCACAATGGTGTTTGGAGGCAGAAATGAATGTAGTCAGTAGATGCTGAAGTAAACTGCTGCAATGTGGTCTGCAAAAAAGCATGTTGTGTCTGCAGCCCTAGTTGAAGGAAGAGAATTACCTTAGACAGTCTTGAGCAGAATGTGAGAAGCAGGGCTCGTTTGTGTCCAGCTGACATGTGCTGTTATTAAAAATGACAGTGGCAAGGACACCAGTCAAGTGCACCACAGTGGCCTTGAATGCAGTTACATTTTTGACTTTTGAAACATTGAATTGTGAATGGTTTTCAACAAACCAGATGGAACATACAGGAAAAAAAAGGTTCAAGAGTGCAATAAAAAATTTTGTCAGCATATGCTTTTCTAAAAGCAATTTTATTGTCACATTGATTTTGAGTTCTCCTTAACAACAATGAAAAGAAACCAATGGGATTTTTAAAATTAATGTAGCACTCTTTTGCTATTCTAAAATAAATATGCTTTTTTCAATATAATTATTCAAAGGATTTGTATCTGACTTATATATTAAAATACTTGGAATTATATTTACATTTTTAAAGACATGTGCTACCTTGTGTGTCCAACCACACAGTTTCAGCTGTTTAGCCTACATCAGACTAATGCTGATGTGACTCCACACATGCAATACCTGTTACCCAAGTTTATATTTTTCCTTTCTACCTAGAAAAATGAAATCCAACACATGTAGCTGAAGTGGTTTAAAACATCAGTAGCTGTTCTCTGCCAGCAGAAGGTCACAGTCAGCTGCTGAGCTGCCTTAGTGGGTTGGTTTGCTGTCACCTACTTCTGTACAAAGTCAGCTGGGTTAGCTTTTGCTTTTGCTGGGGGTGTGTGTGGTTGTTCAGTCTCTCATGGAAAACAACTGCAGGAACTTGCTCTTAAACTGTTACAGATGTTTCCAAATTATTGCCAACTCTTTAGGGCTCTGGTACAATGCTGTGTGCAGAGCAAGGCTTTTAAAAAAATGTCAAAGCATCACAAGCCATCTTAACAACGGCGAGGAGTGTTTTAGAACTATTTTTGCCCTAATTGTACACTGGGAAGAGAGACAGTTCCTTGCAAGAACAGGACTTCCTAATAATGAATTTATAAGAATAAAACTTGTAAAGTGTATTTGACAGTATTTAGCAGCTGCAGAATTTCGTCATTTGTTCCCTGATTTCATGCTGTCAAATCTGACAACATGAGCTAGTGCCAATCTTTGCTTTGAAAGACAATTTCCTTTTTTATAAAAATTCTAATTATTAAAGCTAAATTTAGATTTTATGAAAAGGAAGTTTTTAGTCCTTTATATTTGTCAAATAGCTTTCAAAAACTAAGTTGGTTCTACCTTTGACAATTAGTCAAAACGATATTTACTGAAAACCATAGGTTTTTTTTTCCACCTTCTGCTACCAATGGATGAAGTTGGTGTGAATGGCAAGGAAGGTACTTGTATTTTTGATACACATAAAACCTGATTATCAACTGCGTAGAATTCTGGATATATTTACCATTTTCAGACACACTTAGATGGGCACACTTGGATCTCATTTAGCTAAAGATACTATTGATCACCCACTGCATGTGGAGGAGAGGGTGTTCAACCTGGGAAGTTAACTTGGATGTTGCCATAATTTGGGTCCTAAAGATATACAACTCTTTTGTCTTTAAAATGACAGTGCTTTTAACACCCTTTTAATTGAATTTTCAGGTACTATAGGCAAAGGTTTGAATTAATGCAGATTAGCAGCTGCTACTGTAACCTATGTTCTGGATAAAGGCTATCTAAGCTCAGATGCTACTGGCCTTCTGAACTGTTCTGTGCTTTGTCCAGATTCCATCACAACCCAGAAAGCACAGACCAGTTATTCCACTGCTTACCTGAAAATAATGCATGTGACAGTTTATGGTTTGGGGGCAAGATACACTTTTATTAACTAGCAGCAAGCTAGTCTCCTGACCTCTTTCCCTGGAATACACCAGACTTCTGGATGCAGAACTGATGCAAGTGTACAGTTGGCTGGTAATGAGGGATTTGAGCCCTTTTCCCTCTTTCCCCCACATGAACTTAGTGTGGAGACTATAATGAGAGTTACAGTAAGTACATTGCCACCACTCAGAAAACTTTGGTGCTGGTGTTCTGGGGCATCTTGACTATGTTCTCACAAGTATAACCAATAAAGGTGGGACCACTGAAAAAAGTGCTAATGAAACATGAATTTTCTGCACCATCTGATGGAACAGCCATGTTCAGCTTCTGAAACAATATTCCTGAATGAACAGTTTTTACTTACTGTATTATACTGCTGTAGTTCTAGCCTAGTTCTCTGAGAAATAATGAAACATATACATTAAAAATGAGAAAATCTCAGCACAGTGCAAAATATTGTAGAACACATACCTATGAGGCATCCAGTGCACACAGACTCATAGAATAGTTAAGATGGGAGGGAGCCTCTGGAGATCATCTAGACCAGCTCCTGTGCTCAAGTAGGGTCAGTTGAAGCAGATTGCTCAGGGCCATGTTCAGTCAGATTTTGAGAATCTCCAAGCATGGAGACTCCACAACCTCTGCAGGAAACCTGCGTTCAATCAACCTCTTGATTAAAAAAAGCAAGGTTTTCTTATGTTCAAAAGGAATTTCCTGTATTTCAGTTTGTGACATTTGGCCCTTGTCGATTCACTGGCCCCCACAGAGAAAAGCCTTACTCAGTCTTCTTTGTACCCTCCCATCACATATTACACACATTAATGAGATGCCCTGACCCTCTGTTCTCCAGGATGACCAGTTCCAGCTCTCTCAGCCTCCCCTTGTATGACCTGCACTTGTCTTTGTGATCCTTTGCAGATCCTGCTCCAGTAGGTCCATGTCTCTCTTGTACTGGGAAGCCCTGAACTGGATAGAGTACTCCAGGTGTGGCCTCACCAGGGCTGAGTAGAGGGGCAGGATCACATCCCTTGACCTGCTGGCAGTGCCCCCACCTCATGCAGGTCAGGATGGTGTTGACCTTCTTTGTGAAGCTTATATGGTCTAGTATTGTGTGGCAAGTTTCACCAGAGAGAAATAAAATTTTAGAAGGAGTGAACTAGCTTGAATTAAATTTTTAAATGGCAAAATATGGCCTCAGTGACATGAACAATGTGTGCTAGTAAACTACAGGAGAAAAACTGTCAATCTGGGAATGACACAACTGCCCACAGAGGCTTCAGTGATCAATGAAAGCAACCTAAAGAACCACCAGAGTCGATTTCTTGGGAAATCTCTTGGCCTGGGAATAAGCCTTGGGGTGGCATTGGGCAAGGGGCTAGGACATCTAGTAGGCTACCAAGCTACCAAATAATACGCTGCAGCCTGCGGGAGTTCTCTGTATAAGCTCCATTTTTACGTAACTGTCTTCTTATTAGAGTTGTATTTGGTTACATATCTAAAATACTCCTGCTGCTGGCTTTGCATAAAGCTAGTTGTAAAGAATAGTTAGAGGTGAGTCTTTGTGTTTTCCCTCTCCCTTGCTTCCAGTTATTTAGTCATGAGAACATGATGAGGAACTGTTTTGATTTTTTTTTTCCCCACATGCTGGGTGATTAAGGACCTGAGTGCTGAAGACCCACTTTCCCCTTCCTTGAGCATCATTTTCTCTTCCACCCAATTTGCAATATGTTTTTTAGGCTCTGCTGGAGCTCATGAAACATTCATACCTGTGGTTATATGGTACATTTTGTAGCACTTGTACCCTGGTATTACTGTGTGCCTTTAGCCACATGACATCCTTGTGTCTAACCCGAGGGACATGGATTTTACTGATGGACCACTTGGTGAATAAGGAATGGATGCACTTCAAAGGGTTGTAATCAGTGACTCAGTGTCTAGGTGAAGACCAGTGACAAGTGATTTTCCTCAGGGACTGGTGTGCCTGACACTGTTTGACATCTTTGTTGGCAACATGGACAGTGGGATCGAGTGCACCCTCAGCAAGTTTGCCGATGACACCGAGCTGAGCAGTGGGGTCAGCACGCTGGAGGAAGGAGGTGTTGTCCAGAGGGATGTGGACAGGCAGGTCTGTGTAAGCCTCATGAAGGCTCTACAAGGCTAGATTCAAGGTTCTACAGATGGATCAGTGCAATCCCAAGTACAAGTACAGGCTGGGTGGTGAATGGATTGAAAGCAGCCCTGAAGAGGTCTTGGTGAGTGTTGGTGAATGAGAAGCTCAGTATGACCCAGCAATGTGGACTCGCAGTCCAGAAAGCCAAACACTTCCTGGGCTGCTTCAAAAGATGCACAGCCAACAGGGCCAGGGAGTTATTCTCCCCTTCTGCTGCAGTGTGGTGAGACTCCACCTGGAGCACTGCATCCAGCTCTGGAACCCTAACAGAAGAACGACATGGACCTGTTGGAGTGAATCCAGAGGAGTGTCACGAAGATGATCAGAGGGCTGGACCACCCCTCCCAAGAAAACAGGCTGAGAGATTTCAGTCATTCAGCCTGGAGAAGAGAAAGCTCTGGAGAGACCTTATAGCAGTCTTCCAGTACCTGAAGGGGCCCTATGAGAAAGCTATAGAGGGGCTTTTTTACAGGGGCATGTAGTGATAGGCCAAGGGGGAGTGGCTTTAAAAGGAAAGAGGATAGGTTTAGATCAGATACTAGGAATAAGTTTGTTATTGAGTGAAGCACTGCCACAAGTTGCCCAGAAAAATTGTGGGTACCCCATTCTAGGAGGTATTCAGGTTGGGTGGGGCCTTGAACTACCTGGTCTTAATGGTAGGTGTCCCTGTCCATGGCAGGGGGGTTGGAACTAGTGGTCTTTAAAGTCCCTTTGAAACCCCAGACCATTCTGATTGTATGATATCTGATATGCTGTTTACATAAATTATGGACCTAAACGTTTTGTCTGAAAACGTGCATGAAAGAAAGTTATTCTCTGCTTCCTTCCTCCCCCAGAATCGTAACTGTCCATGATTATATATTGGCAGAAGTTTATGTCTGGCCCTAGTTAATGCTCTTTCATTTCATGGTGGTCCTACTTCTGGACTCGGAGCTTCAATACTGATTCTGTACTTGGAGGTCCATTCTGATGTGCCAAAACCAAAGAAAGGAGTATCCATATACAAAAGGACAGAACTGGACAGAATGATTGCACTGCTTCCTTTTTCTTCAACATACTGTAGTCTGATTTGGGTTCTAATTTGAAATATAATTGCAAAACTCAAAGGAGGCTTCATAATATTCATAAAATCTCTCAGATGAGGAGTCTTTTTAGCTGGCTTAAAGAAACCCATGCCACATCAAATGTGTTACCTGTGGGCCCCAGTTTCTCTGTGTCAGCCATTGCTGTTAAGAAGCTCTTTCTCATGCAGCATGTGGCCCAAAATCACTTCAGGCTCCTGTGTTCCAGGAGGGTCTGAGTAGTTAACAAGGTATTTAACTGTCTGATTGCTCTGGAGGCTTCAGTTTAGGAGAATGCTGAAAAACAGCTCACAAGTTCATCTAAATGCTCTGGCTAGCTGGATTAATTTTCAGGCTGTTTTGTGGGTTTTGAAGGAAACATCATATCTGAAGGAGGTTTTTGCAGCTCACCTGCTTGATGATTGGGACTGCCCAGGGAAGCAGTGCAATTGCAGGAGAGTCCCTGTGGAAGAAACCATCTATGTTAGCCTCCTGTTAGCAGGCTCAGTGCACCTGGAGCAGTTGCAGGTGGTGACAGTGTCTGCTGGAGGTGTGTGCTGGAGGTGTGGCCAACTTACGGAGTTGAAGGAGGAGAGGAGCAGACTATGTGTATGGTATCGGGGAAGATGGAAAAAGGATTGAGAGTGTCTTCACAGAGACCCTGCAGAGACGAGAACCTGAATGAACTGACTGTGCAAAACGGGGCAGCCAGAACTGTGGGCAGTTTTTATATAAGTGGAAGAACACTGTGTTGAGGTACACTGGAGGCTTATGACTTCTGTCAGAAGTTGTCCTTACTAGATTGCTGTCTTACCTTGAAAAGGAAGGTCAGGCGATTTCTGTGTTGAATGGATAAATGTAAATGTGGCCACCTTAAAAAAATCCTAGAATTTTAACTTGGAGAACTACAAGCCAGTCAGCCTTACTTCAGCCCCTGGGAAAATCATGGAGTGAGTCCTTTTGTAATATGTTTCTGGACAAATTGGTGATTGAAACAGTCAGAATGTATTTCTTAAGAGTAAATCATTCTTGACCAACTAAGTTGCTTTGCTATGATGAAATCGCTGTTGTTGTGGATGAGAGAGTACTGTGTCATTCACCTTGGCTTTAGCAGAAAGTTCTATAGAGTTTCCCACAATATTCTCATGTCCAAACTGGGGCCTGACTGTCTGGATGAACTAGCAACAATTAGAAACCCGGTTGGATGTTTAGGCTCAGAGTGTAGCAGTTAATGGTTCATATTCTGCCTGGATACCAGTCGAGTACCACAGGGGTTTCTACCATTTAATGTTTTTTTCAGTGACCTGAAAAAGGCAACAGAATGCATTTTGGTTTAAGTTTGCAGATGATGCCATACTGGGAGGGCCAGTAGATAGGAAAGGATTTTCATCTATAGGGACCCTGATAAATAAGAGTTGTGGGTTGACAGGAACCCTGTGAAATTCAGTAGGGCAAATGCAAACTCCTGCTTAGAAACAGTGTGGGCTGGAAATGTGGCAGTCGACTGGTGGCAGTTCAGCAGAGTACTTTGGTCACCCAGCTGATGGGAAGCTGAATACAAGCCAGCAGTGTACCTTGGTAGCAAAGGCCAGCAGCATCCAGCAGCTGGGAAATGAAGGGGAGGTGTTGTCCTCTAATCAGCACTCACTAGGTGTCATCTAGCATATTGCATCTTTTGGACCTTTTCCATCTTCCCTGATACAATACATATAGTTTTGGATCCCACAATACAGGAGATTATGAGCTGCAGTGAGTTCAGCAGAGGCCACCAAAATGGTAAGGGATTGATCTGGAGCTCTTGTCCTGAGAGAAGCTGAGGGACCTGGTCTTGCTTATCCTGGAGAAGAGATGGCTTTTGGGGGAACCTGTTAGTGAACTTCTGTACCTACAAGGAGTTTATTCAGAAGATAAAGCCAGGCTTTCCCAAGCACTGTGTTGGTTGGAGGATGAGAGATATTGGGCACAAACTGAAGAGACTTTAAAGAAAAAGAGACTTGAGAAGAAACTTGAAAGACTCAAAGTGAGTATAAGGAAAAAAGCTTTCTCATCATAAGGATAGTCAAGCAGTGAGATTGCCCAAAGATTGTGTAGTCTCCACCCTTTGAGGTTTCAAGACTGACTGAGCAACCTGATATGACATCAGAGCTGTGAGCAGTTGGTTGGACTAGATCATGCCCAGAGAGCCCTTCCAACCTCAAATATCCTGTGATCCTGTGCATAAGAGTATGTATAGATTATGTACAGAATGAGTTCTGTGGAGACCATAAATGGAATGTCTTCACAGAGGCCACAAAGGTTCACATTTGACAAGTAATGTATACTTTTTAAAATAAGGAATATTCAGATTTTCATGAAAGGAAAAATAAAATGTAAAAAAAACTATATCTGCTCTTCTCTGCCTTCCCAGTTCTTTGCAGATCTTATTTTAGCCCAGAACCAGCAAAGTCTGAAATGTTGTCACCATATTCATGCACACATTCCTTTCCTGAATTCATGTTGAATGCATCTCTGTGAAAGATTTAATAAATGACTTCCATTTACATCATTGATGTAGTGAATAGAGCATGAAAGGTGGAAAAAACAGCTTTCAAAATATAAGTGTAGCTGTTCTATTTGGGGACAACCCTTCAAATACCTGAATTATTGCATGTCTATTAAAGTGAAGACAGTAAGGGTGATACATGTATTCTAGGTAAACACCATGCTGGTGTTTGACAGTTTGCAAATAATTCATACAATAAATGTCCCCTAATGTAGTCTAAATGCATCTCTCAGATATTTCCAACTGGGCAGCATAGATGTAATCAAGAATAATTGAAGAGCTGATTTTGTGCTATGTTAACAGAACTGTCTTCCTGAATATGTTAGGATGCCTAACATCTAGGCTTTCTCCATGATCATATTGTTTGAATTGGATGTGAAAGAATGGTTAGTACTATTTAGTCATAATCTGCCATAAGAATCTTAAATAGCTTATAAAAAAATCGTAATTATGTTCCTAAGTCTGATGGTATTTCAGATCTTGCAGTGATAAAGGTTTTTTTGGTCTTGCTTCAGAATTACTTTTAGAAAAAGAAGTATGCTCTCAACCTAATCATGTCAGCATAAGAACACCTGCAAAATTAGATCAAAAGAAAAAGTAAAATTACTGAGATTTGCTTGCTATGAATAGCACTGGTGTGAATGCGTTAAGCAGTCATGTTTGCTGTACTGAAAATGCAACATACCCAGGGGAACCAGTACAAAAGAAAACAAATTTGGGGATGTATTGACTGTTTGAGATAGCAGTTTGGATATTTTCTGTGAGGTAGTGAGTGAAACACCTGTGGGGATCATCAGATGTGCCTCAAGCTGGAGGATGATCATGAGAACTCTGCAAGCTGAGTACTGCTGTTCTTGTCTGGAAAATGTTGGGTTTTGTTGTGACAGAAGCAAAAATCTTACTTGACTACTGAAGTCTTAATGGCTGATCATCTCCCTTGGGTGCCCGGCCTAGAAACCAGCCAGTGCAAAGTGATCAGCTCTCAAAGACTGTGTGCAGCAAACGTCAAGGAGGGGATGTGCTTTGTGTACAGGTGGATGTTGGTGTGGTGGGATGGGAAAGATACCAAGCTTCTATCAGGGTTGGAGACCTTCAAAGCCTGTGTCTGTAACTGGTACCTTGCACATTTCTGATAGCAGTTTTGTGATAATGTAATGATGTAAGTAAGCACGGTGAAAAAAAATGGTGATCATCACAAGACTGCCTAAAACTGCTAGAGATGGAAAACAAACTAATTAGGTAAGAATATGCTTATTGAAAGGCCTCCTTAAATGCTATTCCTTTGTAGCCATTTGATCCTCCTTAAGTAGGGAAACTATTAGTCTGTTTCTTCGGCTCTGTATTTTTATTTATTTTGAAAAAGGCTTTAGAAAAACCCCCCAGACACCAGAAAACCCAAATCACAGCAAAAAAATTGCTGCTAAAGGTTTATTTTAATAGTGCTCCTCAGAACACAACAGAAATGTTAGTTTGTCTTTCCTTTCATAACACTTTACATGTCCTGTATGTATCAATATTTGCTGGGAACTGGAGAAGAGGAAACAAATTTCCTTTAGGGTGCAGCACCTAAGGAGGAGCTTACTAATACCTTTTGATAGATTTTGTGATGACTTCATGGGTCTCACCTGAAGTTAAGCCCTTGACATGAAGATAAAGGTGTTGAAATACTTCTGTCACTACATACATTACTACTTACATTATTTTCTTCAGGCTCAGGTGAGCAGAGCATGAGTAGGAGCTTCACCTAGCCCAGTGGAATTAGGGAAAGTATATGGAGAATGGGATTTGCAGCCCGTGTACTGTTATTTGGTTATCGTCACGTTTAGATTAAAATACTTGTTAGTGCATTAAATTACTTAAATTTGCTGCTATTTTAAGGATACTGACAAGATCTCTTTAGGTCCCAAGTCCCTCCCATCCTCCCCCAGCCTTTACCTGTGATTCATGATCATTATTTAGCAATAATTATGCTGAAACATAGTGTAAAAGTTTCCAATGTGTTAAATTACATCTTCAAGTCTGTTCTTGATAACTGTTAGACTTTAGGACATTGAACACAGAATCTTCTGACAACTTTATATATTTCTGTTCTAGATCCTTTATATTTGTCCTGATTGAATAATGCCCAGTGAAGGCTCTGCAGTACCTGTGCTGCTTTCATATTTCTGAGTATGCTAATTACATCCCGCTCATATTCATTCCTCTTTGCATGTCCCAAATATGTCCTGTTTTCTCTTCTAGATAACGGGAGATACAAAGCTCTGTTATTTGCTGCTATAGCTAAACTTAGTCAAGCCAAGCAGAAGACAGGCCAAGGGAAGTTCAGACAAAGCAGGCCTGACAAGTGTTTGTCCTGAAGCCTTGAAAACTCAGTGCAAAGCCCATGATTTGCTCCTGGAAGTGGCAATACTGGGCTGCAGGGTGGCAAGAACTGAAAGAACAACTTAAGCAGTAGGCAATAGAGCATACCTTGCATTTATTTTACTATTTTATTTTATTTTACTTCATTTCATTTCATTTATTTCATTTTATTTCATTTTTATATTTTATTTTATTTTAATTTTCAGTTATTGCAGAGCCTTTTCAGAGCATGCAGTGCCTGACTTCTCAATTTATATTTCACCCTAGTAACTATTCTGTAATTAAAATGTTTCTCCTGTGTGGGTTTTTACCCTCTGCTTACAGCCACAAATTTAGATTGATCAGGCTATAATAGTAGCCGTGACATTTAATGGTTTTTATAGGCCATTCTCATTGTAATAAACCAGCAAAATAATGCTGATTTTTTAAATGTATCCATTAAATTAAGAAATTTGTTTTATATAAGTAACTGCTTTCAGGATAGAAGGTATCTTTTATGTTGAAACCTTACCAAATAGTATTTCAAAACAACTGAAAGATTTTTGTGTTTTGGCTGCATATAAATCTCAGTTTGCTGGAAGTAGGTGAGGGCTCTTTAATTCCAGTTTTCCTGTTTGTTGCTGAAGCAGTGAAGCATTCAGAAAAAGACAATTTCACTTTGATTAAATGCCTAAAAAGTTATCTGGCTGATAAAAAAAAAAAAGGAAAAAAATAAAGAAAGAAAAAGGATGTTGCATAAGCTTTTAATATTTAATTTCTATACTCTAAGTATCCGGAAGAACATTTAGTTCCTGTTTTGAAAGATAAATGCCGTATATTGGAAAGTGTACTGAAGGCTCATTTGCAGTCACGACGCTTGTTTGCTTCTCTAGTATGTACGTGCAGGGAAGAGTAGAAAGGGTTGAGTGGGCAGTTGGCAGTCATTCATTGTCAGTGATTGCTAGTCATTCATAAAAAACTGCAGAGCTGAGAGGTGGAGCCAGCAGCAGCAGCCGCCTTTCAGGCTCTTGCAGAAGATGAGTTTGTGCAATCACAAGCGATTTGAGAAGCTGCTCAAATATGGTATGAATGTAATGAGAAGATGTGTGCTAAATGCATCTAATTAAAAGGGGCTGCTTAGAATAAAGAAAACTGTTTCAATTATTTTCTTCTCAAGCCTACAATGGTTTGTGAACATGGATATCTAATGTTGTTTAGGTAAAGACAATAAATCACTTTCAAGGAGTGCCCTCTAGTTTATGTGACACCTCTGGAATATGTCTTTTGTCTTTAAAAAAAGCAGTTTTAGGAAATTAATGGGTCTTGATCCAGAGATAAAAGGGAAATTTTGAGGTAAGTAGGGAATATATTATTGTACTTCAAAATTTTGAGACAAAAATGACAGCAAACGTTTAATTTCAAGAAGAGACTGTGTCAGAAGCAGCAAGCCATCCTTTATGTTCTCACTCTAAAAATTGCTGCATCTATATTTTTCCCGTCGCTGCAATGACTGCCAATCTCCTAGATGGTCTCGACAAGATTTTATTTTATCTTTTTATCCAAAGTGTGTCAGTTACAGCAGCTTGAAAGACTTCAATTTTAATTTACAAGTCTGATTTATTCAAAACTTGGTGTGAGTAAAAGCTATTGTATCAGCTGTTCTCTCTCTTCTAGTTTGGCCTATGCATTTCCCAGCTTCTCAGAAAGCTGCAGAGCTGTCACTGCAGGCTGATCTACAGCTGGCTGGGACATGGTATTTTAGGCTGGGTTTATGTCCAGGCTGCCATTGCATTTAAATGTCAGGAGCTCACCTGAAACTAGAAGCTCCTTGGTTGTTAAGTTGAGGCTTAGAGCCCTAAACCCAAAACACTTACTCCCTTACAGAACCAAAAATCTTCATTGAAAAATGAAATGGTCACTCTTGAATTTCCTGTATTTGACCTATTTGCAGACGGACTCCTGTGCCCAGTACTGCTCTAAGCATGGTCTGGAAGAATATAATGCTGGGCTAGGAGATTTCATTTGAAATTAGGTTCTGGAGCAGTCTCTATGGTTTAGAAGGCAATGAATGTGTTTGTTCTTTATCAGATGGCAGAATTTCAAAGCGACCCCACTCTCTCTTTAATAAATTACTAATTAAATTGTACACTGTAGGCTCTTTGAAGCTTTTTCAGAAGCTCTGACTAAAATATATATAAGCCAAACATCACTATGGCAGTGTTCCAATGAAAGTGCATGTATGCTTTATCTCCTTTTGAGGAAGCTTCATGTTGTAGTTGAGGCAACTCAAACTATAGCAGTCACTGTTTTCAGTAGGAGTGAGTGCATATCCCCTGGGGCTCTGGTTTCTCTTTGTTCTCAAGAATTTCTCAGTGCTCTCATTGGTATTAACAAGTGTAATTTATGTACATCAAAGAAAAATACACACTTGAAGAAAGAATATTCTATGTGACCTGCTGAGAGATCAGTGTATGCAAGATTGGGCTGGAGGTGAGACTTCCCAGGTGTGTTACTTTTTCTCATAGAGTGGACTGGCAGAGTCTCATGCACCAGTAAATACACTTTCTGCAGTAGACAGGTTTCCTCTTCTGAGATGGAGAAGTGGCCAGTTGCTCAAGTTCAGCACCACGCAAGGGGTTTGATGCCTTCCTTATCCATATGTACATGTACAATTAATTTGCTGTGTCAAAGTGAAGGGATTTACAGATGCTTAAAAAATATCTGTTCATATGATTACGTGGGTGTTAAATGAGTGTGCTTGGTTCCTTGCATTTTGAAAAATGAAGTGCTGTACAAATGCAATTTTTAAAGCCATCTCTTTTCGATTTTAAGACACATTTCAGAACAGAGGAAAGAAATCAAATGTAAGCTTGCATTGCACCTTACTGATATTTCATCTTTTGGAAGTTTCAGGTAATGTATTGTCTGTTCATTTGAAGCCCATTCAGCTGGGTCATATTTGGAGGCTGGCTTGAAGTCCTTGTCTGTTACTGGAGAGCAGCTGATATTAGAGATTAGTGATGCATAGCTGTTTATGTACAGCTCTAAACATTATGTAGGGGAATGTGGTGCCCTGAAAAGACTCTCAAACCCAGGCTAGTCCCACTTTAGGAGTTGAGCATCCAGCCATTAAAGATACCTTTTTAGATTCCTAATGATCTCTTTCATTGCAGCAGTCAGAAAGTAGGAAAGTAGGAGCAGCAGCAGATCAATCACAGTACTTTGTGCTGACCTACTGCTGATGAGTACATGTATTGCAATATACTGGTTTGCTTTTAATTTCTCTCTGCAGTCAGCACTGTAGGTTTTGGTATTCCAAAGTAGATAACATTTTACAATGTTGGGGATTTTTTAAGAGATTCATCCTTTTAAATAAAAGAGATAAAAGCCAGTCTGTCAGTGAAATGCATCTCACAGCTGTAGTCAGATTGGCAGTTTCTATTTTTAACTTGGCAACTTCCCCATGTAGCATGCTACAGCTTTCTGTGACATTTCAGATATAGCTAATATCCTCTCAATTTTTGGGAGGCCCATCTTATTTTTGCATCCCCCAAACAACAGCAGTGGATGCTTCTGGAGAATGAAGGGAAAGGGCTATGCCAAGCTGAGCAACTCAAGTGCTCTCCCTATGTAGCCTCATCTACCTGTCTTTATTAGTATTCGACCCAAAATATAGGACTGGATGGAACGTTTGCCCAACCCAGTAAAGTATTTTTTGTGCTTATATGTTGTTCTTAGAGTCCAGTGCTAACAACTAACTACAGAAATAGATTTATTTGATCAGAAAAATCGTAGTCCTGTATTTGATTCTTTTTCTTGGAACAATAAAAAACCCAAAAAAACATACAAATGCCTCTGTGACAGAAGTGCCATGGCTGCTGCAAGGCTGAGAAACCTACCTGCAGAAACATTTTTTTTATGTTTTATCTTTGCTGCCAGTACAAATTCTAACCAATAACTTGTCTCAGTGCAGATTTTCACATATTGCTTCTACCCACTACTGTGGTTTTCTGCTTGCTTCCGTGTGAAAACGGGAAAATGTGAAAGAGCTGGTAGTACTGGCTAACTGACTAGTACTCAGTTGCCATCCATACAGCTAAAATAGGATGCCTCAGACTATGTATGAACATCTGCAATATCACTGGCTTCTTCTAGGGTGGTTGGTTATGAAAAAAAAAAAGCTGGTACATTGAAAGGAATAGGAAACTCTGTATCTAGACTCCCTATGGCTCAGTCTAAAGTAAATATGGACAACAAATATGATATTCCTACATGTGCCTTTTTCTCCTTGCTATGCAAGAACCACAGAGGGACTGACTGTTTTGTGGATGAGTAAAGTCACAGGAGTCAAGTCTCTCTATATATGAACAAACCATTTTGGAATAGATTAAGCCCAAGTAACTTATCTTTTCCATCTTTCTAGGTAGCTGTGTGTTCTGTCATTGGCTGTAGCCTAAATTCAAGGACAAAAATTTGGACAGTGTTTAAGAACTTAAAAATTCAGATAGACTTTTTACTGAAATCTCTCACATGCCTGATAAGACTTTATCAACCCACTCCAAAACATCCCTTTAAGCATGATTACTTTCAAAAATCATTCCCAAAGGTCCTGTTTGTATGTGAAGACAATACATGTTTATGCATGCTTCCCCTTGCAGTTCTGTCTTGTATGGCTGTAATGGAGATTTCCAGGAAAAATGTATTTGGAGGCTTTCAGGAGAATCATAAAGAAACCCTCCACAGTAAGAGCTATTTTCTTAGCTTATTCTGTTGAAACTGCCATGTAATCTGGTTCAAAATCCTTTACTCCTCTGACCCTATCTTCTTGTGTTACAGTAGAGTAGATAGAGTTTTAAGACAGCTAATATCTCCTTGTGTGGTTTTGAGAAGAAGGGTAGTGGAGCCTATTGAGGTAAACAAACTAGCTGCTTGTTTTTGATTTAGAGAGTCTTCATCTGATTGATTCTAGAAATTACTGCAGAATTGTCTCTAGTAGAACTGGAGATGAGAGGCATTTCTGACGTGGGGGCAAGGCAGCGCCTGAATGTGCTGGCTGAGAGGAGCACAGTGTGTGCCACAGCAGGGTTCCCTAGCCTGCTTCTAGCACCCAGCCCTCTCTGACAGCTGAGCTGATGGGAAAGGCAGCTATTACCCTCCTTGAGATTCAGAAATTAGAGCCTGACCTTGTATGCACCCTATAAGCACCTTTTCCATTTTGGGTTTGTATGAACTAGTGGCAGACAGGCCAAATCCTTTTGAAGTTCTTTCTGTTTATATTTACTATTTAATGTAATCTGACAAGCATAGAGCTTAGTCTTTCAGTAGTGTGTGGGTTTTGGGAAACCTCTATCTGCTTTTCTGCAAATGTATGGAGCTGGAAAGTGATAGCCAGGCTTTTTTTCATACTGTGAGTGACATAAACGTAAGCCACAGTCCTGTCACATGATGGAGGGGAAGATGATAATACTGTCTGATCCGAGAGAACTTTGATGAACATCAAGTACAAAAATGTCCATTCTGTTCATGTATTCTAAGTTAATGTTGAAGACTGGCCTTGTTGTAGAAAGCATTGCAGTCTCAACTGCTCTTTGCTGCAGAGAAAAAAAATGAATAACCAAAAAAAAGAAAAGCTGATATAGATGCAGGAAAAATTGTATTTGCTCTATTGTAAAGAATAATTTTGAATGTCCAGGGGCACACATGAGAAAATGGAAAGAGGATGCAGAGGATGGGGAGTAGGAAGAATGAAGGCATACACTGTTGTGAATGGAAATGTGTGTGGTTTTTAACTCCTTGAACCATACGGTACTATACGGTTTTTGCTTAGAAAGTATAAATCTACCAATGTGTGAAAAATCTGCAAAAACAATGTTCAATTCCATGTTATGATTAGAAATGGCTACTTTTTAATTCTAAGGTGGGAGGAAGGGGAAAGGTCTAATCAGAATAAATGCATCTCTTATATATTTTTTTCTAACAAATTTCTAGAGCAAAGATTTTTAAGTTTTGAAGAAAATCATGTTTATTTTAGATTCCTAGCTGTATAAATCTTGTATAAATATGGGGACCTGAACTGTAATCTTTCTGTCTACTGGGAGTAAGGGTACTTGGCATGAACTTAACATCTAGAGACCACAACTGAGTCAGTGAGTTCTCCACACAACCTCTAGGTGAAGGCTCTGTGCACCTGTGGATTAAATATTTTTTTGATAAATCATTTACTGTCATCATACTATGATTCAGGGTGTCAGGCCTGATGTGCTAAGGGTTAGAGTAAAGTTTAGACTCTTCCAGACCTGAAGAATTTTAAATGTAAACCCTGGGTTAAAATCCTGCATTACCACGAGCTTCCTATGGCAACGTTGTGCTCCATTCGCAGAATTCCCTTTCCTGCCAAAGTGCTTAAAAGAAAAATCCATTCTTCTTCCCCCCAATTGTAGTTTTCCTGATAAGCAGAAACCATCCTTTTCATCCTTTTTTTCCAATTGATTGCTGAGGTGTAATATTAAAAAGTGTCATTCAGGTTGGGGTTGAGATGGGGAAGGAAGGAATTGGCAGTTTTCTGTGGGATGTTTGTGGGGCTGCTGCCCTCCTTGACTTGTCTGGCTGAACTGTGAGACACCTAGGAATCCCAGACAAATAATTACAATGTGTTAGCAATCAGCCAGATGTCAACATGGAGTGCAGGGATGTTTCACACTCACTGTGGAGTCAATGGAGTCTGTGCAGAAGAGAGCACACACGAGCACCGTGCAGTGAAAATCATCTGACGCACCTTCCCGCACCTGCTCCGGCCACCTGCGGCACTCAACGGTCACTCTTCACACATTGTTCGAGGAACACATCTGTGGGCATGCATGGGATTTTGTAGACAGAAAGTGAAGCCATTGCTCCTCTACAGGGAGATGAGAAGGGGAAAACTTCTGCTGTAGTTTGCCCAAATAATGTCCAGCTTTCATCACTGACACCAGGAACATGGAAGTAGTAAAACATGTGACTTGCTGAATTTATAATCAGTGATGATGCTTCAGTGCACTGAAAAACTGAAGCTGCTGGGTAAAAATCCCGTGTAGCTTTGATTCCATCCCCTGGGAAAAAAAATAAATTATAAAATATAATTCATATCATGCACATAAAATTAAAGAAAATTAGTGATAAAGAGTAGTTAATGCTTCTTAGGTCCCCATGATTTTGGGTTTAATGACTTAGATAAAAGTGAAGTGATTGGAGATGTCTCTCCAAATGAAGAAGAGATGTCTCTTCTTTTTGACATCTCTTCAATTTTTTGAAAAATCAGTTGCCAATTCATAAAACAAATCCTCTTAGAAGAGGGTCCATATTCTAGCGGCTTTTATTTCTAGTGCCTTGTAAAAAAATGAACCTGAGTATACTGAGATGTAAAACCCAAAGCCAGAATAAATTTAGAGCAGTTGAGAGTACCCTAGAGTTCAGATAAAATATGGTACCAGGCAATCTAAGACATTGTCCCTGAACAGCCAGTCACTGACTCAGAATTGAGTAGCTTGTTAGCCCATTTCTAAAACAAGCTTTTTGTTCCAGGCTCTTTCATGGGACATCTGCCATACAGACAGATTTCTGAATGCATCTCATCTAAATGCACCAAAATATGGTATTGTGAACAATGGTGGTTTTCTCTTGCTCTTAAATTATTAAGTTTATCCATGGAGTCTGTGCCAATCACTTCTTGTCCTGTCCTATTTATCACCGTCTTGTGGTCTGTATGGTGAAGGAGGTGGTGAGAGAGATCTGTTTTGCAATTCTTCTACAAAACAAACTTTAACATTTTTTCCTTGACTGAAGGTAAATTTTCGGAGTGTGCAAGACTGTGAAAAAACACTCCTCACTTTGTCCTGCATGCCATTTTGATCCAGTTTTTCATTCTAGGTTTTGAGGGTATTCCCATTTCTATATCTTTCTGCTTTCCTATTTTCTTTGACTTTGCATTTTTTCCATTTATTATTTACTGAATACCTTTATTCAGTACAAAGGATAATTTATGTAGCACAATGAAAGGAAGAACATTGAATTATTAGTACAAACAACAACAAAAAGAAGAATAAAGTCTCAAAAAGGACAAATAATACTGAATTAATACCACACAGTTAAGGTGGGTGAGAATCAGGCATCATTCTCATTGGAATATCAGCTGTTTTTTTCCGAATAGTCTGGCAGCCATCACTCATGCTTCAATCCCCCATGCTTTAGTTTATGCTCTTTTTGCTCATGGCTGTAGTGCTCAAGGTGTGTCCCAAAGGACTCTTCAGCTTAGGCAGTCCAAACCCCATCAGCTGGTGAGAAATGAGCAGGTGCCCTGTGGGGCCATCCAGGCACATGAAGGGAGGGAGGGCACTTCAGCAATACGGGTGGGGCTCTTGTGTTCTGTGGGAGCTGGAGCTGATAACGCAGCTCTGAGGTGGAGGAGAGCAGAGCACTGTAAGGGCTGGTGCTCCACCAGAGCAAAACAGACGTGGATGGAAAAGATTATATTCTGCCAAAATAACTGTGAAAATGTCCTCAGCTGCTCCTAGATCTTTCTAGTTTTTTTAATCTGTTAATATTGGCTGGTATTTTTTTCTTTTTCAGTCAGGCTAGGGTAGAGGGAGTAGTTTGGATTTCTCTTCTTGCCCATTGTAACATTTATCTGGAGCACAGACTAGGTCATGTTTTGGTGTAGGCCGAAGCCTGAGCAGAACTTAATCTGGCTGTGCCATAAAAAGCAACAAAAGTGTTTCTGTAAAAAAATCAGCAATAAAAGGAGGCCCAAGGATAGTCTCCAGCCTTTATTGGATACAGGATGATAGATAGTGACAAAAGGATGATGAGAAAACAGAGGTTCTTATTGCTTCAATTTTTAATAGCAAAACCAGTTACTCTCTGGATACCCAGACCCCTGAGCTGAAAGAAGAGGGATGGGGAGCACAGTTATACCTCCATAATCCAGGAGAAATTGTTACTGACCTGCTACACCACTTAGCCTATACCCTGGCACGCACCTGAGGGTACTGAGGGAACTGGCAAAGTGCTCACTGGGCCACTTCCCGTCATTTGCCAGCAGTCCTGGATAAGCAAGGAGATCACAGCTGGCTGGAAAGATGTGCCATCTATCTACATGAAGGGTTGGAAGGAGGATCTGAGTAACTACAGGCCTGTCAGTCAGACTTTGGTGCCAGAGAAGGCCATAGAGCAGACCTTCCTGAGTGCCATGGGGCAGTACATGCAGGACAGCCGGGGGATCACGGCCAGCCAGCCTTGGTTTAGGAAAGGCAGGTCCTAAGGAAAGGCAGGTCACAGAAGGCTGTGATAAAGGGACATGTTTAGTGGATGAAGGAAGGAATGTGGATGTGTCTACCTGTATATAGTAAAGCCTTTAACAGTGTCCCTCACAGGATACTCCTGAAAAAGCTGGCAGCCCATGGATTTGGTGGTACACTCTTCACTGGCTGTAAAGCTGTCTGGATGGCTGGGCCCAGGGGAGTGGTGGTGAATGGAGTCACAGGCAATTGTCACTATGGGCTTCCTAGGGCTCAGCACTGGGGCCAGTCCTGTTTAATATCTCTATCAATGGGTGAGGGAATCGAGTGCACCTTCAGTGGGTTTGTGCCCAACACCAAGTTGGGTGGGAGTATTGATCTGATGGAGGGCAGGAAGGCTCTGCAGAGGGATCTGGACAGGCTGGATCAGTGGGCCTGGGGCCAACAGCATTCAACAAGGCCAAGTGCTGGGTCCTGCCCTTGGGTCACAACAACCCCAGGCTGTGCTCCATGCTGGGGGTACAGAGTGCTCAGTGGGAAAGGACCTGGGAGTGCTGGTCAACAGCAGCTGGACACGAGCCAGCTGTGCCCAGGTGGCCAAGAAGGCCAATGGCATCCTGGCCTGTAACAGCAATAGTGTGGCCAGCAGGACCAGAGCAGTGATTGTATCCCTGTGCCTAACACCGGTGAGGCCATGCCTTGAGACACTGAGGTGCTGTCTAGAGAAGGGCAGCAGAGCTGGTGAAGGGTCTGGAGCACAAGTCCTGTGAGGAGTGGCTGAGGCAGCTGGGGCTGTTTATGCTGGAGAGGAAGAGGCTCAGGGGAGACTGTATCACTCCCAGTGATCTTAAGGGTCTTTTCCAATCTAAACAATTTGGTGATTCTGTGATGTTGCTGATTTGCAGCATACAAGAAAGCCTGAAGAAAGACCCTATTGCAAACCTACCATGTTTTTGCAGAGCCTCTGTAATTGTGAGGGGCCTAGACAGGAGAGTGGAAAGCTGTTTACAAGCTTTCTGGAAAGCTTTGTCTGCTTTTGAGGAGGAAGGACCACAGTTCTGAGGAGGCCCTTCTGCAGGTATTTACTGGTTTGCATCCTTGGTCTGGTGTATGACATCTACAGTGCGATGCAGGGCAGCTGACAAATCACAGATATTTTCTGTATTAGTAGTTTTGTAAAGCTATAAAGTTTGAAATTTCCGTAAAAAGGAGCAGACCATGCAGGATCATTTCTTCAGGATGCCCTTAGAAATTAAAGTTGGGCTTCTCATTTACATCCTGTAAATACATTGGAAAGCTCCCTCTTTAAGCAGACTCTTGTGAAGCTCTGTGATCATTGCTTACCATGGAAGTATTTCTGTGCCTCCTATATTCTCAAAACAGTTTATTTCTGGGTGTCATTTTTTTGGTCACATGAGTCTGTGGATAGATAATTTATCTTGATTATTTGCAACAAAAATATGCAATGCCACGTGCTTCTCCAGGACCTAGTTTTCTGGTTAAAAGTTTGTCATGCTGAAAGAGAATCAAATAGTAGCAGTAGTAACATTATGCTCTGGTCTAAAAGAAGAGTTACTGGCTTATAAGCAATTTACTTTTCTCTTGTTTTTTCAGCTTGGATACCTGTGGAATTAGTGACGCTTCTAGACATGATTTCAAAACCGCTTCAGCGGAGAAAACTGCTTTCAGTTGGTCAGATGGTTCTGTCTTAAAACAATGGTGATATGTTACTATGTATTGTTACTGCAGTTTAAATTATTTTGCTTTTTAATACCTTGAAACTTTTCTGCAGGAGATGGTGATGATAGCTTGCTTTTAAAATGTGCAGAAATTGTCCATCTTTGTGAAGCAGACCTTTAAGATCAGGGGAACAGCAACGCTGTATGAGTGCACAGAAAATCCCCATCCATTAGTAAGAGTAGCTAGGGAGGCATGAATGAGAGAAAATATTTCACATGGAATATTCATGCTATTCTGAATATTTTTAAATCTTTCTATGCTAGCACCCAAAACTACATTTCAGGTAGTATTTAAAGTGTAGGAATCCACTGATTTAGAAGATCAATGAAATTAAAAGACAAGCTGCAATGAAGTGACAGGCTTGAAACAGTGTGACAACACTTGTTAACACAAAAGGGAAACAAAATACAAAATTTTACCAAAAATAGTTAACACCAGAAGTTTAGGAAATGGTGTGTAGTATTTCTTCCTCAAATGAAGTTTTGTGGTATTTGAGCTGTGATTCGTAGATGACTTCTAAATCTTTTGATAGCAGTAGCTACCATGTTTTCTTTAAACTCATATGTTCAGATGGAACACATTTGAATTCTGAACTGGAAAGTACTTTAAATTAAGTGTACCTTGAGTCCAGAAGTGGACTTGCTGCTGATCACATCTGTAACTGTGAAGGTTTTAGATTTGATGGATGAGAGATAGCCTTCAGATACCGTAGGGATCATCATAAAGTAAGGACCTGAACAGAAAAGTAGACCATTTTTTGGAGTTACCTGAAATGATATGGGATATGCTGTGTTGTTCTGCTGTAATTTTCTTTCTGTGTGCTTACAAGTCACTTATCATCCTTGGATTTTGTTTAGATTTCAAAATAGAAATAGTGATAGCAATTTGGGGGCGGGTGTGGTTTTTTATTACTTTTGGGAGAAACAGATTGCTTAGTTCATAGGTAGGGGTTATATACAATAGGCAAGGAGAAAAAAAAATGGCATGATATGTAAGGCAAATTAAATATCTCCTTAAGGGTTATTTAGAAAGCATTTTGTATTATCAGTCAAGCAAATCTGTTTGTGAATATCATCTGGTATTCAGGGAATTTTTTTTTATCAAAGAAGACAGAAATGCCCACAAGCCAAAGTGTTTCAGAAGTCAGGCAGAAAAAATGACTGGGTTTGGCTGTGATGCCTTAAACCACATTTTGGTTTTACGTTATTGTACCTGGAGTCCTTGATGTTTGGACAGATATATCTGACAGGACTTGCCATTACCAGGAGTGTACATATCCACAGTGTACCAGCCCTCCTTAAAAAGGTCATTTTGGAAAAAGTCATATGGTAACAAAGCTTGAGCTCAGAGGGAGGCTTTGTACTACCACCACATGTATGTTGGTCAGGAAGCCTGTTCGAGAAGATTCCTTTGTGACTCTTTCCTGTAGGAGGAGGTTTTCCCTTCAGGGAGTGAACAGAGGCAGCTTGGCTTAATGGAGGGTTTTGTAGTACAGAAAAAAATCTCTCCAGTGTGACTTTACTCCTTCTTAGCAGAGGAATGATGACCTCCCCTTCTGAATTTCCAGGGCAGTAAAGGAGATTAGAAGGTGTTCTGTGTGTTTGATACTGTCTGCATCTGATAATGTTTCCTAGGACCACAATATTTTCTTTGTATTATCTGAGAAAACCAGGAGATCTGTCTAGGTAGTAGAAAAGGAGAGAATGCCTCAGTAATTGCTCTGCTGCTTAGTGTCTAGGGGATTTTCTTAGGTTGCCTTTATCACCACCTTCTGCCATGTCTTGATGTAATTTGATATTTTAAATTTATTTTTTTTACTTGGACCTTGCAATTTCAGAGAGATAATTCAGTGAGTTTGACATGTAGAAGCCAGGAGAAATGCTTTTTAAAAATAAAAATATCCAGTTAATTTTTTTCTTAGACTGCAAGTACAAAAAATGAGCTAGTCATGTAATTGTCATCTGTTGTTTTCAGTGGTCAGAGTTAATGCTATTCTGGGTGCTCTGACTGCATTTAGACCCATGTGATTTAATAAGTTATTTTCAAATGTAACCATTCCACTGTTTTTTTCATGCTAGGAACAGTTACAGGGAGACTTGCAATGTCACTGCAATGTATTTTTTATTATATAATTGAAATGTGCTTCATTCTGAACTGTTTTACCATCACTTTTTTGTAGCAGAATTTACACAGCATGTAATTTTATCCTTATACTGCATTATCTGTATTCTAGTTACTCACCCAATTAAGAGAAGTAGGAAAGAATACTGAGCCAATTAAATGAGCAAATTGACTGTTCTGAGGGTCTATTTAACAAGTTCTTTTACATCAAAACCTACAATATTAATCAGATGGAGAATTTCTTTGGTTCTGACAAAAATGACAGCCTGTTATACATCTATGCTGGAGACATACAAGGCTTCATCAAAATACTGTTGCTGTCGACCAAAAAAATATTGCAGTCCTCTGTGGACAAAAGAGCTAAGAAATTTACAAAATATATTTATAAACCACAATTATCTTTTTGGAGTAAAAGATAAATATTATTTTTAGGTTTAAAATATCTGAGGAAGAGAACAGTTCAAAAGTGTTAAACTACTTTACCACCACCCTGTGGTAAAGAAATAAGTCAGTGTTTAAAAAAAATTCTGTAGAAAATGAGCATTTTTATTGCAATAAAAGCAATAGACAATGTTTTATCAGCATAAAGTATCACAGAAATAGCTTATTGATGAACAGTGTTCTGGGTAAATACGCACACTTTAAAATTTTGCATCTCAGTGTTAAATGCACATATAACTTTAAAATGCAGTTTTAGTTTGCAGTCCTGCCTCCATATTATTAGCATTTAAAACAAAAACTAATTAGTGCCTCCATATTACTAGCATTTAAACAAAAAAACTAATTAGTAATTCTAATTTAGTTATGTCTGTGTTAATAGGATTCAGTCACAAATATAAGTGATATATCATCTATTGTGAGTATAAAGCATTGGAAGGACAAATAATCATTTAAACAATTATGTCGATTTTTACTGCATTGATTTGGTAACTTGGTATGTCTTTTATGAGCATTCTGAGTAAACTGTAGGTGGGTGAGAAATTAATTTCCTGAAATTCTGTCTTTTCTCATGGTGGTAATAGAAAGTCAATATTTTACAGAGGCAAAGTGGATCTGCCATAGGTAAGTATGTATTGTTGTGTGGAGGATGTTAAATGTAATTCCAAAGTGGTAGTGTAAATAATGACTACAAATATATTTATTAGTCTAAACTCCAGAAAAGTCAGACAGGAAATGTGAACTCAGTAATATGCTGTCACTTTGAATCACATGATAAAATAAAGCAGAATTGAAAATGTATCAGTAAAATAAATCAATGAAACTAAGTATGTCTGGTAATATATAAAGCGTTTGAAGATCTGAATTTGTGCTTTAAATTATAAGTAAACCCCAACCTTCATATAGGAGGGGGAAATGTTCTATAATGAAGCGATCATTTGATAAATTCTGTTAGTTACTAAATCAAATTTAGTGCTTTCAAAGTATTTCCAATTGGTGTGTTCCACATACATGTGCAGTACAAACATGGAACTAATGCTGAAGAGAGAGAGCAAATCTGGAAAAGATGTAAGATGAAGGCATGTTTGCTATATAAGGCTTGCAAATGTCAGTAATTTTGCTTCCCACATCTTTGGAAGTCTTTGCAATATGTCCTTCTGCATTTCAGTGCTGTTATTTAGAAATCTCTTAATATCATTGTACAGGCAAAAAAAAGCTTTAGTTTTGTTTAGTTGAGCTTGCTTTACTGAATTGCAGTATTCACATCAACCACCAAACACACCATAAACATGGCTGGAGAATTAAACCTGCATCATTCCTGCATCCATTTTAGCAAAGGATGATAATTAAGTTGTTCAGAATGGCTGAAAGGCAAGACTCAAAATGCTGCTTGACTACCTCTGGAGGGTGAATGATTACATTGCATTACAAACTGTGATTTAAAATGAGATATTGCTGCTTTCCCTTCATTATGGATTTTTTTGGTTTGAGTTTGGGGGGCTTAGTTCTGACATGTCTCAGAATTTTCCTTCTTTGGTAATCCTGTATTGATTCTCATCTTCCAGCTACAAGGAACCAGGTGAGACTCCTGCCAGCATTTACCTTTGTTACCAAAAGCTAGTAAAGTGATACACTAAGAACCAGCAATCCTTCCCCTTCCCCTTCCCCGGTGATTCCCAGCAGAGACTGCAATTTCAAGCATGTATGAGTGTGCCATTCACATCTTTGATTTGTGAAGCTGGTATTCTGGGGTTGGGGGGAAGCAGTCACTTTGTCACCCTTTTTCCTTGAGAAAACACTGATGTTATCTCAATAGGAGTTGCTAGAATTAACTCTGCTACTACTTTCTGATTTCTGCCCAGATGGGGAAGTGTCCAGGATGTATGGGGCTGGCTGAAGAGAAGCAGAGCTCAGAGGGGAAAAAAATCCTCTCTTTACAGGTTACAGAGTGAGAAATTACACTATCCAAATTTTTTTTCCAATTTTTTTAGAGAAGTAAACTACATACTTAGAATCAAACCAAGCTGAGATCTTAACCAGCAGATTTTAGTGATACCCTAGGGAGTGGGGTTCTGAAGGTACTCTAAGATATAAGCAAGAAAGAGAATTTTTCTTCATTTTACTTTACAATATTCTGATACAGTAAGCTTTTTATTTTCATGCTTACTTCTTCACTTGATGATAAACTCTGCTGCACAGAACAAAGTAATTTCTGTTGGTTTAGAACTTTGCATAGCCTTAAGCCAAAGCTACTGCTGATCAAACATTGTTAGAAAGTATACCTTTAGAGCTGTTAAATTGCATTAAGATATTTTGTTTGAGATTGTCAGTTTTTCAAATAAATGCTTCAAGATTTTCTGGCTTTTGCCTTTTATAAATTCAAGAATGTTTAAAAAATGTGAGTTTTTAAGCTCAAGGTATGTACTTCACTTCTGCTTATGCACTTCAGAGTGGTATACTGTAATAGACATATTTCATAGTACTGCACCATATATATATTCATAAAAAGTATTTAAAATTACATAATTAAAATTTAATCTGAAAGCAATATTCCTTTTAAGTTACTGGCATGGTTTTTTGCAAGAAGTGGAGAGTGTTTCAGCAGCTAACTAAGCCAATGATGTGGTGTGCCCTTAGATCACACTGCATGGAACATCAGCTTGGCACTTTGGCTACCAAAGCCATACATGTTTGAAAATATTTGTCCTGTTCTTCAGAAATTAATTCACACAGTTTGTCATTATTGTGCTGAACATACAATCTGATTTCATGTTCTGCTTGCTTTTATATACTGTGGTCCTCCAGCAAAGCAAGAAGCAATATTGGAGAAGAGAGGAAAAAAATTCCCATTGACAGCATCTGTGCATAGATACCATTTCCTGAGATGGTACCAGGTTTTTGGATTACACTGTTTTTCATTGTTCAATTGCCTAGCTATATGCACTGAGTTATTTTTATTCCTGTGGACTGTAACACCTGTATCAATAGAATGGAGATAATTCTATTTTTTTAAAAGCATCTTGAAATCTGCCAACTGAAATAAGAGCCTTCCTTCCTTCCTTCCTTCCTTCCTTCCTTCCTTCCTTCCTTCCTTCCTTCCTTCCTTCCTTCCTTCCTTCCTTCCTTCCTTCCTTCCTTCCTTCCTTCCTTCCTTCCTTCCTTCCTTCCTTCCTTCCTTCCTTCCTTCCTTCCTTCCTTCCTTCCTTCCTTCCTTCCTTCCTTCCTTCCTTCCTTCCTTCCTTCCTTCCTTCCTTCCTTCCTTCCTTCCTTCCTTCCTTCCTTCCTTCCTTCCTTCCTTCCTTCCTTCCTTCCTTCCTTCCTTCCTCCCTTCCTCCCTTCCTCCCTTCCTCCCTTCCTCCCTTCCTCCCTTCCTCCCTTCCTCCCTTCCTCCCTTCCTCCCTTCCTCCCTTCCTCCCTTCCTCCCTTCCTCCCTTCCTCCCTTCCTCCCTCCCTTCCTCCCTTCCTCCCTTCCTTCCTCCCTCCCTCCCTTCCTCCCTCCCTCCCTCCCTCCCTCTCTCCCTCCCTCCCTCCCTCCCTCCCTCTTGTCCTTCTCAATATGGTGAATTATCTATTATTGTCTTGTAGTATGTGGTCTGAGTCTTTGTCTTCCCTCTGAGCATCTTGATAAATCTTGAAAGGAATAATTTGAACTCTTTACAGCTGCTGAAATTTTAATAAGATTACTTGTTCTGATAATATACTTATCTTTCCCGTCAGAGTATAAGTTTCAGGTAAAGTTGATTGCCTCCATAAGCTATGTGCACCTTGAGAAGTTATTTTAAAATAATTTAGATTTGTTTTGTACTACTGTAAGTCAAATGATTTTTTAAGCCTTAAGCATATTGTGAGGCAACACAAATTACCAACCATGGTAGCTTCTTTTTGACGTAGGTAATATTGTACCAAATCTTGGGTTGATTCTGATGTCAGACGATTGTAGTTAGAACTGGAATTTTTGATTGCCTTTTAAAGTTAAAAACATGGAAAAGATGCTGAATGTAAAAACTATTTTCAATGAAGTGATTATGGCAAAATAGAAAAGTATTAAAATGGAAAATAAACCGCTTTCCCACTGTCCTGCCCATTGAAGTGAAGACTTGCCAGTCTTCCAGTGAGCTGTGGGATGTGCTGCTCTGAGCAGTGTTTCTCTCCCTTATTGGTAACTGCATGGTGGATGGTGCATGGTTTTTTTTGAGGACAGCTGGCTGTCTCAGCTGCCAAAGAATGAAAAAGCTCTCAGAAAAATACAGCATGTTAGACCAAATGCCTATTAACTTCATGCCATGTGAAGTTCATGAAGTTTCCATCATTGAAGATAATGAAGAACTTGATTGGACATGGTCCCAGGTGACCTGCTGTAGTAGCCCATGCTTGAGCAGGGTGGGGTTGGATGAGGAACCTCAAGCAGTCCTTCTGAAGCTCAAGGATTCTGTGATTCTCTAAAATTAAATTCAACAGAATTCACCCAAATCAGGGCATGTCTGTATGTGTTAGTTTTCCTAGGTCTCTGTCTTCTTAAATGAGTTCTTAATGAAATTGGAAAATAATTTCCTGGATTTTTATTTTCAATCAGATATATCATCAGGATAACGATATTTAAAGTGTTATAGTTCTGTGTAAATATTTCAAGATCCTCATTATTGTAATGCTTCAGTACATTACAATATGTAATGATACATATTGTATCATTACATATTGTACATACACAGCATATTTTGTTTCTTGGGAACTTCCACTAGTATATCTTACAGCCCTGTTAAATAAAAATAATTAAATAATTGTGCTTTGAATTCACTTAATGCATAATCATTTTACTCAGCCAGATTCACATTCAGCCAGAGGTTCATAAACCATTTTACTGTTGACTGGATGTCACAGTCAGTGTCAAAAGTGACAGACACCATCATTAGCCATGGTCTTGACAGCAACCTAATACTGTTGGCATGGGAAGTGATCATGTCTATGTCAGGCTGCTTGCCAGTCTGAAGTCATTAATGGTACTTGTACTCAGAACAGCTACTCTAATGGCCTTTTCTTAAAATCTGCATTATGGTAAATCCCATTCCTGTAATTCTAGTCCTCCTACCAGACCTCCTGACTGGCAGAACTTGGAACACAGTACAAATATAAGTGTTGGACTCAAATGTTAGTTTCTTTTTAAGATAAATGCTTTAATAATGCAAATCATTTTTACTTTCATTATTACTGTCGTAGATTTTATTATATGAACCAAGCATATTTTAGGGGGACCTTAACTGCCCTTAGGAGCTTTCATCTTTTTGAAATTACAGCAAATAAAGCACTTACCACTTCTGAAATCACATGTATAGATAGATCTCTGTTTCTGCTTCTAATGTAACATGACAGACAGTGCAAGGAAAAGTCAGTGTCTGAAAACTCATAACTCTGCAGGTGGTTTGGAGTAAGATTCTTCTTATATACATTTTCTTTTAATCTGAACTTTCTTCTTCTTAGTGATGTTAAAAAATACTTTTAGTGGGCTTGTATACTAAGAAAAGCATCTGTAATAAGTTTAATGGGAATCCTTTGTATCTTTGTCTTTCACCATTAATTGTTGAGAGACTACAGGTGACTAGTTCCTCGCTTTTGGAAAACAAAATTATTTTAGAATAACTGAATCACTATTTCTCCCCCAAACCATAGGGCTTTAAGAAACTTCTCTATTTTAGCACTGATAGCTGCTGTATTTATGTAGGTCATTTATTTGTGTCTATACATCCCCATCTCAAAGGGAGAAATGGAATGAATGTATCGTAGAAGAAGGGAACCTTCACCAGGAAACTCTACTCAGAGTTGAGTCTTTGAGTGAAAGTACCCAACTTTCTTCAAGCTGACCAAACTAAGTGATAGCAGAAAACTTCCAGTTAGCTAAATTTATGTTTGACTAGGCCAGACTCAGATAATCTAAAATAAGATAATTGTTTAACTGGGGGAACTCTGGTCTGCCTGGTGAATCTTATTTGAGCTCTTAAAAAGGAGAAATTGGTCCAACTTCAGAATTTTCCTGAGCCATGAAAACCATGCAGTTTCCTCTCTTCTCCAGAACTTTGTCCTTTCTTTCAGTCCATCAGAGGTTTGCCTTGGAAGTCTCCCTGGCAGCTTTTCAAGTTTAGATTTCTTCAGTGCCCTCCCTTTGATGGTCCATGGCAGGAGCTGCCAGTCAGAGGAACTCTGAGGAGCAAAGCAGTCTCTCTGGGGACCCCAGGGAAGTAGGTAGAGCAACGCAATGGCGTGGCTTTCCTCCTTTTCTTTACTTGCTTCCTTTCTGGGTTAAACACATATAAGGTAGGTACATGATAAACTGAAAACAAACTAAATAATTCTACCATCTGTTACAAGCCATCAAAACAGAAGTAGGATAAAATATGAATTCATAATAGCTTTAAAAATATAGTGCAATTTGGAGAGTAAGCAGGTGAATGTTTATGTAACATAGCTTGCCAAGGGAAAACTAAGTCATGTATTTTTGACGTGTTAATGGTTTTACAGCTTCTTAAATAGAATTGGAGAAATTTATACAGATACCATTTCAAATAGTCACTGTCACCATAGAGCTAAGGAAGGCACTGTAGGTGCCTTTCTTCCTGAATAGATGCACAAATACAACTTCTGTAAATTGCAGCATATAGGTATTGCTGCCCTCTTTTCTTCCATAAATTGGTGGGTTTAATTAATCTTTTTGTTTCTGGTCGAGTTGCTTCTCTTTTGGCTGACTTCACTCCCTGTAGGAGCCTTTCTGTCCAGTGGTGCAGAAAACCATGTCTGTGATAAGAAGCTTGATGAATCACGAACAGGAATAATTTATACAGAGAATGCAAATGCAGGATATGCAAATGAAATGGGTCATGGGACAAGGATTTTTGTAGTGGGACTTAGTACAGACTCAGATGCAAGACCTGGAGATCAAACATGATCTACAGTGGTGGGGGATATTCATTTTTTGGTTATATATTTACTTATGATAAGCTTGGCTATCTTTTAGAAAGTTTCAAAGAGACTAAAGGTGTTTATGAGCAGTGTAGTAACCAAAGGCCTGGCTATTCGCCACACTCTTCTACATTCCTTTTTAAAAAAAAATTATTTTACAGGGCAATGATTTTTATTTTTCTCTGAAATTCATGTTTGTGTCTAAAAAGGCATGTTGCTGAACTCTAAATTTCTTTGGATTACTTTGGAAGAAAACACAAATTTTGGCAAAGAACAACTTCTAGAAGGTTTCCTTAGCTAAAATGTTAGGATAAATAGTGTTGATCCTGTGAGAATGACAAAAAACATCTGTTCTTCAGGGGTGAAAGCTGTTCTTCACTATATGGTAGTTTTCTGTGGGCTTTGCCTTTCAAGTGTGAGATGTTTCTGGAATTCAGGCCATGGTTTCACAGTAGGCAAGAACAGGATAAGGAGAATTCTTGATCTGAAGTCATTGCATTAATACAAATTAATGTGGAAATTGGTTTCTTTGTATTACAGCATAATTTCAGAATCAGTAGCTTATGGAATATACTTACTAAATAATGTCTGTCTAGTTGAATAGATTTAATTGTGCTTCTGAACACTGAGAAGGATGTAACACCCTTTGAGGATTTCTTTCTTATCAATAACATTTGTATTTAGAAATATGTATATGTGCAAAAAGATTTAAAGTAATATCCTAAACTGCTAACCTAAAATTAAGAGTGTGGATGTGGAAAAGAATGATTCATAAAGTACATCAGATGGGCTATTTATTGCATTATGAAAATTAAGAACATATTTTTCATGAATTGAAAACCATTTTGAGAAAGCCAGGTGGTGCTAAAGTTGGGACTGAGTCAGGAGACATCATACTTGCAAATGAGGGAAGCGGTGATAACTGACACCATGTGCTGTTGGTAAGAATTATTGACCCAGTCTGCTCTGTGCTCTTCAAGTCATCCATTAGGTCTTCAAACTACAGCATGTGTCTCTTACAGAGCATAAAGTGTTTCTTGCTTGTTAACTGTTAATAAAGAATTAAGAGTCTAATAGGATAAGCCTAGAATGATGCCCTTTCTCATTATTTCAAGGAAAGGCTATTTTAGTTTACTCAAACTGAAGGAATTTCTGTTTTGTCCTGGTTGGAGGTGGTTTGTCCTCAATAGAGGGGTTTAAAGATGTGCCAAAGTTGGCCTGCAGTTCTATCAGTTCCACCAGTCACCTGGAAGGATGGACACAAAGTTTGTGCACTCAGGTAAATATGATGGGAGCACGGCCTTTTAGCTTTGCATATCCTCCTTTGTTTTTTGTTGTATATTGTAGCACTTCCTGCTGCAGTCTACAGGATAGTTCAGCCTTTTGAACTATTTTGCAAAGAAAATGCCAGCCTGTTAAGCAGTTGCCTTGCAATGTGCAGTATAGAAAAACTGAATGTTGGTGTTAATAAATGTTGCCTGTGAGCCTTGGCAGTCCAGTACTGTCAATTTTCTAGTAAACAGCAACCCAATGTAAATGATCCTTGGGTTATTTTCAGCTAACTCGTTCAGCAAAGCTAGTGAGTAGTTAACCTTAAGGTGTTTTTTGTAAGTCTCTCCCAAGTAGTTAGTCTTGCATGTTCAGTGCTGTCTTTTACTACACCAGGTGCTGGGTCCAGTGCTGTTTAACCTCTTCATTAATGAGCTGAACTGAAAGACAAAATGAACCTGTAGCATGTTCACAGATAACACAGAACTGGAAGGAATAGCTAATGCATGAGGTGAGTGTGTTGCAATTCAGAAGGATCTGAACAGGCTTGGGAACCGGGCAGACAGAAAACTTAAGTTCAACAAAGGAATATACAGTCTTGCATCTGGAGAGTAGTAACTGTAAGCACTGGTACGGGCTAGGGAATGAACATCTAGAAAACGGTCTTCCAGAAGAGGACCTGGAGACTTCATCCTTGGAAACCTGCACTAACTGACCCTGCTTGAGCAGCAAGGTTGGACAAGAAAATCTCAAGATCTCCCTACACACCAAAATGATTCTGCATAAGGACCAAAACAACTTACACATACTATTGAAGTGATACATTCAAGAGACAGAGAAATAACAGAAAATGAAAGGGAGATTTTATCTTCATAAGCAGTTTAAATTTCCCATTTGATAAAATGGAGGCTTTGAAGATGACTTTTTTCCCCTCATGCGCTCCTGGAATCTTTTGCCTGGGGTCACTTGTATTTTCTCTGTCCATGGGTTTCTTGCTACTACTGGTGCAGCCGTTCTTTATCCCAACCTAAGCACCAACATTTCTTTGACAGGTGATTTCTTCTCATCTAATGATATCAGACTTGCTTGGCCTTTGGGTTTTGATGGGAGCTTCTAGATTATTTCTTGTTTTGCATCCTTTCTGATTCTAAACAGCTAAACAAAGTTCTGTAATAAATTGGAAGGGCCAGTTGTGGTTCTCTCCTGACCTTCCAGCTCAAATATTTTTTGCCTTCTGGTCCTGACTTTTTTCCCACTTTGTGGTGGGAGACCTGGCAGAACTGAAAGAAGGTGTCTTTGGGGTGATGGAGAAAAGCACAAAGAAAGTGAGACTGGGACATTGAGATTTGAGAGACAGATGAACTTCGGTGAAGCGGAAATGAAGTCAGGAGAATTTGTTAGTGGAATACACAAGAGTGAGACATTTTAGGCTGGTCAGTAGACTTAGGGAAGATGTAACAAGGAAGAGCTGTGGGATATTTGTATTTGCATAACATTGGTATATGTAATTTTATGTGAATTTTCCCTCAGACTTTGCAATGGTTTGCTAAGAGTAGGTGTATCCTACAGCCCTACCCATAGTAGGCAGGGAATCTTAAGAAAACCATGATTAAAAAAAATAACTGTGAAGGCAAGTTGAAAAATTAAATAGAAAGTAGAAAAGCATAGCAGAATAAGCAATAGGGAAGAAATAGCACAACTGAAGATCAAAGGGATAACTAATGGAGAAGAAGATGGCAGTAGTTGGGTACAGTGTGGGAAAGAGCTGGGAAAAAGCAGCTACCATCTCTGTCTGTGAGAGAATCATGTTGAAAACTGCTCATTTATGAACCAGTTATGTGATTGCAGTTCCTCACTGCACAGACATTTTCTGAAAAGAAATTGCCACTCCCAACATTTTAGAAGGTGTTATGGAAGCCTGCTAGGTTTTGAAAAAAGAATTAAAAAATAGTGGCAAAGTTTCCTGATTTATCTCAATTGACAAAGATTAGTCAGCTTTGAATGTGTGATCTAGGTGTGCATATTACCTGAAAAAATAATAGTCATTAACAAGTTCTTTTTTAGTAATTTATTTGCGCTACAGTATTCTTTTCCACCAGGGTGCTGGAACATGCTGATTTTTCCTGAGAGAGACTAGTGAGCTGATAAAACTGGCCTTTTATATATATATAAAAAAAAATCATCAAGTTTGTGAGCCTCTCATTTAAGTTTCCTGTTCTTGTAACAGTCTCAATAGCAAAGGGCTGGAGTTTAACTCTTTAATATGTAAAGTTACTTGGATAAAGAGTAATGTTGTTTTTCCCAGAGGAACCACATGTAAGTTCAGTGAACTTTTTCTTTTAAAATATTCTTAGTAATTGATCTTGCATATGCGGATCAACGTGAAGAACTGTGTATTGATGTTAATTTCAAATGAGATTATTCCGTTTATTTTTCTTGCTTTTAGATGTGACAGATTGCTAAACTCTGTTATGCACGTACTGATGTAATGAATATTTTTATAGGTTCCATGGAGTTTTCTTAGTGAGTTGAAGTAGATCTTTGTTAATGGGAAAATATTTAAATCCTTGAGAGAATTTAGCCTCTTACAAACAAGTCTGGTATGATGCAGTGCTGCTGTTGGCATCCACTTGTATTTTCCATCACCAGTTTATCTCATCATCATGTATTTTCTCATTGTCAGTTGATGATGATGCACTGTATGATCAATACTAGGGCACTAAATTTTTCTGTGCAGAGTTGAGAAAAGTAAAAAATTGGTGGAACACTTAATTTTTAGCTGGTATTATTACTGAAAATATTTCAATGCCTTCAGAGAGAAGATGCTCAAGAAAAGCAGAACATAAGTGGTATAATATTTATTTCCACTAGCATTGCTTCTATTTTTGGAAGCAGGTCTCATAGAACTCATTTTACCAGAAAAGAATACAAATTATTTCCCCACTCCTTACCACTGCTCCTCTGTCATTTTTTTCTTCTCTTCCCATCCTGCTCTTAAAATTAGACTTCTAAGAAGTTTTTTAAAAAGCAGCCACTGGGAGACATGTTCATTATATCTGCTCCTCTTCTTGCTTATTGAGCTTTAAGTTGGATGATTAAAGTTGGGGTAGCAGTTGCAAGCAATTGAATTGATGAGTTGGAGGAAAAGCTAGCAGGTGAATTCAGCAGGGTGTTCTTCTTATGATGTAGTTCCTTGATTACCAAGAAAACAGTGCATTATATTTTTTGCAGATAGTTGATCAAGATAGTAACACGAGCCCCATCTCTAACCCATTTATCTGTAGAAAATCTCAAGTGGGAAATGCATGAAGAGTGGATGATGCTTTGCTCCTTGGGAATTTGGTTTACAGGCTAGGAAGGTGATGCAGGAGGTGAAGCTGCTAGTTTGATTATGTGTATGGTATTGACTATTCAATTTTCATAAAATTATCAATTCTATAACACTTGGGAAATAAAACCCAAAAGAAGCTCTTGTCTTCCAGGCTGCTTTTTTATCCATCATCCCACATAAATTATTCTGGATCGAATTAATAATGTAGATATTTGGTGTTTGAAAACAGAAATGTATGCTGTAAATTAAAAAAAAAATATGAAGGTAGTTATGTCAAAATAAGATGTTCACACAAGGGAAAATTTTATTTCTTTTCAGGGGAAAGAGGAGCTGCTACTGTTTTATAAATAATAAAAGGTTCTGTTTGCCAGAAATAGTCTTACGTAAGTAGGCCTAGCTATTCTGTGTACGGAATCAGACAGATTTTTTCTAAATTTCACCACTGCTAGTAAAAGTGGCTTCACATCTTTCCAGTATGGTTTGGGTGGTGTAATGACATCAAACTCTAGGCATTTCTGTTTGTTTGTGTACACAATGAAATTAAGAAGCAATGGATGTATACAAGTAGCATCAGTGCTGTGATGAAGTGCTCTTAAAATAAAATAAGTATGCACAAGTAGAAGTGTCTGGAGATATAAAATATTCAGAGGGTTGAATTAATGACCGAGAAAGATGTTTTGATGTTTTGAAAGTTTCTTTTTTAAAAAAGAATCAATTATGTATTAATATAAAGCTGTTTGATTAGCTGTCGGCAGCGGGTGTTGTCGTGTGCCTGAGGCCAGGCTGGCTTACCCCGGGCTGGGGCACAGGATGGCAGCTCCTCAGGTGCATGGTCACTCAGAGGCAGGAGGAGGGCATGTCCTGCTGTGCTGCAGCCCAGGGGGCTCTCCTGGCATCGTGGTGCAGGCAGCCCTAAGGTGGCCAGTGCCAGGATTTCTCTGGGCTGACTGCAAGAGGTGCCTAAATCCAGCACAGCCCCCGACTGCTCCTTCACAGTGACCTCTGAAATGCATGGCGTGCATAAAGATGGAATTGTGTGTTGTCATTTAGAAGTAGCTGCTATTAGGAAAAAAAAATTAAAATAGATTTTGGAGGAAGTAAAAATCCTTACTCATCAAAAATAAGCTGTAATAGAAGATGTTCTGACATTCATTTCAAAATGCTTTTTAAGGACTTTTTCTGCAACTTCATATGAAACACCATCTCTCCCCAAGTTCATTGTAAAATAAAACCTTAGCCAAAAGAAAGTTTCCATGTGTTTTCTCTGTGTGTGTGTATATATAACTAGTTAATGGTCTGTGTAAATAAGGACTGTACTTACTGCCTAAATGATCCATCTTGTTGATACTGCTGTGGAGCCTTATCTGTTGTTATCAGAGCTGAGTTCTGGAGGCTGGATGCTCATTTTGGTGAAATATCAGCTGCCCTATTTTTTAATACATTTTTTTCTCCTTCTGGCAGAACCCAGATCACACCTAACAGTTTCAATTGAAAAATCACCAAGTCAGTATTAATGTGAACATCTCTCATATGAATCTGCAGATTTTCTTTGGTTCCTGTGTTTAAGACCAGTCCCAGAGAACGGTCTAAATATAGGTCAAAGGATCGTAGAGTTCTGGATGAGCAAATGTCATTAAAGTGCCTCTGAAGTTCTGATCTCTCTGGGATGTATATGTAAAATTAAAGTGTGAATTTCTGGATTATATTTTCCAGCTTTTAAAGGGATTGTTTCTTTAGTTTAAATTTTCTCCATGGGAGCTGCCATTTATTGATGCCATTTAGCAGAGGACCCAGTTTACAGGAGCGTGCTGAGAAGTCTTTTTTAGAGAACACTGGATATCAGAACATTCTAAGTTGTAAAACATCCTGCTGACTTTATTTTCTAATAAAATGTTTAAAGGTTTTTATATTAACCAAAATAGGTATTAAGTCAACACCCTGGGACTTCAGTCTTCCGTTTTCTTACTAAGACTATATACATGCTAGCTTTAGAGATAGCTCAAAGCATGCAGGATGGTTTTGATCAACCACCACTTCAAAACAGTGTTTTCTGGTAGTGGCTTTTATATGATGTGATAGTGTCACTGAATAATCTAACACAGTATCTTCAGAGTATGTCTGATATCAACTCCTTTTACTTGGGTAGCAGCTGCTAAGCCTAGTGAAGAATCAGAGGATTTAAGGCTTGTCTTATCTCTAACAATATCATGGCATTTTTGCGTTAAGCTTCTTTTTTTACTATTGCTGTCCACAGATGGTGCAGGCACTGCCCACATGCTTCTCCAGCCTTTTTCATCATGGGGTTGAGAAAACCTTTAAAATTCTTATTGATCACTAGGCAGATCAAACACATTGAAATCTATTTAGTATTCTGTAGTTGATGTGTGACCCTGCTGACCTTAGCCTAACTTCTGTATAATGAAGGTATGCAATTATCCTTCAGAACTATGGTCTTGGGTCAAGTACATAAAATCCAGGACAGAAACTCTCTCTTCAACATGTTAGGGGAAAATTGTGAAAATGGACATACTGTAAGGACTGCCTACAGCAGGATATTTGGAAGCTGTTCTGAAAAGTGAGGAAGGATACAGTCAAACTTTAGGGTCTTCCAGAAGTACTGGTCTCTTTGTTCATGGTTCAGCCCATTTTCTCTGTGTTCTCTTCCCTTCCTCCTCCCACTCAATTTTCAATAGAATCAGATGTTTTCAGCAGTCACAACTTAAAATCTTCAGGTTTTTTGACGGATACATACCAGCCTGGAATTTCTTTTTTAGTTGAAGACCTGCATCTGCCAGACATCCAAGGGTACTCTTTTGTGACTTCCCAAAACAATTCAGGGAAAAGGGTGCTTTCCTTGAAATTCCTGCATGCTGTAGTGAAGAGGAAATGTCAGTCTAAGGATGCCCCTTAGGTGTGTCTCAGCAACTGATTATGAGTTAATAAAATCCTAGTTCAGGAGAACTGTTGCAGTGACCCAAAAACCAGCTCTCCTTGGGTAGTGATGGTGCCTGACACTGAGACAAACAGGTGTGAAAAAACAGCAGGTGAGCTGCCCTCCCTGCCCCACTGTTCTCCAGGATTTCTATACAGAAGACACCTGCAGGTTTTCTGTTTCTTTATTTCTTTTTCCTGACAAGTCTTAGGCAGTGGGATCAGAAGACGATAAACTTCACTTAGTTGTTAGGGGCTGTTGTGAATCTGAATTTAAGCTAAATAAAAGTGATGTGATTATCAAATAATGTATAAATTATACAGTTGTTTGAAATTGCAAGAAATCGGGTAGCATGATTTAAACTGTTGCTGAGTATTTTGACAACAGTGAGTTAGAGAAGAAAAAGGATGCCTTCTTTAATAATCATAATCATGTTACCTGAGATCTGTTTTGGTTCATAAATGTGAAAACATGAGTATCTGCTGAAAAATAAGTGGGAAACCTGGCACAAAGTATATTATATGTTCTTATATATTATATAGGAATATGTTTCTTGGTTATTAATTGTTAAGATTCAGTCCATAGTTCTGATTCAGGAGGATGATGTGGAAAAAAATGGGATGAAGAGATATGACAGAAATTTTAGAGGTCATGTCAGGAAATGGACTTTGTGGAGCAATCTCATGAATACTCTCTTGACCTTTTGGATAAATTTTGATTTCTTAAATTAATTTTATAGGGTGTATAATGCTGTTAGTTAGGCTAGTAAAATGTTATTTTTTTGTTTGGGAAAGAGAGAACTTGTTGTTCTTCTATTATTTCTCTAGAGTCCCATATTGTTATTATTAGATTTCTAAAGTCCATACCTCTCTGGTGTATTCTCATGGCTGCAGATCTTCACAGCATGGACTCCTTCTTCTGCATGCTGTTCTCTCAGGTCAGGGCTCCTCCAAGGCTCTCCCTGACTGGCTATCCCGCCCCCCTTTTATCCCGGTCATCTTCATCGGTTACAGCTGCAGCCCAATTAAGGACATCACAGCTGCAGCCCATCGAGGGCAACTGGGACCTCTGGGGCAAAGCCTCTATACACATATTCAAATACATTACATATCCTCTACTATATTTCCCCCTTTGTTTTTACTTAAGTTAACAGTTATACACATATTCAAATACATTACATATCCTCTACTATAAGAACTGTCTTCAAGTATTGTGTTTCTTTGGCTCATTTCTTAGCTGCTAAATGCTTCCTCTCTGGGTACAACCTTTCAAAGATCAGCAAAGAAAATACTAATAAGCCATGAGACAGTTGCTGCCAGTCTAATGTAATTCCCTTTGTAGTGAAGGCAGAACAGAGGCAGATAAGTGCAGCCAATTCTCCACAGGATGGAGAGAATGCCTATATCCTGGCTTCAGTAAAATGGAAAGAATTATGGAATGGAATTAACTGATTATCTGACAAAAGTACCATATCTTAGTGAAATTCCATTACATGGAAGTACATAGGAACTTGATCACAGTGCAGAGAGAGGGCATGGAGCATTCCCTGAATAGGCAAATGTGCAAGTGGCTAAATTAGCCAGAAGATGCATGTATGGATAAAGTGCATTCTGCACACACAGACATGGATTAACCACATCTGAGCCACTGAAAGATGTCATGCTGCTATGCATTCACAGAAAATATCTTTAAAGTCAGCTTATCCAACCTCACAGGGATGGCTTTGGCATTGGAGAAAACTTGTTTGACAACAAATGTAATCCATCATACTGAAAGGGATCTGGTTTAGATGAGAGAGACAATCCTTGTCCTTGGTCCAGTGGGCTTTTCAAATGCTGTTGGTTGATGAAATGTTAATCTGCATGCTAATTTTATCAATAGGATCCTAAAGTCTCTAGTGGTATGTGAAAATGTCAGTTTCTGGACCCCAGGTCAGATAAAACCTGCAAGTATGGAAGTGATCTGAAATTTTGCTAGATATAGAACATATTTTAGAAATTATGTAAGGAATTTTTTTGCAGTGGTTCTTACAAATCTTGGGACAGATGCGGCTAAGGTTTTGCGGGAAGCCTGTAAATGTAACAAGATTGCTTTTATCATCTGGCAATCAGGATTGATCCCTGATGAGCAGTGGGAAAATGTAAGTGTTGTGCCTATGTTGTAGAAGAACAACACCTATAGGGTTGTTGGTCTCTCCACAGTATCAGGAGATTATGGAACAAATTATTCTAGAGCCCATTTCTGAGCACATGAGAGACAAGAAGGTGTGCAGAATTGCTAGCATGGCTTTGATAATGACAAGTCATACCTGACCAACATAAGGCCTTCTACAAATGACTGTCTCTTGTAAACAATAGAAGTGCATTGGATGTTGTTTCAAATGTACTTCAGCAAGTTCTCCAGAAGAGTCTTCAGTATCATCCCAGTAAACAACTTGAGGACCGGTGAGTGCTGGTTGGATTGCTACATTCCAAGGCTGGTGGTCCACATCAAAAATACAATTGACAACTGGCTACTAGGGCTATCCCTCAGGAACTGATGGTGGGAACAATGTTGTTTAATGGGATATGTGTCATAACTACAGACTTACCTGGCAATCACTGGACTCTTGGCTGAGCTTGGCGACCATCACTGAACCTGTTTTGCTCCCCACGTTTGGGCTCAGGGCTGTCTTGTCTGCCTTGTCACCGAGGCTGCCATGTCTGCCTGCTCGGTCGTCTTGCTCAGTGGCTGGCTCCCCTTACTTTGCAGAGCTGCTCTTGCTGCTCACAGACAGCACTGCATCTTCAAAAACCATGCTGTTCTCAGCAGGATGTTGGACTAGATGAGGCCAGAGACCCCTTACAGCCTACATGGGTTTTTTATTCTGTGACATGTGGCTGTGTTACAACTTGCCTTTCTTACAGCAGTCACATTGCTTTAAATCCTGTTGACTGCTTTGTGAGGCCTTACTTGTTGGTATTTAATTATTTTTGTTAAAATAGATATAGATTATCAGGCAGACGTTTATTGAGATAAAATGAACAAGGTGAGCTTCATTCTACTTTCATAATGAGATGTAGACAAAGAGAGAGGGCAGTGGGGGCTCTTCTGTAGATTTCAACAGAGATGTCTAGAGGAGTTCTGAAGGGACCACCTCCCACTCTGCCAGAGCTGCAAGGACAATGGTTTGTGGTGAGCAGGCATCTCTGTCATGATTGCTGCTTTTCTCAGTATAGCTTGGTTTCCACAGGACCTGTCTCCTGATGTGGCAGAGGAGCAAGTGAGGTTTGCCGTCCATGTCTTACACCTTGTGATGGGGTGATGTTTGTGTGGCTGCCCCAAGGGATTAGCTGCCAACAGGGGAGGCTCAGTGTGTTTCTGTTCAGCTGTTAACTGTGCTTCACAGTGGGAGAGGGTGAGAAAGAATGTGTGCTGCCTAGCCTGCTTCCAACACCTTGGTCTCCCTTACAGCAGGTCAGAGAAAAGGTGCCTGCAGCCAAGTAGGTGTTTCCCATAATGCCAAACCCACATTATTTGTGCATGGCACAGCAGGTCTGAGGTTGCTCCTGGAAGCCAGGAATGGTCAGAGTGAAAGTGTCTGTGACACCTTTGCACCCTGCTAGCTCTGCAGCTGGGGGACTGGGGCATCACCCTCTGCTTGCTCCTCCTGGAGCTGGTTCCACTGCATTACACTGGACAGGAAAGCAGGTCTGGCAAGAAAAAATGATCAGATGCTTATAGCTGGTTTACTGCTGGCACTAGCCATGCCAGGCTGGGTAGAATCATTCTGCATTTTGCTGTTACCTTAATTCTGCTCCTACACAGTGCTAATTATAATCCTGATATGATCTAATTAAAAAAAAACCAAAAAAACCAAACCCAAAACCCAATCATTACTCCCTATACTGCCTGACTGATTCTAAAACCATGAAAGATGGGCAGGCTTAGCAATTCTGGAGGATCCCTGCTGCAAACTCTGACACATACTTCGTGAATCCTGGGCGGAGAATATGTAAGAATAAACTAGATTGGTAATTATGAATATTGCAAGTAAAATCTCAATATTAAAAAGTATGCTTTCCAGATAATTTATATGAATAAGTAGATGTGCATATGATGGTCTGTACACAAATAAGCAGCTGCAGGTATTTTGGGGGGGAAGATGACTGCGCAGCCATTTTTGTATTTGAAGCTTTTCTGAGTAGAGAATCACTTCATTTGTACTATGGTTTGTAATTCCAACTCTGCCACTAAAACCCAGTGTGATTTTAATGGTTTTTAATCTACATTTGAATATTGCATGCTTATTTGTTTTCACTAGAGATTTGCTATTGATTGAATTCTTAAATGGTGTCCCTGCTGGCAGAACTGCTTCCTACTAGTTAGCATCTGTCTGCTGGATCAGGGGCTCTGGGTTCATATCCTTGCTTTCACTGACACAAATAGGATGGCTTAGCACATCTTTCTTTTTTTGTCTCTCTGTCTTTATTTGTAGTTCTCCACCTCCGTAAATCCTTCTGTCTTTTCTCTTTCTTCTTTTTCTCTTAACTTCTTACTTAGTGAAGCTAACAGAGGAGGGTGTGTGGGATGAGGAGTAGAAAAGGGGGAGAGAAAGTGAGAGGGAGAGTGAGGGAGACAAAAGGGAGAATGTGAGAGGTGAGGAGGAGGTGGTAATGAAGGTGGAAATAGAACAAAGAAGGAGGGGGAGCGGGTGAGTGGAAAGGGGAATTAAATAAGGAGGGCATGAGAGGGGGAGAGACTGCTTCTAGATTTTTAGACCAAAGGTATGGCAGTAATTTCTTTTCCTGCTTACAGGAGGAATAATTAAAACAAACGTTGGTCCTGAACCTCTTCTCTCAGGCAGTTAGTTTTCCAAAGCACAGAGTGTATCACTTTGTTTTATTCTTACCTGCATATGAACAAATAGCCTGTAGTATTAAATGTGTCTGCTCACTGCTCAATGTGGGGAAGTGGCTGCAGGGATGTTAACTCCCCCAGTTACTGTATGGGGAATCTCTTTGACATAAAGATCCAGTTTTAGCAAAATGAATCTAAAAGAGTGTTTGTGTTCTAGTTACCTAACCACGGATCTGCTCTTACTAGCTGAGGATTAACTTCTGGAGATTCTTGAAATCATTGCCTTCTGGAAGCAAGTTTTGTGGCCAGTACAGAATAGCTGGAAACATAACTTCCCTGTTCATCTACTGTTTTGCATAGTCCACCTTTCCCTTCATTTGGGATTTTTCACACCGTGCCTTTCTCTAGTACGAAAAAGTTGAAGGAAATCAGTTTCCCTCACCAAGACTCTAGAGATGATGGATGGCTATTCACAGACTGTTATTTCTGTTTAAGACCTTATCTTTTTGGTCTTTTGGTCAGGAAGGCTTAGCACTGTTAACTATGAATGAGTATAGAGATGGCAGGCAGTAACTTGCCAAGTGTCTGTGCCCATCATTGCTGAGACATCTTCATGCATTTTCCATTTCTTTGTTCTGTATTGTGCAGCAACAGGGACATTCAGCTCATAATTTACTGCTGATATTCTGTCCATTAATAGAAACTGTTGATTTCATTTGCTTGTAGTGAGGAGTTACTGAATATGTGCACCAAACAGTTATTCACCAGCAGCCTTCCCTGTGCAACTTTATGGTGCTGAGCAATTACAAATTAAAATGGAAAGTGTGCTTTGGTGCTTTGCTTTTCTGTACTTGCAGTGATGTCTGGGGAAATACTGGAATGGAGAAATTCCATGTTGAGGTAATTCTAGAAATTATATTCACATTAGAAATCCCCAAACTGTACTTTATTTTAAAATGTTTTAATGAGCTACCACATTCAGTGCATTAATCTGTCAAAGAGAAGTGCATAGGAATACATTTCAAACCCCAGAGTCAAATTGAGGGAATGTGTTAGAGATGACATTCTAAGTTTTCATGATGGAAGGTATGGGTTGGTTGCCCCATACCTTTCTCCATATTGACTTGCAGGAGGAAGCCACTGTGGACTTTGTTGTGGCATAATAGGAGTGAAGGGAAATCTCAAATAGGGGAATAATTGTGATATTCTTTAGCAATCATAGAAATGTCTTTATTTTATTCTTCTGTAGCGAGTTGACCTTCTCCGTGAATCAGGCACCCACCAAAGCCTCCCTCTCACTCCCTTCTGCATCTAGACAGTGCAGAGAAAATGTAACAAAGGGTTTATGAGTTTTCTTTCTTACCAGATGTTGTCATCTTATTTCAAAAGCTCCATACCTTCTCAGTGATTTCTCATGTGCAGCTCCTCACAGCACTGACTCCTCTTTCTCACAGCACAGACAACAAACATCATCTCTCTCCTCACCCAGATAACCCACTCTTTTGTAGCACTCTTCTTCTTATTGGACACAGCTGTGGCCTATTAAGGGCAGGCCTGTTCCTAATCTTTGGTGATCAGTACAGCTGCAACGCCTCAGGTGTGAGACTACCTTCTGCACTATCTTTATTTTCTTACATTCTATCCCTCCACAACCAGAAGAAATCACTCACCAAGTACTATTGTGGGGAAAGCAGGCTCTAATTGGAGATATTAATTGAATTTATTACTAACAAAATCAGAACAGGATAATGAGAAGTAAAGTAAGACCTTAAAACCACCTTTTCCCCACCCCTCCTTTTCATCTCTACCTCCTCCCCTCAGCAGTGCAGAGAGACAGGGAATAGGAGTTTTGGTCAGTTCACCACAGGTTGTTCCTGCTGCTGCTCAGCAGGTTGTTCCTTCCCCTGCTCCACTGTGGAGTCTCTTCCATGGGAGATGGTTCTCCACAGACTACTCCAATATGTGCCACTCTTCCACAGGGTGCAGTCCTTCAGGCACAGCCAGCTCATGCTTTCCCCACAGGGAAAAGCCTGCGCCAGTGTGGGGTCCTCTCTCCATAGGAGTGTAAGGTTCTGCTCCAGCACAGGCCTCCCATGGGGTCACAGCCTTCTCTCAGGCATCCACCTGCTCCAGTTTGGGTCTCCTCCAAGGGCTGCAGGTGGATCTCTGCATCCCTGTGGTCCTCCATGGGCTGCAGGGCACAGCTGCCTCACCATGGGCTGTGGAGGAATCCCAGCTTCAGTACCTGGAGCAACTCCTGCCCCTCCTTCTCCACTGTGTTTGCAGAGATTTCCTCTCACAGGTTCTCACCCCACTCTTCCCTGTCTGCAATTACAGCTGTGTAATAATTTTTTTTTTAAGCATGTTATCACAGAGGTGTTACCACTGTTTCTGATTGGCCCAGCCTTGGCTAGCAGCACATCTGTCTTAGATCCAGCTAGAATTTGCTCTGCCAGACATGTAGGAAGCTTCTAGCAGCTTCTCACTAAAGCCACACCTGTAGCCTCCTTTCCATCCTGCTGCTACCAAAACCTGGCCATGCAAACCCAATGCAATTTCTTTGGAAGTTGTAAAAGACATTTGTGAACTACCTCTAGTATTTTCCCTTCATGAATAGAAGCACAGTTTTGGGAAAAGAGTTGAATAAAATGCATGTCCTTATTCATTATGTTTTTAAGCAAATGTAGTTTCATCTTCCTTTCTTTTAATGATATTCTTCAAAATTCTTCTAATGATATTCTTCAAATCACTTGCCGCAGTGGTTTTTTCTGTAGAAATTATAAATTATCAACTACAGGTTCTCTCAGGGTATGGACTGTGTGTGGGTAATGGCAACTTTTTGGTTTCTGACTTTATATTTCTTGGTAGTAACTCGTAACATTGCAATCCTGTGGTGTGTTCAGAATGGAATTTAGTTCAAAAATATGTCATACTAGACAGTATTGAATAGCTGAAAAGGTTCTCTCTGAATGTTTACAATGAAGAAAAGCAAGAGAAAGGATAAAAGGTCTGTCTTCAAGCTATAATTTTAGGCAGTAATATTAAGAAGAGATAAATTTTTTTAATTGTTAAAAAGCTCTGTGAGAGAATGAAAAAAAATCCAAGTACTGCTTTTTTAAACTTGGTAAATTTTAAGTTCTTTAATGAAACATATTAGAGAATGGCAATTTGGGAAGGGCAGAGGATTTGCATGATCCTGTAGGGTCTCATCCTGATGGTTTGTATGACTCTGGATGACTCTGTATGACTCTGAACTCTCATCTTGTATGAAGACAAGAAATAAAAGACTAGTAAAGCAGCAGGACAAAGAGAAAAGATGAATGCATGCATAAGAAACACGCAGCAAAGACCAATAAAGTGTTCAGATTCCTTAGTTCAACTTCTACTAAGTAGGTATTACTTCACCAAAATTCTAGGTGCCTGTTCTTGGAGTTCCACTTATATCCATATAGTTGATATATCCATCTAATTCCTCATATAAAAGATGGAGAAGAGAATTTCAAAAAATGACCTACTCTGATACCTTACTCTTTTAATTAACTGTTAAGGCAGGTAGGCATTTTTAAGTTTGTATATTCTTGTATAGCACGAGAAATTAAATATTTAGTTGAGAGATTCTTAGACAAGTCTAGGCATTGCTAGGCATTTCTTTCTACTAGTCTCCAAGTAGAAAGAAAGAATACATTATTTTTAAAAATCAGAAGAAAATTAGTGACTTCATAAAAATGACAGAACTGCATTTAAGTGATTAATGGAGCACATATCCCCGCCCATATTTTTGAGTTTTGGTACCTTGCTTACTGCATTTTTCTGGTCCACTCTCCTGCTTTTAAACTCTATCTAGCTGACCATGTGCAGCCTTTTATCTCATCTCTAGATGAGTCTCCTACATGCATTTCTATTTGGGTCAGTCCCTTTTACCTTTAAATCAGTAAAAATTCTTCACTGCAAGTTAAGTTCTAAGGAATAAAACCTCACTCATCAACTCTCTTGTGTCCATCTTTTCACCTCCCACTCCATCCAGTGCAACAGTCAGTTTTGTAGGTACCTCTTGTTCTTCTTGTACCTACAAGACACAATTTGTATTAGTGTGACTCAGCAGCAAACCAAAAACCTACTATTCTTACCATCCTCCCCTTGACTATGAGCAGACCTGCCACCTCTTCACCCCCAGCTTTTAATACACTTAGCTGTCTGTTTAAGCATGAAGATGCTAGCTGTGGGCTAGGCTGTGAATTCCTTGATTTAGTTGTGCTGGAGAAATAATTAAGGGTCGTGATAAGACTATAGATTCTCAAGTAACATTCTTGGGTTTGGCTTTGGATCCTTTGTGAACTTGAGGAAACTACTGTAATTTCAGATCCCTAGCATATGCTAACCACAGTAAGAATGCATGGGAGGAAGGTCTTGGAGAACAAAATTCATGTGCATTTGTAATTCAGAAGTTGTGAGATCCCTGCTTTTCTTCTCATCTGAATCAGGTGTTTGATTAGTTGTGATGTCTTTGCTTACTTTTACTTTTCTGCTATCCCAAGAAGAAACTTTTTTTCATCTGCAGATTGAGGATGTGCCTATATGTAAGGCTTCAAATGAGGGAACAGTAAAGCATTTCAGAGTGGAATGTGTAACTGTCTGGTTTGTTCTAATACAGCCATATCTGATCAGAATGGTTTTACTCATTTATATGATCAAGTGCTTGAACAGTGTTGGGCATACAGATGTTCTATACATGCATTGCATGAAACTTCCACATGTGACATCCCAAGAGACACTGTAAGCACGTGGAATTTATGACTTAGAAAGTGGAAGAAATATTTTTATTTCATTAATTCAATGTATTAAACATATTAGACTGAAGAATTATTTCAGCATGGGTAAACCACAGTTGTTTATAATTAAGCGTTACTATCAGCTTTGAAGGATGGCATGATATGTGATTGTTATTAAAGCACAAGCAGAAAATAATGTTTAGACTGAGTGTGGATTTGTGCCTTATCAATGTCAATTTAGGTTATTTCAAAATAATAACAAATTTGATAACAGACACTGCTTAGGTTGGAGTAAATGCTGTTACTGTGGTTCTTAATTTCTGAAGTGTGGATGAGATTTTTTTTAAAGTGCTGATACAATTTAATTGTCTGAATTAAGCGTTCTGCTATCCTCTTCCTTTTCAAAAGAGGATGTCTTGTTTTCTTTGGGTTTTTTATAGTTTTTTTTTGTTTTGTTTGGTTTTTGTTTTTTTTTTTCTTTGTTTGTTTGTTTGTTTTTCTAAGGAGGGGAGAAAGAAGTAGTTGTGTCTCTATATGCATAGGAGATGTTTGGTTCTTTTCCCCCAGAATAAGTGACTTTTTGAAAGAGTGTAGCAGGCTTCTGCTTTGTCTTGCTATTTTGGCTACTCGACAGTTGTTTCCAGAACTAAAATGAAAGAGCTCAGGCAGGGCCAGGGCAATCAAAAGCAGATTTCTGCTTTAGTGTGAGAGAATTACACAATAGACTCCACTAGGGGCAGGATTCAGCTGCCTGCCTGTGGGAATGTAGTGCATCCCTTTGACGTGCTATTTGGAACGGTTTTTTTTGGGAACATCTATGTTGAACGGGGTTGTGGTTTTAAGGTGCTGAGTTAAGAAGCTATGGTTTAGTTTGTTTATACAGTTGCCAGTCTCTTAAAAAACTAAGACACATTTTAAATGAATGTGTCTCTGAAGTATCTAGTTATGAAATTTGCTGCATTGTCAGATCTAGAAATAGAACATTTCTTACTTATTAATCCTCTTGACTTCATCATTTCAGCTAATGAATAAGGAAGGAAGTAAAACAAATAGAGGGATATTGGCTTGACATAGAGGAAGCCTGCTAGTGCAGCTAGTATTTTCTAAATAGAGAAGAAGAAAATTGAATAGCAGAGGAGTATATTTACAAGATTCTGAAAGTGCTAAAAATGAATAAGTGATAAAAGTTGTCTGACACTCTACTTTAAATTTTTTTCGTTTTTTTTTTCCTAGAGCAGTATTTGTATTGTCATCTACTCCCTTTTTGTTTTCAGCATCTAAAAAGATTTAATCTGGAAATTGTATTTTTTGTCTCTCAACTCTCGTCATTCTAGGTCTGTCTTCTTGTGTGAATCCATATTTGCTCTCCTTACAAATAAAATGCAAATCATATCCTTGCCAGAGCTAAACACTTATCTAAGTAAAATCACAATAAATATTCAAAGGTTAAAGCTGAGATTCACCTAAAGAAAATCACAGAATGTCACGTAATTGTTTGGAGGTCTAAAACTTTATATAAAAATGTTGGAATTTCAGTTCATAGAAATATGCTTTTTCTGAATTAGACTTTTTAGATGTTTATTGTAGTGGTCATTTCAGTTGATAGAAGATGGCAAGAAAAATTGAACAACAAATACTCAGGGTTTCTTTTCTTTATGGTGACATGTTGGATTTGGTAGGAGTTGAATGTGTGTGAGTGAAGATGAAGTCCCAAGCCTGTTGGAGAACGCCTCCAGCAGTGGCACCGTGGTGATCCCTGCCAGGCACGTGGAAGGTTTGCCGGCGGTGCCGATTGCGGCGGCGGAGCGGACGCGGGGCCGCTGCCTCTCCACTGCAGGAGGGTGCTGAGGGGAAGCGGAAGAGCTATTCATAGCCTGGCAGCGATGGATGGCACCACGAGCTATAAACAAGAGTGTTCCACTTCAGTCAAGAATTCAAAAGCCTTTTCATGAACTCAATTAAGAACTTTTCTGACAGCGGGGACATACTAATTGTCTGTTGCAACCTCGAAGAAGGAAATCAAAGGAACTCTGCTGAAATTCAGGATTTGCAAGCAATTGACTTTTCTACCTGCCAACATCTGAAAGCCAAAAATAGAAAGTAGGGTGAAGGAAGGATTGCAGAATTGTTTCTAAGGAATTTCCGAGCTGAAGACTTCGGGATTTAACTAAGGAACATCAGTAGAAGAGAATAAGGAGAGAACACAATGAAGCATTTTGCTGCAAGTAATAGATGTATTTTTGTGGTGAAAATAAGATGAGGCTTAATTGTTTGAATTCTACTGTGATTCACATTATCTAGCATTTTTGACAGGAGGGGGGGGTAGAATAATTACATTAGAAGAGTGAGACTTCTTTCTTAAGGAGGGACAGTTGATTTTTTTTTTTCCATGAAAAGAAGCTATTTTTTCTGACTTTGAAAATTTTTCAGTAGTACAAATGATCACAGGAAAAGCATACACCTGACTGGCTGAGAAAATTATGTTGTCTTATTTTTCATAAGAAATTATTGGCACTTTTCATTTTGCATTTTCCATTTTTATTTTAATTTTCCTTAAGTACTTATGTAGAACTCTTCATATGTAAATCCTGTGCATCATAAAAATGAAAGTTAATTTTTGTACTTTAAAAAATTTCAAATGTGCTTACTGAGAATAGGAAAGATTTTATGTGAAGAAAAGATTTCATGCAATTCTTTGTAGACACTACAAAAAAGAAAATAGGGCAGTAGTTTGGGTTTTTGCAGAGATGAAAATACTGATATAAGACTTTGAAACTTTGATTTGCTTGCATTCAATAGTATCCTGTCAAGTTTAATATGGAATATCTTCTAGGGAATGTGATATTTTAACTGAGTAACTGATATCCACCTTAGGAATGATGCAGCACCAACAGCCTCGTTTTTGTACATAGGGAAAAATGAAAAAGTGTATTTATGTCCTGTGAGGACAGGAAGTATTTTCTGACTTTGATAGTAATGGAACAAAACTTGTGACATCACCCACCTCTGATAAATATTTTAAAATAAATAGGCCTGAATTATTTGTGCACAGGAAGACTGAAGACTTGGCTTCAGAAGTTCCTGGCTGGCTGATGATCTGTTTTCTTTTGTTAAATTTTGGGAATTAGGAATATTCTGTAAATTTATTAGACTCCTGACACAGAGGCAGTATGCAAAAGGGGCACTTGAATAACCATGGAGGTTGTTGGACCATTAAGCTCGACATTCACTCTTGGCATTTGTAATATAGCATTTGGAAAAAGGATAAAGGAAGGACACAATTCTTAGGGCATTATATTTTTAAAGCTTGTTGAAAGGTCACAAAAGGTTCAGTTAAGAGCTACAATAATGTTTCAGATGCTGGAGAAACTACTTTGCAGTGGAGGATTTAGAGATTTCAATCTCTTTAGTTTATCACACAGGAGATCAAAAGGTGACTTAATTATAAAGTGTAAACACTTTCATACATGCACAGTATTCACCACTAAAAGCTTTTTAATCTAGTGGTGAAAGGCAGCATAAGCACTGAGGGATGGGAGTTGAAGTGACTGTCCTTGGAAGCAGGGCATGCATTTTTAATGGTGAGTGAGATTCACCTAGTAGGTGTTGATCTCTCAGTATTCTCTGAACAAGACTTGCTTCTTATCTTCAAGTTAATGCATTACACAGCTTCAGATCCCATCAATACAGTGTTACACGCTTCCTGAACTCCAGGACATAGATAATTTATCGTTTTTAGTTTTGTTTTTCTTATATTTTCAATTTTTTTAAATTTTGATTTTGAATTCCCCTAGAAGAGACAGAAGGGGCCATTTTTATTACATTAGCTAGAACTAAAGCTTTTGATGTCACCATGTTGCAAGAATCTTAATGAGCTCATATTGTACATCTTCCTAATACCAAAACAGGTTTCCTAAGAGCACTGATAGATGTTTTATGGTCTAGTAAAGACAACTCACCTAAACTTAAGTCTTTAATATATTTAGTTGTAGGTGATGATAATATTTCCAATATAATGGTTGCAACCACTCCACTATTTCTCAGCCATCAGTCACACATACTATCAATCATAACTCCCTGGTAATCAACTAGGTAATGACACAAAGTGTGCGAAGCCATGCTTCCACACTCTTCCAGGCTAAAGTAGTAATCCTTCCAGGCTCCTAACAGTGTAGTGATTTGGCTGAGGAATCCATATCAAATACCAAATAATCCCCTTGGTGACTAGATCTAACAAATTAAATAAAATAGGGTACCTAGTAGATTTTTGGTCCAAACTTCTTATCTAGAGATATTATCATTTTAGTTTCTAACACTCTGCCTTCTTGCAGTCTTCCTCACATATATATTTTGGTCTTCTAATGGCCTGTGACATAACTAAATTACAACAGCAGTGGCAGTGAGCACAGGCAGAAAATTTAGTACGCACAAAAAATCTCATACGTCTCAGTCCTCGTCACAGAAAAATAGATCCTGTCTGTCCTTCAGTGCACCATATCCTAAGTCACCTCTTCCTAAAGTGCTGGAAATGGCATTTCACATGGTGCAATTCTAGCAGGAAGCTTTTTGAATATACACATATTATTGGTCATACCAGGATATTATTTTGATAATCTTGGCAAATATTTAGAGAAAAAAAAGGTGACAGTTGCTGCTACTCAGAGATACCTAATCCTTGTCTGTTTCCAGGTAGGAAAATTACTGTCTTTCATCAGCCAAGTCAGATTTGCCTGCTCCATCATTAAATATAACAATTTTTTCTGGCAAATTGTACCTAGCTTCCTGCTTTTTGTGAAGCCGGCACATATGAGGCCGCAGTGACATGGTTGGATGATGTCAGTGTTCTGGGTGCAGCTCACCTCTTTGCTGTCCTGGCGACAGACCAAAGTGTGGTGCAATGCACAGATGGCTTGGTAGGTGATTTTCTTTGAAACATGGAAAAACTCTCAGGATTTTTGCTGTTGGCCAGCTCCAGGAATTTTCTTGAAGCCTCCAGATTTTTGCTTCTACTTCAGAAATGCACTGTGGCTGTTCGGATTATAGCTGACAGAAAGAAATTTTTAGTTGTTCCACTTGGGTGGAGGGAGCTGATAAGACATCATCCATTTTGAGGGATCTCACTCTGGATACCCATACAGCTTCCACTCTTCATCATTCTGTTCAGCTTTTAGAAAATGTGGTACAATGTAGTGGATAAAAATGTCACTTGAGCACTCTTGAGTCACAGCTTTGGATTTTAAATTACATACCCCATGTAAAGGGAGGGAGTGCCTTTTAAAACGTGGTGCTGAACAAGACTGCAAAACAGTGGTCGCATTCTGTGACTCTTCCATGTTGTTGTGAAAAATCTGTGAATTTGGCAGAAGGGCAACTCAGTGTCATCAAAATGACAAGAACTCTGCTTAGAGGCTGCTGGCTCAAGCAATAAGAAGGCCTGATGTAAAAGATTGATACTCTTCCTTTACATCTAGCTCCATCTGGAAATCCATTTTTAGGTTAAGAAAATACTGAGTTATGACAGTAACTAAATTTTTACAGTGTTTGGTTCTGCAAAGGGTTATCCAAGGGGAATGAAATACCTATTCCTACTAGAGAGTTACTAGAGAGTAAGTAGAAGACTAATGGTATGGTTAGATCCAAGTGCTCTGGAACAAATTCTTGGTCACTCAAAAATTTTCAGTGCTTTGTCTACAGACACAGTTACACTGGAGTATCAGATTTGTACCTGGAGCCTTCTGTGGGACTGAACCAAATTTTCTGAAGGTCTGAGCTTATGGCGTGTGATGGCTCAGCAGCCTGTGGACCTCTGTGGTGGTCTGAAATGATCAGGGAGCCTGAATATCTGTGACTCCACACTGTGTAGTGGGCTGTTGTGAGAACCACTATGGAACAGCAGAAAAATACTAACCAAGGAAAATCCTTGGAGAAATGTCTTTCTGCCAAATTTATGGGTACTTCAGAGTGGCAGGCAGAATCATAACACAGTTTAGTAGACTTTGCACAGTGTTTCCCAAGGGACACTCACTCCTGTTATTTAAGATATTATTGGTTTAAAATGAGCCTTAGGGGTTTTCTGCTAGGACTTAAAGGGTTAATAGGTTGGCAGAAGCTTTTCTTCCCTTAAAATCATGCCTATGGTGGGTATGACTCCTCAGGAGAGAACTGCAGTGGGTCTGCTGGATGTGATGAGTGAGCACGTGGTTAGAGAAACATCCCTCTTTATGTCCTTCTGCTATGTTGCCCAAATAGCGTTTATCCAATATGCATTATTATAGAAATAAAATCCATATTTTGAAATATTAGCAGTACTGAACTGTGTGGACTAGATTTTTTTATGGGAATGTCTTTCCATAAGTGTTTGGGCATAAATAGTTGGCTTGGGAACCAATCAAAATGTTGATAGATACAGGAAGGAAAGGAGAAGAAAACCAGAAATCGAATGTCATGTTTTTCTGTAAGCCTTGCTGTGGAAATTTAGATCAAAGAAAAAAATAGTGTACACTAATTTGGGACTTACACTTTCTACTCAACAGCTTCATCAGGTGAGACGGTTTTGCAGAAAATTTTTTTGATGACACAGGTTTATTTCGTAGCTTGTACAGTCTCAGTGAGCATCAAGAAGCAAGGATGCTCATCACAAAACAGGCTTCATTTTTCTACTGGGAATAATTTCAAACTCAAGACAATGTTCTTAAAACAGTTATGAGCAGTGATATTCTGGAGAAAAAGTAGGCATTAAAAATATGGAGAAAAATGCTATTGATTTTCTTTCACAAATAGTATTCTTGAGGACATTGGTTGAGTTGTGTGGTGGATGAGCCCTCATTGCCACTGGTGAGCGCAGCCCCAGGGACAGATCAGCTGGGAGTGTGGCAGTAAATAAAACAGGGATGGATACGACTGGAGTGCTTCAAACCCAAAGTTTAATAAAGTGAAATAAAAGGTGTGCTGACAATCAATGCGCCACAAAAACACAAGCTGTATGCTGTTGGGAGCTACTCCAGAAGACCTCAAAAGGAGACAAACACAACCTTACATAATTAACTCAGGGCAGGGAACCAATGAACAAAGAGGAACAGAAAAAATACCTTATATGGAATCAATCAGAGGGCAGGGTTCAGAACATAACCTTATGAGGAAAAACTTAATTTACATAACTGTTCCCATCATTCTTTTCTTCTAACCCACCTGACTTGATGTTATCTATCCTGGCCTCTCAAAGTACTGCTATCTGCAGTGTGGCTGTTTCACAGCCCATCCTCTTCAGGATGGACCACCACAGACATTTAACTTAGAGAGTGCACTAAAAAAAGAAATTAAAATAAATCATAAAGAGCCTTGACATTTTAAATTTTACCATGTGGTATGCTTAAAGCATAAAATAAACCAGTAATGTTCTCCTTTTCTAATTTTCTAATTCACTAAGATGCCATATGCTTTTCATTTGTGTTTACTTAGGCATCCAGAAGAATGAAGAGAATTAAGTAATGCTGGAGACAAGCTTAATCATTATCTTGTGTTCAAGCACTTTGATGGTATATTTAAAATAGATGTGTGAGCCTTTTTTGTTCCTTGTAATATGGAAATTATAAAGGAAGGTGAACAGGATGATAAATTAGATATGCTCTCAGCAAGGCTGTTAAATTATTTTTAGGTAGAAGACATACTGTACACAGTGAGCCTCAGCTGAATATAATTAATTTGAAACATTATCACTGTTGCGCTTGCAGTCCTATTGTATTTTTTTTCAGTTCTGCATCTTGTTGGCTCCTATCACACCCCTCACTGTGAGATCTTTTCCTGTTTTGCACGTGTCCTGTTTGTTACCACCATATGGTAGTTAGAATTTCAGTAGCTTTGCTCTGTTTACAGACCACTGTGGTTTGTCATATTTTTGCTACTCACCCTGTATTGCCATCTGATACCTATCGTCTGTTTAACACATTGGATGCCAAAAATACTGAGATTTCTTTTTTCTTCCAAATGCATGTATGAGAAAGACTGTTTCAGAATGCTGTTTTGATAAGCATTGATCCCAAATAATTTCCTGTTAATGTTGAACCAGGACCCATACCTCTCAACTTTCCAAACTTTTTACCAGGTGCCAGTTAATTGATGGGATCTATTCCAGCACTGAGGATTTTTTTTTATTTACCTTATGTGCATTGTACTGTTTGCAGCAGATGATAGGGTGTTTAAACATCTTTTTCCACTGTGTGACTATAGCAAAACCAATATTGTCAGAGTATCGCAGGGTCTATTCTTACTCTGATTGCTAATTGCAATTTAGATAGGGTTGCATTAAGAAATTATTTTTTAAATTGGTTTGGTTGGGTAAATGGGCTTCTCTTCCACTTTCTTTTTCATGTGTTGCTTCAATAATATGTCTACTGGTTAATAGTTCTGTATTCAGAACAAGAGAGCTAAATACATGTACCTGTGTGTGTTTTTGTGTAGGTGCAAATCTCTGCCTCCCTTTTAAAAACTTTTCTTTAAGATTTTCATTAATCTTTTCCCCTCATTCTGTGATTGTTAAATTGAGCTTTTCTACTGTTGCACCCTGCCTTCCCACCCCCATCCTCTTCTCCCTGCCCTGCTTCTCTCTTAATATTCTGAGTTTTATGGCTGATTGGTTGCGATATGGTGACCATCCTTAGAGAAAAAAGTGCCTGCAGTAGCATATTATGTGATTCAATAAATTAATTCAATAAATTGAAGAGAACACTATTTAATTCTCCTTCACATCAGTCTGAAAACAGATTAGGTTTTGTCTGTTCACAAAAATTTGATTGTGGTGAAGTTTAGCTTAAATAAATGATATTTGTACTCCATAATAAAATGAAACTGATGTTTTGAAGAGAAAATAAATCAAATCATTCTTTACTCATATATTTTAATGTATTTTAAGAGACATTTGCTGGCAGAGCCACTTCACAAAATAGTATTTTACTGCAGAAATTTCCTATGGAGCTCAGAGACTCCTACTTAAAGGATCACTCTGTGGCATTAAAGCATTGTTATGTCATCGCAAGCTCATAGGTCAGCTCATCCAAGACAAGTTCTGTGGTCTATTATACAACATGGGGAAGAGAGTGGGGTGATGGATTAAGTTCAGTAATATTTAAGTGGTCAGTAATACTGGTAATTAGTAATATTTAAATAAATGAGGAAAATGAAGACATCACTTAGTCAGTTGATAAGGAAAAAATTTAAGGGCCTTTCCAGCAGTCTTTTTAGAAGTTTTTAGAAGAGAAGCTCTAACATAGTTCAGGGCTTGTTCTTTTAAATAAGCAAACGTGTATGAAAATTATTTGTATCTACAAATGCAGTAACGTAAAAGGATATGCCATGTAATGTCATAAATGGTACTGGCATGGCTGGGTGTCTCTGGGATCTTTGTTTTCTGCCATACACCTACACTAAAACAGTTCTCTGCTATGCTATATAAAGAAAACACAGAGAATGAAAACATTTCACTGAAAGTACAAAGGCAAATTAACATTATTAATTGCCTTTAGTATTTTTGTCTGTCTTCTCTTTATGTTAAAGTAAGCCCTGATTTCATAATTTAAGTAAGCCTTGCATAAAACAACTTTATTAAAAAAATCAAACAAAAAATATATATATTTAATTGGTGAATAGATCTTTGTTTCTGAAATAGCTGAGAAGAGACGAATCTTGAGATTACTTCCCAGTTTAGTAGGAGTTAAATTGTAAGAGTGTTGTAAATTGAAGAGATTCTGGAAGGTGCTCTCCTTGTTGTGGTCTTGATGCCTAAAGAGGCTACCTAGAACAGAGGCTGGACAGAGTTAAAGGAATAAAGTAGGTGTTTATTGAAAGGCCTTCAAAGGATACACCTTGGGCAGCACAAGAGCCCGGCCGGGGCTCTGCCCAAGATGGACCCAGGATGGACAACCAGTCACGAGTTTTCACACTTTTATAAGTTTTGGTCCATTTACATATTTGGGTCAATTGTCCAAGTGCAACTTCAGATTATGAAGTCCCATCCTCCCAGATTGCTGTCTTCAGTTCACTATTGTTTACACTTCTTCAGCCTAAAGCTGCAAAGATGTTCTTGGCTCTCAGGCTGCAAAAGGATTGTTTTGTCTAACTACCCTGTGAAGAGAACTTGCTAACACTTTACATGAAGTTCAGAGTCACACACTGAGGCAGTACAGAATCTAAAAAATATGAAAGCTAAAACTTAAAGCATCAGTCAGATAATGTGGGTAAACAGGAGAAAATTTCTCAGGCCTTTTTTACAGTGGATCTTATGGAGACTTAAGCTGACAAATTTTTGGGAACTGAATTTCAGTTTTAAAGCAATGTCTGTAGAAAATCAAATTCAGTTTTAAAACAATCTTTGTAGAAAATCATGTTATTTTGATTTTGCTTTTTTTTTTCCTAGCCTTTTTTTTTCTAGGAGACACATATTCCTGATAGAGTCACAAGTGCAAGAGATGCTCAATCTCACACTTCTGCTGCAGTCAAATAATTTTCCTCAGTTTCTGATTCTGCTTTTTTTTTAATCTATAAACATTAATGCAACTGTGTGGAGTCAGATTTTCTTTCTTTCAGTCGTGTCTAACCCCATTGAGTTTCCTGGACTGATTGACCATGTGGTTGCATGGGTATTGCTGTCCCTCAGTCATTATGGCTCTTTTTTCTGCAACAAGTATTGCATGAATAATGGCAAATAAAATAATACAGCCATTTACCTCTGCAGTTTTGTTGCATGAGTAGTTTCAGGAGTCTTTAAAAAGCTGAATATGCTTATAGGTCCTGTGTTTATTAGGCAGACAATGTTTGGCCTGAATGTGTGTTTTAATGCTGTATTAAGAGTGGGACTGTAAAATAGTGACATTTCTATAACTTTTTAGGTGTTGCATTTGGTAAAGTCCAGGCTGCTAATAGCTCTGTATCATCTCATGAAACTTTTTGAACTTTCTCACTTGGAATTGGTGACAACTTCTCAGAGCAAAGCTCTGCTGCTCTCCTGCTGCACTGTCTGTGTTAGGAGAGCTGAGTGGTGAAGAAATTAAACACAGGAAAATGCAGCAGAGCTGTGATGGTTACATGGGATAACTGATACTGGTGAGGTTGCCAACAGAGGTAGGAGGTGTGTTAGAATGGCCATACTGGTTAAGACCAAAGGAAGAGGCATTGACACATTGTGGGGTGTTGTCACCACCCTTCTACTGGCTCCAGTCAAACTGTCACTTTGCCAATTGAGTTTAAGCAGAAGGCCCTGATTCCTTCAGTACTAAATATCTCTCAACATGTAAATGTTTTTTAATACAAGACATGCACAGTTTCTTTCTGAATTCCTCAGCTATGCCTTTTTTAGTACTATTATGTGTTATTAGCTTTGTTCTCTGGTTTCTCATTTTTACTTCAGAAAGGGTATCGGTCATTTGGGAGGAACTGTAGGAAGCTGGAATGTAAATTCCTTATTGTAGATATTGCACATTTTTGACTCACAGTTCTTCAGTTGTGTAAGGAAAAAGTCTGCTTGTGGGCTGTAGTTATTTTAAAAAACCACCAACAAATAGAAGTATATGAAAATAAAGTTTTCCAATAATCTACATTAGGAAATCTTCCAGGAAGATGAAAAATTGCACTTTATACAAGTTATTTAATGAGCTCATTTATATGCTTTCAGAAAACCGGCCCTAAGTAAAATGTTAACTTGAAAATGACTGTTCCTGCTAGTGAAAAGGCACCAGATAAGAGCCCTGGGAATAAACTGCAGCCCACACCACTTTGCTGGTGTGTCTCTTCTCTGATGTGATGAGCAGGGACACTTTCTAGACAAGGTGTGGGACGTCTTTGCAACAGCCTGTACAGGCTTGTGAGGACGCTGCCAGGTAGTATGTGCTTGATAATAGATTATAGAAAGGAATTGGAATTAAGACAACTTGTATATAGGGAGGAAGTATCTGCTACATGTGAACAACTTTCCAGTGGTGAAGGCCAAGTCTAAGTTCCTGTGTGAGGTCTGTAAGTGAAACCTTTGTTTTGGTTGAGTCTAAATTTTATCATGATTCTCACAATAAAATTTTTCGTGCTTTTGCTTCTCCTGGACTGGTGTCATGGACCTAAAGGAAAATACTAAGTCATTAAAATGCCTTGCCCCTCATAGACATGGGGAAAGCTCTAAGTATATTGTCTGAGGTCTGGAAAGCAGAAAGTAAATAACTAGAATCATAACATGATGAAAAAAATTTTAAAAAATTATCTTCATGTGTTTCTGAATCATGCTGGGAGATTGGTGTTACCATACTGCCTGTAAGCACTTGTCATGCACTATAACCCTTGTGAGTGGAAGTTTTCACATTTTAGAAAAAAATGTGATCTTTGTCAGAGGGGCAGCCTGCGCTGTAGGAATTAGGCAAATAATAGAACATTAAGAACAGACAGGAGAGTCTGTATTGTCTAGCCTCTTAAGTAAAAGTTTTAACATGCTTTAGACATATCCAATTTTTGTCCAGATCTTTGCAGGCATCAAGGTGAAGGAGAGTTTTAAGGAGGAGAATGTGATAACAGTGATGTTCCTATTACTCCCGTGCTAGAGGCAACAAAAGGAAGTCCTCAAAGACCAGACTGGATGGGACTTTGAGCAGCCTGGTCCAGTGAGAGGTGTCCCAGCCCATGGCAGGGGGCTTGCAACTAGGTGATCTTTAAGGTCCCTTCCAACCCAAACCATTCTGTGATTCTTGCTTGAATGTTTAACTTGAGCAGAAGCATCTCAGTCCTGAATGAGAAATCATAGGCAGGATGGAAATAGGCCGTCAAAGTCTTTGAAGGTGAAGATAAGCCATTTATGTTTTATGCAGTAGAAAAGCAGATTCATCGGAGGAATACAAAGAGAGAGGTAAAATAAATTAAATTATATTTGTTGCAGAACTGTGATTAGACTATCAGACTGACAGGCTTGCAATGGCAGGGAAAGGAATTGAGAGATGAGCTGGTGATAGCTGAATGTTAAAGCTGGAAAGATACGAAATCAGCTAAACTTCAATGGGTTTTGTTCTTCTTGTTTTTTTTTAGTTGGGTTTTTTTTTGGTTTTTTTTTTTTTTAGATGGTTGGTTGGTTGGTTTGATTTTTTTTTGGGATTGGGGGGGTTTTGGGTGTGTGGTTTTCTGTTTATTTGTTTGGGTTTTGTTTGGTTTGGTTTTAATTTGCAAAATTAGCCCCTTATACAACAGTTTAGGTCAAGATCTAAGTGGGTCTGACTCCACTGTGTAGCACAGTGGTTATTGGTCTTGAGTGCAAACAGAATGGAGAGGGTGGTAAGCTGTGCTGGAGGTAGAAGGAAATTTCTGTTTCAATTTATGAAGTTTGGTGTGCAGGTCACCCTGGACCGGAGTCAGTATCTATGCGAAACATTCAGTTTGGAGAGGAGACAAATGTGAGGTAGAGGCAGACCTGTGAGTGCAAGCATGGTGAGATTTGTGTTTGCACCAATAAAACAGGGAGGAAGAAGAAGAAATCTTGGCATGTGCAGAAGGAAGGGCTGATGCCCAGCTGGATTAAGGGGATTGCTGGTGAGATGAAAAATGTCATGGATGGCAGGGGAACACCAAGCTGAGAGAAAATGGAATTGATCCATAGTTGTGTGTTGAGTGAACAGGGGAGAATGAAGAAAGCTTCAGGCCAGGTAAAACTGAAAATTTGAGGAATATTTATTGTTTTTATTGTAGGATATAGAGCATACTATATGTCTATAATAACTATTTTGATATATTTATTAAAAAATGTGTAAAAGTGTGAGACAGGACCTACAGGAAATGTGATTAGGGCAAGGTTAAATGGGTGGTAAGTAAAGTCACAGAAAAGTGACAAGTTGGACAGTAGGAACCAGCAAAGGGACCAGAAGCAGTCAGTATGTGCAGGAGAAAATATGGATATGGAAGCTGCTAACTCTACCATTGGAAGTCCTTTGATTAATGCTTGTATTTCTTTTACAGAAACATGGCCCTTTTTTACCTCTAAAGATCAGTTGATTAGTCATATTGCTACCTGTTTCGCACCTTACAGAAACCATGTCTTGCTTGCCTTTGGTTCTTAAAACAGCAGTTCACACTGAATAAAAAATACAATAATAGCATTAATATAGAAATATTAACATCCAAAATCACAGAAGTCCAATATTTTGCAATACAAGTACATCCTGCAGTTATTTCATCTTTACAAAATTACCAAACCAAGTATTGCCCATGCTAAAAAAGCAGCACACCCCCAAATATTTAAAAATATCCTGATCTTCAAATAGACTTACACAGTACCATTGCTACATCAAGAACTTCGGAGCTTGAAGAGTTAGATATGTTGTTACTATTCTCCCTTAACTTGTCCTACCTGTAAAGAGGGTATAGATTTTAATAATGGATTTATATGTCATGGGATGGTTAATGAAGTAACCAGAAAATATGTCTAGACTTCTTCACTCAACTTCAGCTGTTTTTCTTGCTAACACATGCTAGATTCCCCATAAACCCCTCATTTCTCTTTATTCATACAAAAGTATGCACAGCAAATGTGTAAAATTGCTAAAATGGCCTGTCCTGACTTCGTTGTTTATATTATATATTCCCAAAGCTGGGACAAGTTGACAACATTTCCCAGCTGAGATGCTGCTGGGGCTGAGGCCAAAGCTCCCTCTGGAAGCACCTCCATGAGATGGGTGCTGCAGTGCTGGCAGACCAGCAAGGCATCTGGTGCAACTGAGGTAATTCCAGCTTTACAGAGGAGCTGAACAACGTTTTTCAGGTCACAGCTTCAATGTAGATGCTTAAGGATCACCAACAGGTTTTTAGCTGTAGCTGTTGCCTTCGTGGGCATACGCAGTATTGCTGTTTGCATTTTAAATTATTTATTTATCGTAAAAAAAGAATGCCAAGAACAGAACTTGGTAAAACGCCTGCTTATCTTATGGAAAAACTTGTCTAAGCTCTGTGTGATGATGTGTTTGTGTGGTGTGGGTGAAGAGGACAAAATGCTGCATTTTACTAAGCTTTTTTTCAGACATGCAGTAGCTGCTGGTGGATAGTTACTTAAGACTGTGTCACTTAGAAGGCGGCACTTTTTCTACTAACATGAACTCATGACAGGGCATAATATTTTTATAACATTACATCAGGTGTTCAATTTCGAGACAACCGTTTGAGTTGAACTGGGAGAGTAAAAATACGATGTGCATTGCCACCTACTGGATTTCTAAGGAAGTACAAAATGTAATTTCATTCTACATTTAAGTCATTTAAAATGTAATTGCATGAAAGAGACACAAATCTTAATAAATTTTTTGTAAAACCTGTGCAGACAGAGCATGTATATGCAAATGCACTATTTTGAAGCTTTCTACTCTTCAGCATATATATGCAAATAATTTAGATAGGTATTTAAAACAGCAAAATATAATTTAATCAATGAATTTAAAACAGCAAAATAAGCAATAATATAGTCTGTTAAAAAATTACAGCCTTCAATTGTAATTTAAATAATAAAATAATAATAAAATAAATATATGTCTTGGTCCAGGTCCAAAGAATTCAACAACATAAATGATAATTTCTCTGTGTTATGCAACACTTTTTGACCAGTCAATGTTATAAATGGCCTCAGTGTTCATTGTTTGTCCTCCTAATTATATATAAGTGAGCTGTTTGAAAAGTTTAAATTATGTAAGGTATTTATCACAAGTGTTCTCCAAGGCTTACAGTTTTTTGCTAAGTATATGAAGATGTGAGTAAAGCCTTGAAGAATTGCCTATCAGTAATTTTTTTACTAGTTTACACTGTAAAAATTAAAAGTCTTACTGTCAAATTAAAATAATGAATGTTCAAAAGAAAATATGGTACATATATAGCACAGCTGAAGCAGGGGTTTTTGTGAAATACCTTTGAAAAAACAAAGGGAGGAGGAAGCCATCATGTTTTCTTGGAGAAAAAAACATCAGCAACCTAAACATATGTTGCATTCTGTGTATGTTGTAGAAGTGAGTAGGTTAAGTCTTTCCCTGTAGACATGCGAAGCGTGTGTTGGTTTTTGTGCACTGTGGGTGGTGATGCTGACCCCCTTTACAGCTGCAGCAAAGTCCCGAGGCTGATGTCCCTCTCCAAACTGCTCAGTCTCTTCCAGTATTTTAGCAACAGAAGAGCGTGGTTTACTCACAGGAGATGTGATGTGCTCAAAGACTCTCCCATGGTGGGATCTTTTTTGATCGCACATATGTGCCATGCCTGTGAGTGTGAAATAGCAGCGCCCTCCCCAGACACGTCCGCTCTTTTGTTCAGAGTGCTGGGAGGTCTGCCCAAGTGAAGTGCTGCAGCAGTGTCTCAGAGTAAGCTAATCCTGCAAGTGTCCTTCACTTCAGTAGCAGAACCAGATAAATGTTTGGATGCATGATGAAAAATCATATGGGTGTATGCATATATCCCTCTTACACAGTGGTCTGGTTGCTCTTTCTGTTAGAGGAGGTTGAATTGGTGTCTGCCTCCAGGGTCTGCCAAGCCATTATATTATATGCTGTTATTAGGTCTTTAGTTTAACCTTTAGGTGCTTGTCTACATTAAGGAATATTTAATAGTTTTAAATTTTCCTTTCATCTGATGAAAATGTGCTCAATAGCCTGGAAGTTAAGGAACAAGTCAAAACCTACCAACTGTATTTTAGTTCTTGCTTAATACTTTAAGTACTTCTACATAGGGCAAAACTATTGAGAGAGATTTTCTGCCACCATTATAGGAGAGCCAGAGATACAGAGATCCAGCTTTTTCCTCAAAAAGGTGGGAAAGGTGGTTAAAAAAAGAGCCAATTGAACCAGACCTGCTGTGAGCTGGGTGAGATTCTTTCTGCTCTGTGAAATGTGCAGTCGTTTTCTCCAGTTCCGTTCTCGCTGTAGATGAAATGCCAGCGTTTCCTCAGTAGTGCTGTGTATGATAGGCAAGATAAAGGTTTCAAACCCCTCATAGTAAAACATGTCTTACATGGATTCAGAAATTAACAAATCTATAAACAAGTGATACTTATTTATAAAGAGCTTTAATTTCATCTCACTTAAGTTTTGCCCAGTTTGTAGCATGTTCATCTATCCCTTGGTGCACACAGAAGGACAAAAACATAATTGTGTTAGTATTCTTCCTAAGCTTTGAGATAGAAAAAGTTCAAATGTAGATGGTCTAATTGGAAAAGAACAGGAAGAGGGGCAGTGCTTGCTGTTATCTTCCCTTTCCACGTTAGTGAACAGCCAGGGCTTTTGGTTTTACTTTTGTGGAGGAGAACTGAATTTAGTTTCCATGGTTTCATTTTTTAATAGAATATTTGATGTAATAAGAAATTTACCTACCATTATTTAATTTCATTCTTTAAGCTGGTTATTATAAAAATTCCTGAATGTCTTCAGTTGTTTTTATGCATTATAAGTGAGAAGCTGTGTAAGATAAGTTAATTCATATGTGTAATCCAGTTATATGGTGAAAAGTATTAAATTTCTCCAGTATTTTGCCTAATTTTTGACCTACTTTTCTCATCTTAATACTGCAAAGGTTTTTAAGCAGGTTAGTAAAAAATAAAACAAACTCTTTGCTGCTCCTGCCAAGCTTTTGATTTGCACAAAGCATTACGTGTAATGAATCATGTTTGTAGTTAGGGAGAATAGATTATTCAGTTGCTTACCTTTTGCTGTTGATGCATTCTCACTAGAATGCACCCATGTGATGTTACTGGTTTTAGTGTGAGAGCTGGTTGAAATACAATTTACAAACAATAATATTCCTGTCCAACTGAATTATGTGTGTTTTACCACAATTCCTGTGAGTTAACTTGAATTATCATTTTTTAGGCTTGAATAGCACATTAAAGTAAAAATATCCATATCACCAAAAAAGTGTTTCATACAAAGAACACAGATCATTTACATCTTAAAACTCCAGACAAGTTCTCCATACACACACACACACACACACACACACACACAAGCCCACAGAAACATGGCATTGTGTCACTAAAAATACACTGGTTAATTGGTGTGAGTCAGTGCTAATTAAGGAAGCAGGTAGAGGTAGCTCAGAGCAGAGATAAAGACCTCTATAGACAACACACCTACTGTTTCCATTTATTAAACTCAAGATTGCCTCTTTCTATTCATAATCTGTGTAATTGCTCATGATTTTTAAACATTATCCATGGAGGTGTAGATTTGAAGCAACATCTGGAAAAGCTTGGGTTCTACATAGCACGGAGCAAAGACCAAGTTTTACCCTTCTGGAATCTCCTCCTTAGGCTGGCTCAGGTCTTTTTGAGCTGTGTTTAGGAGGTGAGTCTGTTGTGTAGCAGCATGCTTCTCCAGATGCTGGGCATAGGGTCAGGGTGTTTGTTGTTTGGGGCAGCTGGGGAGAAGTGCTGCTTCTTTCAACACCAGTCTTCATCCTAGGAACCTCTGCACCTGCTAATGCTTCTATATACTCCTACAGCTAAGCTGGAATATGTATAATGAGGGATTGTTCAGTATATGCATTTGGACCAATTTCTGGTCAAGTGAAATGATTTGTTTGTAATCTTTGAAGTAAGCCTTCAAGAATAAAGTTGTCTGTTTTTTTTTTCCTTTAGATTGCCCTATACAGTCTTCCATGTGGACTGTGTATTTGATATGAGGTACAGGTAGTATTGTGAACAGGCCCAGAATATTAGGTGGAGTTGCAAACTGAAAGAAATACAGGGTTGTAATCTTTCCTCCTATTCGTGCTATATAAACTTTTTTCTCATCTATGCAGGAGGTTGCATCAACAATTTGAAAGCTATAAAGAGCAAGTAAGAAAGATAGGGGAAGAAGCCCGCCGTTACCAGGGAGAGCACAAGGATGATGCTCCAACATGTGGAATCTGTCATAAAACAAAGTTTGCAGATGGTTGTGGCCATTTGTGCTCTTATTGCCGGACCAAGTTCTGTGCTCGATGTGGAGGTCGTGTCTCTCTGCGATCAAACAATGTAAGTCTTCTGATGTATGCTCTTAAGGAAAAGCCTCCTGACAGTGCCATGCTGCAGATTGTTCACTTTAAGTTTGGCATTTCATGCTTCATTTTACTTAAGTGTTTCATTCATTGCTTCATTATGATGTGTGTATCATACACGTAAATCAGTGTAAAATCATACAAGTAAAACAAATGTATCTAATGATTGCCAAGGTACTTGGGAATCACAGAGTTAATTAAAGCAAAAGAATAATAGTGTCCAGTTCTATGGAGTGAAAGCTTGTAGAAAATGTACTTATTTTTCATAGAATAAAAGAAGAAACCCTTTTGCTCAGGTACAACTGCACATTATTAAATTCTTATTGGGGCCTTATTTAATATTGCATTTTTATTTTCATAGAGCTTGTCATAAACATTTATAGATTTCTTTTACATGAAGTCAGTCAATTTTTTTGGTTTAAAAAAACCAAAAAACAACCACTTTTCCTGGCACAGGAAAAGTGTTATGCCAATTTATTTGAAATTAATTTAAAGAATAAAGCTTCAGATTAGTCTGGATAAGCATCCTACTTTCAGGTAAGTGAAATGAATGGTTCTCCCTCTGATCTGCATGAGTTAGCTGCAGCAGCTTTCCACAAAACCAAACATTATCCAAGAGTACCCTCTGGTCAGTCAGTCCCTTCCAAGCCTCTGAATACTCTCTCATACAGGAGCAGTAGGATCTAAATTTGGAATACTGTTATCCAGTGATTATTTTTGGCTGGTCATCAAGAACTATGGTGTGTTATAAAACTTTATGAATTTTAAAATGTTTTAAAATGTAAAATATTTTATATAATTTATATTATCTATATGTATAATTTTATATAATATCTATATAATTGATATAAAATGATTTTATAAATAAAATAAAATGTTATAAATTTTACACATCTCTTTTTAGTACATGAACAGTTTTATTTTCTGTCATGAGATGAGGCAACTTTCTTGTGTGGCTTTAAGATGCCAGGCTTTTGTTGGGTAAATTTATAGGTGCTCTTGGTATCAGCACAAATTCACCTAAAAGTGAACACAGAATGTATAGCAGATAATCATGTTCACAAGGGAACGAGTTTGTGGCCTTTTCACTTTCTTTAAGATGGACATCAGCTGAATAGGCCTTCTGAAATTTGATGTAAAGCAAAAATGACTCCTCAAAAAGATGCATTTCATGGTTATTTTAGAGATTTTCCATAGCCTCGATGTACCTGTGAGTCTCAATAATTAAATTCACATGCTGATGAGAACTACGTAGGTGAACTGAATGAAAATGTGCATGCATTAGTAAAAATAGGTGCATTGCATTGTGTCACCTGTAGATGGTGTCATCAGAGCAAGTCTCTGAAAATATGGTTTACTTTGATGTATTACATTATTCTATTAATGAGTGCATGTGATACAGCTTAACTTTATTCAGAAAAAAAAAGAAAATATAATTAACCATTTTTCACCCCCTATTTCAAGCCACAGAAATGGAAGAGTGTCATTTCATTTGTAACTTGCATTTTGTTTCTTATATTGTTTATGCTTCTGTGGGTCAGGGTGCAAAAACATGTTTTCAACATATGCAGTAATGTCATCTTTTTATTTAAAGCTCTTTTTTTCTTAATTTTGTGGTTTTGTCTCTTCATAGAGGGTTATTGGAATTGCATTTCTTTGAAATCTGTCTAATAATACTTGCCTATTTTATTCTTTATCTCTTCTTTTTTTCTTTTCTCTTTTTATTCTGCTTCCTTGGATGCTTTCCCAAAGGAGGACAAAGTGGTTAGAATCCATGCTTTTTATAATTTATTGTTATAATGTTGTTAGTTAACTGGGATACATATTAATGTGAAAAACTGAACTGAAATTTCATAATCACCCACAGGGGAGGGGGGAAAAACAGGAATCCTGACACCCAGGCCCTGCACGTCCCTTAGCTGAACACAGGCCTTAAAGACAGCTCAGCAAGGAAACCCAAGACTGTTGTCCAAGTTATGACAACAAAAGAAACTAAGAACCGAGAATTACTTATAGGCTAAAAAGTAGAGGAGCCAATAAAGTGTAATAAAATTTTATTTCATAAATACATCTTTAGTTAACAGTTTTGACTTTTTGCATGAAAGGTCCTTCCATCAGCTTCAGGAAATCTAATTTTACACTGTTTTACATGGTTTGCCGTGTTTCACTTCTAGCTGCAGCAGAAACTCAGGGAATTCTTGTCAAATCAGCTTTTTGATTGACATTTTGAATAATACATATAGGCAAACAAACTGGACCATAAGTATTGTGAGCAAGATGGAGTGAATCCTTTTTGAATGCATAGTTATAATTTCAAAAATCTGCAGAACTTTTAGGATCAAGCACAGGTATATTCCCCAGTATTGCCTGTGCCTTGTCTCAAATAGGTGAGGGTAGTTCTCTGTTCATCTCTGCACCCTGTGCATGGCATCAGGTGTGGCAGTACCTGACCAGAACAGTGCACGTGCATTTGCCACCTTTTCTGAGGCAGTTCTGCAAAAGGTAGTACTCCAGATTTTTAATTGGAGTATTAAGTATGGCAATTAGGTAGCTTTTCTGGTACCTCAGCTGAAACAAGTGTAAATTATTTACAATTCAGTGTAGCTTTTGATGTGTTCTTTGTTGAGTTATGCTTGCAATATGGTGTTATGTGTTTTGCCCCCATTTAAATACTAGCACACCTGTAACCTGAAATTAAGTATTGTTAAAATTTCCAGAGAAAATTATTTCTATCACATTTGAGCATTGAAGTAGGTTTATAATATGTTAGTATTAGAGCTACACTGAAGATATATTCTGAAAACAAATCTGACTTGTTTGGATTGTCCTAAATTCAATTAAATACATCCTTATCATTTGCACTTGTCTTTGTTTAGGTTTTTCTAAAGGTTTAGGTTAGTTTAGGTGTTGAACCCCAGTCTTCCACATGCCAAGAAAATGCCATAATAGTAATGTGTGAAAATAAATTCTATATGGTGTGATAAAGCTGAGCTACTTCTCTTTAACAGCTGAAAAGTTAATGATAATAACTAGTCCTGAATGTGTGAAAAACATGGGGATCACTTCTTTAAAGTACCATTGCTTTAGCAGTGCCTCTCTCTAAAAGTTAATGTAATATATAGAATTAATTAATTTCAAAATATTAATACATACCTAAAAATAGCATGTTTTAGAACAATTGGTATAATTAAAATAGAGCAACATGAGAAAAATATTATTTCTTAATTATTTTCAATGGCTCAACATTCCTGACTAATTACATATGGCAAGTTTCGTGTCAGTAAAAACTTTTAAAATGTATTTATCCCTTAGTGTCCACATGAATTTTTTACCACAATAAATTATATTGATACAAAACACATGCACCAAGTTTCTTCAAGTTAAGAGTGCATTGTTTGGCAAGGATGCTGAAGTGTGAATTACCAAAGTGTCAGCTCAGGAAAAGTCAAATGTTAACCTTGATTCAGGTGTTTCCTGTACCACTGGAGAATTAATGATCCCTCACCTGGGATGTTGTTTCCCATGCATTACCCATCTTTTACAAATACAAACTGTGACGGACACAAACAAAGTCAATCAGAGGATGATCCTGGAAATGGAGAGCTGCTCATGTGAGAGGAGGCTGGGGAGATTAAGGGACAAGACCTAAAGCAATTAGAGTTGATACCTGAAAGTATGGAATTGATCTCTAGAAATGCAGAAAATTTAAACATAAGAATAGAGGATAGTGAATACATGAGACCAAATATGTACAACTTGGTCCTAAACACTCCTGGCTTGAAAAAAGATGTTTACAAGCATTAAAGCCTTGAGAATTTATTTCATGTGGCTTATTGGAAAGAAAACGAGCCCAATAAAACCTTAAAGGCTAAATTTAATGAGGTTAGGAAAGGATTTATGTGATGTGGTTGCTTGTGGCTGTAGGGCAATGTACAAGGTCCCTAAGAGGTCCTTGCAGCTCTTGATTGTGGCTAAATATTTTTAAAATGTAATGCTTTGAAGCTGTTCTTGACCTTTTCAAGTAAGTGCCAAATATTTCTTAAAGATTTTTTCAAATATATATAGCAGGACTTAATATGTTCTCTCCTAATTTAAAATCATAAAGGACATCCCAAAACACCTTGTAGTGAGAGTTAGTAGGCATCCTAGGCTGATCAAGAAATGAATCCATTACACTTCCAAAATTAATTGGCATTAACTGGCATACTCTAGCGACTGATGAGTTACATGAATTTCAATTATTCTTGTTCTAAAATGTCAAAATGCATACTCAAATATGTTTCTGAAGTTCTTTCATGTTTTTTGAGTATTGGTTAGCTCTTTGTACTTCTGACCTGAGTTAGTTGCAGGCAGACCACATTTAATGGGTTTAATTCAATTTTATGTGAGATAAGATTTCAGAAGGAAGTCAGGTAGGTTTTTTTTTATTTGAGAGGAAGCTGACACTTCTATTTTGGCAGAATATCCTAGGTGGTTTTAGTTCTTTATAGAGGGCCTACACTTCCATTTTGAATCTTTTTAATTATGTTCCGTACACCAAGATTTTAATTGCCAAAATGGTAGTGGGTTTAAGTTACTTCACTCTGTTCCATTCATTCTCCCCTGTGATGTGAAATATTTTGATTATATTTTGGAAATATTTTAGGGCAGTGGAAAAGTCAGGAAAATGTCCAACTAGTAGCTGTCCATGGTTTGGTAAGGGGTGGGAAGGGCCCAGCCTCAGTCGTCCTGATGGCCTGGCTGCCACTGCTTTCTCTGTTCTTCCCTGCCATGGTACCACAACCTTTTAAAGCAGAAAAATGACTGAAAATACAACTTTTTTTCTTTCCTCATTCCTGCAAAACTTTTTCACAGTATTTGTTTAGGTAATGCAAAAATACGTATTGCCTTTGTGATCACCTGATCCGTTTTTCTTTCTCCTTATAGAAGAGGAGATACAGTATAGGGTACAAAAATGAATGAGCAAATGTAGTTTCTTTGGATCAAAATTCAGATATTTCGTGAGGTGCTGTGGGTGTATTGAACTAAGTGAAATATGTATGACATTGACAGAATTAGGTGGAAGATCCATGTTCCAGATTAAGCTATATAATTATCCATAGCAATCAGTCTACCATTGTAGAGGTTTCATTAGGATTACTATTTTTTATCAAATTTCAAATGAAAAAAATAAGGAGCAAATGTTAAAAGTAAATGTTGTTACAATTTTCCTGTGCTTTGCAGAATAGATCAGTTTGCTTTCTCTTTTTTCTATTTTCATATGTAAAGGACAACTGGTGGAAATCCGGATGTAAAATACATTAGAAATATATGAGAATTTATGTCACTGAACTTAGTAGTATGTGGTTGCAGAAAACAATGCTGGTAATCAGTGCAGAAGAGAGTCCTATTTCTGATCTGGCTTTCACTGAGATTGTTTTCATTTTAGTATAATGTCAGTGATTTATACTTGGAAAGAAAGACAACTTGGAAACATTTGCTTAATTGTATGTCAGGTGGCTTTTTCAGGGAGTTTGTAATTTAGTTCCTTTAAATTATGCTTAAAATTTGCTTACATAATGGCTTGCTAATTTAAGCCTTACCAACTTGACTACATATGCCATGCAATTCAGCTGTGTACTAATGCTTTAACAGAAGTTGGTAATATTGTCAGAACAAAATGTCTGGATTGTCAGGATTTTTTTTTTATATCTCTTGAACAGAACTCCTAGGTCAAATTGTCCATTAAGAGACTAATTTCTGTATGCTCTGACTAACAGAGCTGTAGAACAAAACAGAAAAATCCAACAGGAGGACGTAAATTACATAGCAAATTTCAAATTGATAGCAGATGCATTTTCTCTCTGTAGCATTCAACATAATTTGTTTGCAAAAGATATGGGGTTTATATGCATCATGAAAGAAGCACTGCTTTTCAGTAATGCCTCCCTAGAACTGCTGTTTCTAGCAGGGAAAAAAACAAACAAAGGCCAGCAAGAAACTGAGGAATTCTATTTCAAGTAAGGGAGGAGGGATCATTGTCCTCTGCTTGTGGGAGGTTAATTTGCTTTCAAACAAATACGAGTGTATAAAATTTCTAGGGAAATCCTTAAAATTAGCTTGTTCTTCACCAAGTTTGCTGAGTATATGTATGTATAAGCATATATTGTACAGATTTTTCATAAGTGAATGTACATGCATACCATATATGTGCATCCTACTACATAGCCTAATACAGGAAGTACAGGGCAACCCAAATTTTTGACCTTTGAAATCTGTTAGCGATTCAAGGTATTTAAATCACCTGAGGAGTTATAATTTATGTGCCCATTTATCTGGACAGAAAGAGATGGTGTGCCATAGCAGTCACAGAATCTCAGAAGGATTGAGGCTGGGGGGAGCCTCTGGAGGTCATCTGATCCAATGCCCCAGTGCTAAGGGAACTTGGTCGTTCCAGCTTGGCATATTCACGTGTCTTTTGACTTGCAGAGTGAACAGTGGAAAACTCAAAGATTTCATGTCATTTTTGTTACTTGATTGCTTATTGTAAATATACACATTATAGGCTTATCCAAAATCTCCTTAAGTTCTGTTAGGGAATAATTCTGTGACTTACAGCTTTGGACAAATGAATTTCAGAATTTTACAGAATCCTTCAGAGAGAACACTAACACTATGATGATTTTTTTCAGCATTCGGAGAGAAAGAAACACCAAAGCTACCAAATCAATGTTGAGCTTTTCATTTCTTTAAATGTAGTATTTTTATCATTTTAACACTCATGATCTCATAGTCTGTTTGGTCCAATTTAGTTGATGATATAAAGCTGAGGAGCAGGGGCAGGAGAGCCTTCCAGTAGTTCTCCCAAAAATATTGTGTATCCGGCTGGCTCAGTTACTATCTGAGGTGTGCGAGATCAATGTTGAACTCCATTGTGATAAAAACTGCTTTTCCAGATGGGATACAGTGCTGTAAATATTGAAGAAGAACATCTTGCTACCTGACTTGGGTCAGTTTCACTACAAAGACAGATTACAAAATTTTGAAATTATTTTTCTTTTTGTGTTTTTGCCCAGAAGTATACTTTGAGTTAGTATTTAGATCTTGGCTGAAATGATTTTATTGCACTTTTCTAATAAGTACTGGTTTTAGAAAATACCACAATATAGAAATATTTTTATTCACCTCTTGTCAAATAAGATTCATCTATGACCTAAATATCTGTAAGTAAAGAGATGAGATTTCAAGGTCTTGTGTAAAGGAAGATAATTTCAGTTAATTAGTTTCAACTGCAGATATATTTAAAAACCACAAGCAAATTAAGCAAGTTATAACAATTGAAATCTGAGATTTTTTTAATGCAGTGCACCTTAAGAAGAAAGAGGATAATGAAAGAAAATACTAGTGGTGTAACACAAAGTAATGAGAAAGGTATATATGTTCATATACCTTAATATAATCAATATGATCCTGTAGACTGTAACTTTATATTAGATTTTGATCCTTGTCTATCCAGTGAATACAGGGTTGAAAATGAACAAGTATGACCTTATATATTTAATATGATAATGTATGCATATCCCATGTAAGGTAAAAGGAAAAAATGAACAGTTTAAACCAGACACAAATCTGATCATCTCTGACTAGTCAGAATATGTGTACAATTTTATAAAATCAGGAGAAAAAAAAAATTAAAAATTGCTAAAATTGTATCTTTATATGCATAAAATAAAATCTTCTTTCTGCATCTTGCTGCTTATAGTTAATAATTGTGATTGATTGGAAATGCATTAATAGTATTTGATCACCTTTTGCTTGCAATTGTGCCATCAATAATGTAGATAGCTGTAATAATAATGATACATGAAATTAAAATCCTAATTTTGAATGGAGCATTTCTTCTTTAATGAGGGCTTTATTTGTAAGAGGAACCTTTTATTCTTATGAACAAATCATTATTGCTGAATCATTATTAACATTCTCATAAATACTAAGTCTTAAAAATATTTAAGGACTATACAGTAAATATTTCAGGTTTATGTATTTTTCCAGATTTTTGGGAATAGGGTTGGTTAGCTACAGGTAGGATGTCTGTTTAGCTTGGTCTGTGTAGATGATAATTTTCAAAGCATAGTCACTTCAGGAATCTGTTTATGAATCCTCCAGTTCTTCTTTACTTCAATGTGTTTCCAGTAATGTTACAATCAGTAGAAACCAAACTCAGCCTTAAATCCCTGCAAAACCTGTAGATAGCAAGCTGCAGTTTCAGCTGTGAGATCACTATAACTATTTGGAACTGTTCTTGCATCCAGCATCATGTCCCTTATTTCAAGCTATCCTTTCTGTGTATTATGCACATTTAATTGTGTTAATTTTCCACAATGTCCTATTTTTTCAAGTCCTTTAATTCATTATATGGATTGCTTTGAATTTATTGTTACCTCTTGCTAACAAGTCAAATCCAATCTGACTACTATTACTATTGGACTATTGCCTTTATGGTGTCTTAAAATCCGAAACTCCACTGGCATTTTCATTGCCACATCAAATTTGCAATTGTTCATTCTGAATTCAGTTTGCCCTATTGCATTTCAAATTAAACAAAAAATTTTCTTTTCAAGGTAATGTGTATTTACTATACTTCTGTTATCTTCATTTCTGTAATGGAATAATTTGTTACTTGTTGGCACTGCAGAAATCATAGAAGAGATTAGAGATCTCTATATACCACATATAATAAATTTTTTTTTTTTTTTTTGCTATGGAATACAGAACTAAGAAGCAAATACACTATCTTAATAAAGAAGATCTAAAAAAAGTATCTCAATTTTCTTAAAAACTTAAATTTTAAGAATGTGATTTCCTATAATATTTAGCTGCCTTATTTGTACTACAAACTATCCTTTTTCAGCTTATAAAGAAATCAATCATCTTGGTGATTAAATTAGTGATAATTGACTAATCCAGAGACTGTGACTGGTACAGGTGAATTTGATTTGTACATGCCTAGTTTCTCTGCATGTATTTATTATATCAACATTTTATGGAATAAGTTCATTTCATTGGGTAGATTTACAGCTCTTTGAAACTGGTGGTCTGCAATGTTAGTGGAGGACAGTGGGGAATCCTGGGGAGTCCATCTGCATGACAGTGGGGTAAGTCTGGATATAACCCACTTTTCCAATGTGCTTCTGTATGGCAGGTCTCATCACTGGAAATAAATTTGTAGTGTGCAGTGCTGAGAAGATAGAAATTAAGTAAAAATGCCATTATTACTGTTGACTGTCATAAAATGTGTGTACTTGTGTAGAATCAGACAGTTAATATACTCACCCAGCATTTGTTCATGTCAGAGGTGGCCTATCAGTGAAGGAGGCATCTGTCAGACAGAACCCTGAATGTCATAATTTTGAGCTATTTTTTGAATGCTTCAGGTAAATACATCCAAAATTAACACATCTATTTCTGGATGAAGAGCCCCATTACATTGTGCCATCTATTGGCAAACCAAGAGAGGTGGGTTTGTGTTTTGTCATTTGCAGTTGAAGTTGCGGTGCAAAAAAAATAATCTGGAAGTGTAGGAAAATATTATCTGGAAGCCCTCCTTGCCGTGGAGGGCTAAATAGAAGGGATCACTTTACAGAGACAAACCAGGCAGGCAAATATTTCACACCATCTAAACTTTAATCTAATTCACCCAGAAAAAAGAAGCCTTGATATCTCTTCTGGTTGATACTCCAATGAAAGCTCAGTTTTAGAGACTAGAGATCCTTTTTCTTTTCATTTTCCTTTCTTTTTCTCTTTCCTTTCCTTTTCCTTTTCCTTTTTCTTTTCCTTTTCCTTTTCTTTTTTTTTTCTTTTCTTTCTGTCCCTCCCTCAAAAGCATTGAGGGAGATCAGAGTAGCAAACATGCAGATGTCCAGGGATGTGTTTAGGCTCAGGAGACTTGAAGAAGTGTGTTCTTCTGTGGGATGCCTGAGGAGATATGGTGCACCAGCAGAGCTGACTGCTGATGTCCAAGCAGAGCTCAGTCAGAGCTAGCAGGCCTGTGGCAGCAGCACCTGGTGGGACTTGGTTTTATCTGAGCAATGCACCTTCAGTTTTTCCAGCAGTGATCTGTTTCCTAGATGTACTTGGGTATGTTTTATTGCTAGAAGACAATCAATCCAGCATCATGTCCCTTATTTCAAACTGTGCCCAGCTGTGGTAACTGTGAAAAGTCTTGTAAAAGGATCCCATAAAAAGGAAGATGTCTTCTAATCATGCATCATTCTTCCCTAAAAGACTTGAGCTTTTGGCAAAACTAACTGAATCCCCTTGTTCAGCCTCTGAATACACTTGTTCCATGTGGTCACACAAAACCAGCTGCCAGCTTACAGGCATGTGAGAGTGCACTCATTTAAGCTCAGGCTGATTTGACAGCCCAGTGTGTGCCCCTTAAGCCCAATGAATTCTTTACTTGATCATTTTATTTCTTGGAATTTGTGTCTTTCAGTTTCAATCATTGTAGTCCTCATTCATGTAAGATTCTTCTATGTGATGGGATTTTTAATGTTATCTGTGGGGGCTAGGACTAAGTATGACTCCTAATATTTAAAGTGTTCATAGCTATGTACACTGCTGAGGCAAAAATGTTTGGTTTTAGTAGTTATAAAATAACATAGGAATGCTAACTAGAACTAAATTTAGTAAACTGAATTCCTGGGCTATTCTGGCACTACAAAACCAGGGGTATTTTAGCCAGAAAGAGATCTTACTGCAAAGAGAGATTTGGTAAAATTTTTGACCTATTATGCATTATGAGAAATCAACAAGTAGCTGAAAAAAATTCAAGAGAACAAAGAAATTATGAGGGCTAAATGTAAGCTGTGCTCTTGCTGTTTCTCTTTTTATCATAAATAGCCTTAATCCTCATCCAGGATTAAAATTCAGTGTATTTTTAGCCATGTAATGTCCTAGATAAAAGATACTTCTATGTTTTTATATATTTTGCCTTCTGGAGCATTTTTATTTACTTAAGGGATGGATACTTTCCGTCTATACATCTTCAGTGCTGCAGTTAGAGAGGATGTAGGATAGTTTGTCATACATATACCTAGGTACATGGTTTTATTAAGCATAAATGAAGATAGAAGTGTATATTTCAAGCAAGGAAATCTATAGACAAAGTTTCTGTAATATTTTGTGAGTTTATTCAAATTCCTTTAATATAAGGACCCATCTGCAAATCAGCCTTCCTACAGAGATAAATTAAATCTCTCTCCAAAACTGTGATTATAAAATGATATAAAGTATCTCTTACCAGTTGTTTAATGACTGGTCAGAGATTAAATGAAAATCTGGACAAAATGTAATCTGAATTTCTGTAAAGACCAGATAAAACCCAATAATTTTTTTAATCCAGATTGAGGTTTCCTGAAAGCTGTGTGTTATTTAGACTGAAGTTTAATCATGTACTGTGCAGTTTCAGTATTCCAGCTAAAACACCTGTCAAGTAACTTACATGCAACAGGTTTATGGAATCTTTGCAGTTAAATGTTAATTTCTCAGTAATCTATTATATTTGTTATCAACTTGTTCATAAAAACCAGGCTCCCATAGAAAAACACTTTGTAGTGGTGAATTTTGGGACAGTTGTTTGAGTTATTGCATTCTGAAAAGTTGAGTATAACTAAGAAATGCAGATTAATCATAGAGATGAGCAGATGTTGCTAGGGCTCTCTGGAAATAGATGAGCATGGGAATGATGGTTGTGTTGTCATGACTGGAAGAAATTTTTGTATGTTGCTGGGATTTTAATACTGGTAGTGTAACTTTTTCTCTGCAACATATGGTAAGTGATCAGAGCTCATACCTTTGCTGTGTATGCATCAGCAAAGTTACTTTTTTCTTCCCTGACCAAATATCTTCTACAAACAGAGAGAGGGCAGTTGAAAGTTCATCAGTGAGCTGCTCTTAAGACCTTTGTCAGCCTGGCAGCTTTACCCCTCAGGATTATTTGGATCAGTCCTTTTAGCTGTAAAGAAGTCTGCTTTTCTAGACTATTTCAGGGACTCATTTTACTGCCTTTGTGGATGGGTCAAGAGACCACAGAGACAGCTTCTTGCCCATGAAAGTTTAATGCAGCAGAAAAAGCAACAAAGGAATTAAACTAAGGAAGATTTTATCTACTTTATGTTTTTGTTTGGGGTTTTTTTGCCCTCTAAGCTTTCAGCGTAGATATAAACATACTCTTGTGGATGTCCTGTGTTGCAGGTTATATCCCTTCACTCCATACCCCTGATGTTTTCCTAATTAACCAGTGAGTGTTTAGTAGAGCCTGTTGCTGATGTTAGAGGAGCTTACCTCTTGGTCTTTTGTGTAGACTGTTAAAGAGGAGACTGGTGAAGTGTCCAAAGGAGATTAAGTCAATGCATTTTCCTGCCAGACTGAGTAGGAACCAGTTCCAGATGAGTACCCCTCATATTATGAGAACCCAGCTCATTATATGTGAGCCAGGTTTATGCTTTCATAATACTTATGGGGGGAGATCAGTGTGCCCCAGAGTGCTTCAGCTTGCTCTGAACTAGACTAAATCAGCTCTGCATCCTTCTCAGCTGTGGCTCCTGTGTAGCCAGAGAGAGCCCCAGGTCACCAAGTGCCCAGTAAGGTACTACAGAGTTTTATTGTAGCTCCCAGCAGCTGCCCCAGTCAGGCTGGCTCTCAGGTAATACCCACGTTGTACCTTACAGCTCCACGCTCATATTTTGGAAATGTTAGGGTTTTGAAGGTAGGAATGAAGGCCAGTGTTGAGGCAGTTGAATCCTACAACAGTTTTTCACCAGTTATGGTAGGAAATTGTACAGCAGCAATGGTCTGTAGACACATTCAGAAACCTATTTTTAGTCTTGTCTCTAATGAAACTCTACAGACTCACTCTGAATCTTCTGTGCAAACCTACGTGTTCTCTTCTCTACAGGCAACCTGACAATTCATGCACCAGCTGGTTCTTTTTTAACCCTTTTGTCTCCTACATGAATTGACCTCCTTAAAAGAGGGTATATGGTCTTATGCAGTCTGTGATATGTGGAAAGTTGTGAATATATTCCATTGGAGAGAGTTCAATTTGGCTTTTCCCCCCTACATTACAGACAGTCACTGAAAAGCAAATGTTGTATATTACTGAAAATTGTGCTAAACCACACTTAGATTTTCAGTATTTTATTTAGGATATGCTTATTCATGTTGGTAAATTATTTTCCATTTTTTGAGTATAATTCATAGGCCTGAAAGGTCAAAATCTTTTTTTTTTTACTTTCTGACCATGCAATGAGAAGTCATAAACTCTTGTTGAAAATTTGCTATGCACAGCTTTCAGATAATGAGAATGGTGGAGTTCAGGTCAGTACTCAGCTTCAGAAAGATCAAGTCAACTAAGGGAATAAAAAGCCTTAATCAAGGATAGAATGTTTTAGCCTTCTTGAGGGTAAGATGGTGATTGGAGAAAAACCAAGTTGGTCTAGTTGTCTTAGGAGAAAGTGCTTCTTTTTATAAAAGAAGATGACAGGCAGCTAATTGGATACAAAAGGCAGGTGCAGTTAGCCATGCAGCCAAGTCAAGGAGCAAGCCCAGTGCTTCAAGCCATACAAGTTTCAGGCAGGTTTGGCAGGCAGTCATGCTAACCTAGTGTGTGTTTCTCAGAAACTGTGCTCCTGTTGTAATGCTAGAGAGATATGTACACCTTCAAAAGTTACTGCAGCAAAAGCTTTATGGAGTCTCATCATCTGTTGCATACTATAGTAGAGGAAATGTATTTAAGTATCTGTATAGAGGCTTTGCCCCAGAGGTCCCGGTTGTCCTTGATGGGCTGCAGCTGTGATGTCCTCAATTGGGCTGCAGCTGTGACCAATGAAGACAACTGGGATAAAAGGGGGCGGGTTAGCCAGTCAGGGAGAGCCTTGGAGGAGCTCTGAGCTGAGAGAGAACAGTATGCAGCAGAAGGGGTCAGTGAAGATTGGTGGCCATGAGAATACACAGAAGAGGTATGGACTTTAGAAATCTAACAACAGCATACTGCTAGGTACAGTTCTCTCCAGACTATGTGCCCAAATTTCCAAGTTATCCATTGAAAAGAGAGCTAAAAGTTTCACAAATTTGGCCCTCTATTAGTAAGGCCCACTGATAAATAGAAATCAATGCTTTAGTGACTGTAATTGCATAGAAAATAACTTGAGTTTTAAGTCTCTTGATATGGGAGTTCATGACTAAATTAAATTTGATTAAGAAGACTGTTAAATCTATCTGAGCTGCTGCTGAAATGCATCCAGATGATTTTTTACTCCCATTGAAAAATATGAGGATAAACTTAAGATTCCAAGGACTGTAGATGGGTTTTCAGTCATTTGTAAAAAATTGTTATGCAGTTTGTTTCACAAAAAAAGATTTACACATTTCTTCATTTGTAAGTCTTTTTAGAGAGGCTTCTGTGGTGGATTGACCTTGTCTGGCTGCTAGAGGCTCCAACAGGACAAGGGGAGAAAATAAGATGGAAAAGTTCATGGGCTGATACAGAAACAGGGAGCTGGTTCACCAACTACCACCATGGGTAAAACAGACTCAGCTTGGGGATGGTTAATTTAATTTACTGCCAGATAAAATAGAGTGTGATTGTAAGAAGCAAAGACAAAACCTAAAATACCCATCTGCTCCTCCTTTCTCCAGTCTCTTTACTACTCCACTCCCAACTCCTCTGCCTTGTCCAGCCATATGGCACAGGGCATCAGGCATGGGCTGGGACCAGTCCATAATAGTTCTCCTCTGTTGCTCCCTCCTCCTCCTCCAGCTGTGGCCCACAGCATCCTCTGTAGGCCACAGTCTTTCAGGAAAAATACCTGCTCCCATGTGGTTTCTCCAGGGGCTGCAGCTTCTGTCAGGAAAACCTTCCCCAGCATGGTCTTCTCTGCAGGATGTATGGGAATTCCTGCTCAGGGGACTGCAGTACTTCCCTACCCCCTCTTCCTTCCCTCACCTTGGGGCTGGCAAGGCCCATTTCTTTTTGTAGCTCTGCATATCATGGAGAACTTGTTCTATTTAATCACTTCCTCTTCTTTGGCCATAAGTACCTGCAGTTACCGCTGTCTTCTGTGAGCTGACTGGGTTTAATCCTTGGATTTGATGCATGAAACAATAGCTTGTTTTCAGGGCAAATGATGCAGATTTTTAAAACACTACTTTGGAAGCCTTCCCTTTTATCTTAATTTTCTGTCCTTTATGCAGTCAGTGGCACATGGGTTGCAATTATCCTTATTCACCTGCTTTCATTTCTCATTTTTTTTCTCAACTTCTGTTAATTTTTCTAATTACAATTAAATTTTGAAACCATATCAATCTGGCAATTTTTGAGGCAGTGTTACAGGCTTTATTTCCATTATAAGCTAATTTATAATTAAATATTTAGTAGATAATAATGCTGCACTTAGCGTTCCACTGTTACATTATACATTGTGTAATAAATTAGAATCATACAAAAGCAACTTTGTATACACCATGTGGATGAAAATGAGTTAAATGATGATCACAGATCTAACTGTAAACACATATCAACATAAAATGCTGTCTGTCTATTTTAGCCCCAGAAAGATCACATTTGGGGTTTAGCTATTCTAACATTTGCTTTTAAAAGCCACTCTTTCCGGAGTGCTAAATTATGGCTAGAAGAGCTATCTGATGTACAACACCTTATATTACTTGTAAGTTGGCTCTGTTCTCAAAACTCATCTGACACAGGGTGCTCTGTGCCCCTTCAGGCAGGGTTTGTTTGGTAGGAATCTGCATTTTTAGTGTTTTCTTAGATGATCATTGCCAAATAAAATCTCTATTTTTTGCCATATCTATGGTATAAGTGTAGCTACCACAGTGTTTCTTGGCTAAGAAAATCACCTTTTCTTCCTTGCTTCTATTTTGGTTTTATTTTTCAGTCCTTTTTAAGTATATTGCCTCTCCAGCATATATTTTAACAGTAATTACTATTTCCTAGCAGTTTGTCTTACTGATAAACTCAATCTTTTGAATTTATTTAAATCTATCTCTCAGTCTTTTTTCCTTCTTATTTCTGATAGTTTTTGGATGGCTGACTTTAGCTGCCCAGTAATTTCCTTTTTCAATTTAAATGTCACATATTATTGTATTAAATGAGTGCAAAGAACTTAGATTCCTGCACTTTTAACAGCAAGGAAAGAGAACATTGCTCAAGATTAATGCAGTATACAGTGATTCTTAGGCTTCTGTGCAATAAACATTTTGGGAAGTCTAAGTTTAGCAAATACCATAAACATTTCACAAAGAAAAGCTGCTTGTGCTTGCACAGCAAGTGACATGGCATAGTCTCAACAACCCTTTCAAACAAAATGCTTGGATGTAATTACATAGTAGAGAGGGAGAGAAATAAAAATATGTAGATTTAGAAATTGAAGAGTCACTTCTGCTTTAATTTGAAGGACAGCCATTAAAATCATACAGAGGACTTGGTATTATAGTATGACTTATGCAGAGCATGACATTCAGTGCAGATCTTGAACCTTTCAGTTATGTCATAGTCTGCAAGCAGCAAATTCTTACAAGGGAAGCAATAGTCTCATGACTTGTGCTCAGCATAGAAAAATAGGGGCCTCTTCTAGTTGTTGAATGTTAAACTTCAGAATAGGTTGTTCCTTTAAAATAAGCAGGGAGGAAAAAAGTGAAGGATTTGCAAATAAAAGACTGCAGTGCCACATGATTATTACAAAAGCTGCTGGATGTGCTTTGTTTGCATTTAGAGCTTTAGTGTTTCACAACCAATCTGGAGCTGTTTTCTGCAGTGCACTGAGTCCTGGTCAGCTCTTTTGTAAGGTGTTTGTCATAGTGCACGTGTGCGTGGGCTTGGTAATGTCTTACGCTAGTTATGCCTGAAGAGATGTAAAGCTCACCTAAAAGCATTTCTCTTAAAAGGAAGACAACCCTGAATCCCCAAATGCCTTCTTTCTTTTCTGAAGGAAAAAAACTAAACCCAAAGGAAAAAACCTTAAACCAAGAAAAGGAAGTAGAGTTTCCTCTGAAGTAAGTTTTATTTGTCCATGTGACATCTCTGTTCCAAATGCACTTTTGCTCTGTGACAACAAAACAATCCAATTTTGTTGCTTTTCCAGCCCACTAGTTTCCTCATAATCTCTGATATTTGTCCTACTTTCTCCCTAATGTCCATCTCTCATTTTTTTTCCTCAACTTGTTGCCTCTCTCTCTTTTCTCGTCACCCTACTTTGAACCTTTTTATCTCTTCATCCATGTCCTCTTGGACATTTGTTCTTCTTGGCCACCTCATCTCACAAGTCTTCCCTGTATTCTTTTGTCTAAAGAATTGAAGTGGTTAAGGGAAAGTTATTAAAGACAACGGGGCCAGAAGAGCCTGACCTCCAGTAAACCAGTCATATTTAAGCTGGGATAAACAGCTGGTTTTAGTATAATCACCTAAAACTTACAGAGACAACCAGAATAAAACTAACCTTATAAATATGTAGTCTACTGACCTGATTCCAGTGTAAAGTTAAAATTAATTACAAACTAGAGAGAAATACAAAGGAATTATTAAACTCAAATTCTAGAAAGAAAACATACTACTGAAATAACGTATTCTTGAAAACCTCTCCCTGTGACTGTGGATGAGGGTGGAATTGTCTGATTTTTTCTATTATGTCTGTTTTGGATTTAAACAGCTAAAGTTGATTTGTTTGGCTGAGATCATTCTGCTGGCAGTGTTACATAATCTGAATTAAAAAAGCTCAAAGATGGAGTCACAAGAACATGCAAGGATCAAATCAAGACTGAGAGGAACAGTAACTGAGCATAGAATGTTTATCACACATCCTGGTGAAAATGATCTTTGCAGTTCACAAAATGGGCAGAGTCTTTGAACCCAGCAGAAGGCTGATGTATCTGAAAGTTATTTTTTGATATGCAATATGATCAGAGGTACTCCTGCTTCCTGCAAACTCCATGTTTGTGTTTAGTGTTCAGCTACATCAAATATGACTGTATATTGAGCAAATATCAGTGTGCAGGAGAGGTGATCCAAGTCCTGGCAACAGTAGATGGACCTCACCAGCTCTGGAAGCTGTTTCTATGTCAAAGCTACCTTCTACCAAGCAGGGAATAAGAAAGTTCTTTTAGTTGCTGACATGATTCTCTTCCTTTTATATAAGGGATCTAACTAGCCATGAAATTTAACTCCTGACACACACAGAAACCTGCAACACACAAACCCCTTGCCTGATGAAAAAGATTGCTTGCTTCTGTTGAACAGGCATGTGAGCACAAGTCCAGTTCATGGTCCCTGTATTTGTACCACCATGGAATAGGCATCCCTCAATTTCAGATAATAAAGAGGCAAAATATCCTTGACTGTTGCCTCTTCCCTAAATAGCCTTAAGTTGTCACTGCACTATATGCCTTTTATTTGTTTAGGAATTACAAAGCCTGATTAGATATCTGAGAGTATACAGGTAAGTGCAGAAGATCAGAATGGTTCTCCTCATCTAGCAAAGTTCTGATCTCAAATTTTAACCTGTTTTTGTAACAGTAGCTTCATCAGATAATGAAATGTCATTACTGTTTGATTTTTCTAAGTGTATTGTTCTGCACTACTTTACATCCTCTTACCCTATTGAAACTTCCCTCTTTCCCTGTGTGGCCTGCCAGTAGTATTGCAAATTCAGAACAGTAAACCTCTGATATTAATACTGGGTATAGTCTGCAAATTTGCTGTCAACAATGTGCTGTTTAGATCAGTTAAAAAATCGCAATGTTCTTACACTGGCACAAAATTCCTTGTGCATTTTCCTGCCCCATTTTCTTTTTCCTTATCTTTTGAATCTTCCATATTCAGACCCACAGTTGTTTAACCCTTTCTCAGTCTCCCATGGTCTTTGCTTTCCTAAAAATCTACACTTTTCCTTACCAAAAACATTGTTTTCCCTGGTTGTTTTTTTTTTTTTTAATAAATCTGAAATATCCACTCAAATTTGTTGTAGAACACTGACATTCTCTCTTCCCCTTCCTCAAATCTTCCATACCAGATTTACTGAGGTTCCTTTGTGCTCGAGCTTGGTAGCACAGCTAGCACAGACATAATCAACTTAGCCTCAGACTCTGCACCTGGAGCGAGAGGTGGGAGAATTAAAAGAAAGGACCATGGACATCTCAGAAGGTAGGATCAACAAAGATGGAATTGTAAAAAACCAAAACAACAAAAAGGCAAAAAAACCCGTGTCATCCTTTTGGTAAGGGAGAAACTGCAAATCAGATGTTGAGCAAACTCACAATATGTTGTGTTTCCTCAGGATACTCTGGTAGCTTTTTTGTCTGAGGAGATCAGGTTGGTCCATGTAAGGTAGAATATTGTACAAATAAAGTGTGTGTTAGTTTTAAACATATAAGAAGTTGCTGTGATGGGAAGAATCTGCTTTCTGTAATTATAAGGATTATAAGCATATAATTAGGCTTTTCATAATTATAAGGATATAAGCATTTACATTCATAACAAAAAGTCAGGCTTAAGTATTTCTAATTATGTGACAAAAAACTATAAACTTAAGGATAGATGGTGAAACCTGAATAGATATAACATGTATAGGGCATAATCTTATTTGGTGCTTTGTCAAAACCCTGCTGGGTAGTAGTAATTGTGCCAAATACTAAAGGTACCGTATAATGCTCAACATTCCCCTGGTAGAAAAAGTTCTGTCCAGCTAAATTAATTTACACCATGGTGCCTTTTTTTTCCCCTGAAACTAAATATTTCACAAATATTAATTTGTGAGTTTTGCTCTTTCACTGAGAATTTATTTTCTTTCACTGAGAGCTTTCTTTTGTTTTCTTAAGTTAAAGCATGCAGGATCAATCCAGTGGAGATTTATAATGATTTTGTTTAAGCTTACATTTCCAGGTTTATCTGGATTCTGTTTAGTACTGTTATCTGTATGTGATGTAAAAAAAGTATTTGTAACAGATCAGAAACTAGTTCACATCTTTTGTGCTCAGCCTCAGGAGGACTGTCCCAGGCAGGCAGTGGTGGTGAGCCAGGGCTGTGTGTGGAGCTGCCCAGGCACAGGAGGAAGCATATGCTTAGTGCCACTCTCCTCCCACTGTATCACTCACAAATTAGATGCCTAATTTCACAATCTGGTTGCAAGGCTCTGACAGACTTATTCTTGGCTTTGTGTGGACTTGGGAGTGTGGGAGCTCTAAGAAAACTCAGCAGCCAGAACTTCTCAGCATAGGAGTTGGTGGGACACAGAGGAAAATTCTGCCTAAGCAGAGTTCACATTCATAAATCGTGATTCTGTGTGAGTGGAAAGATGATCAATCCAAGTGGTTAGAGAAGATTTCTGTCAAGCTGCATGGCAGAGATCTCTGCAATGAGATGATCCTGCAGTATGTCAAAAGCATGCTTTTTTTCTTCTCCCAAACATTTTGTTCTTCCAAAGAGGATTTTGGGCATTTGTTATAACTGACAGATCCACATGTGCTTGCACATGCTCCCTTATGTTCCTTTGGCAGCTTGTTACATCATCCATAAAAATCTTTGTCTTAACATGATTGTCACTGCTGTATTTTCAGCTCATTCCCATGAGGAGTATTCCTTAACTGCCAGCCATCCTCTGTTGCCTTCTATCCCTATTTACAGCCAGGAATAATCCTCCTCTTCCTCACAGCCCCTGAGTTTTTGCATCATGTCTTCCTAGTGCTCTGTTAGTCTCAGCTCCACTGTCTCTTCCTATGCATCCAAGCAGTGTCTGCAAGCATTGCTCGTTCTCTGTGTTCATTTTTCTTTCCCCTGAATTGCCTCTGCAGACAGAGGTGCCCAGAACAGATCTCCTGGTGACCCCATGCTCCTGGTGGCAGTAAAGGCCACTATGTTCTGCTCATTAACTCAACAGTGATAGGCACTGTACAGGTTGGGAACCTCAAATACATGTTTTAGGTAGAAGACCTCTCAAACCTAGAGCGGATGCCATCAGCTGTTCACACAGTTCTTCAACACAGGATAGAGAGACCTAATCTCTGAAATCTCTGGAGATGTGTGTGTATACACATATACATATACAGACAGACACATATATGCTATAAATATAAGACAACTTTGTTCTCACTATATCATATTGGAAGCTTTCCACACTCAGTCACTCCACCAGCTTTTGGTAGAAGTAACCTTAAGCTCTTGGATAGCTGAGGAAGTAACTCTGTTCATATTGTGTTCATACACCATGGTGTATAATACTCTGTGGAGAAAATGGGTCAACATGCTGTGGGCTTTCCAAAGTCCCTCATGTGAGCTCAGAGCCTCTGCACTCAGATCTTCAGGTTATATGTATGGTTTGCTTTAGGGCAGAAGCCTGTGTAAGATAGTGAGGCAAGAAAGAGGCAGGCCTTCTGGCAGTAAAGCATGTAACATAGCTAGCTGGAGAACAGTAAGGCTGTTATCAGTGCTTTATTCTTTAGAGTTTCACAGAGTGTTTGATGTTTGAAGGTGCCTCTGGAGCTCATCAAGTCCAAATACTTGCCTAGAGCAGGTCCAAGTAGATCAGGTTGCCAGGGACTGTGTTCTTCTGGGTTTGAATATTTCCAAAGATGTAGAATCCAGAACGCTATTTTTAATATTTTTTGGTGTATGTCTAGGAATAAAAAATCAAAATTTCTTTCATGCCTATCAATTCCCCTATGACCTGCACCAGTTGACCCACTTACTTTCCTTTCCATGAGCTTTCTATAAATAATTATATGTATATATATAAAGATATATTACATAAAAGAAGAGTATAAAAAGATAAGTAATGGTGCTGTAAGGAAAGCTACCACAGAAATTATGAACATACCCATCCACGATTAAAGACAGTCTGGTTCTGAGCATTTCTCTATTTTTACAGCGGTTTGTAATTGTAGAAGTGGATAAACAGAGTTGTCTCTGTTTTATGAATAGGAGCTAAAACTTTTTGTCAGTCCTGACTGTAAAGCTGTTTCATGCCATTTACCTTATTTTGTCAAATTTGTGTAATGTAAAAAAAAAATTAAAAAAATTGTGTTCTATGTGTATCTGTAACTATGGGAACCATGAAGTGATTAAGAGGAGTACAGCTTCTGTATCTCATCAAGGCAGCCAAATGTCCAAATAGATATACAAAACTTTTTAGGTTTTTTTTAAGAAGGTTAGAAGAATACACAAAAATAATCTGTGCAATAATAATTTCTAGGGTAACTTAATGGTCTGTGAAAAATGGAGATTGATGTTACAGAAAATATGACTAGCAATTCATGGCTACTATGTTATCAGAAGAAACCGAAGGAAATTCAGGCAAGAGAAATAAAGTTGAAAAAGAATCTAAGCTATGAGACAAGACACCTAGATTTAGAAGATCACAGCTAGTAACTATGACAATGCAGTTTTTGGTATTTTTTTAGTACTAACTTCTTTGTGTAGCAGATTTAGAAAAGAACTTGCAGGGGAAGAATATTTAAATTACTGTATGTAAATGTGCTGGTGTGAATTTTTAGACACAACTACTGCTTTCACCACTAGTGATTTTGCTTTCTTCCTTGAGCTCCAAAGATATTCTCAGAGAAGTACATTATAGTACTTCTGGATAGTGTCTGGAACATGGCAGTGTGCTGTTTTACAATGATATTTCATGTTGTTACTTTATAGTTGCCTAAGTGTCTGAGTTCCAACACTCAGTTTGCTGCAGGATTATTCTAGATAATGTTTAATTTTCGGGAAAGTTGTCGGCAGCTTTCTGAAAGATTGGCAGCAGTAGCTGAGAGATTTTGGCAGAAGGGCATATGAAGAAAGGTGTGTTTTCTTTTTCTAATCTTAAAATTAAAATGACTAGTAACATTGTTGCTAACAGCAGTGGCAACAAAACTAGCATGAAATCCCTTTTGATGTTAGCTCCTTGAATCACTGCTCTGCTGCATCTTTTCCCCCTCCTATAGGCAGTTTTTTGCTGTGGATTTAGGAACTGAGGCCAGGAACATGGTTAGAATCAATACATGAACTGTGTGCTCAGTTGCCTAAAAGTAGGCATCTGATGCCATTTTTTTGCCCTAGGTACATAAGGCACATACATGTGGCTGGCACATGGGACCCAACTCCTGTGGCAGCGAGCTGGGATATGCTGACTTACTGCTACAGGCACTAGGCTCTCATTAGACACAGGATTTTATTTTATTTCACTGTTTCTACATGAAAGTGAGTGGACTCTCTTTGGCTGGAGACCTAAATACCTGAAATGCCTAAAGTAATTTCAGTGTAGACAGAAACAATTTAGGCATCTTACTCAAATCCTTATTTGTATACATAGAATGTCATTTGAAAATGTAACATCTAAATTAACAGAAAGGCAGGCAGAAAAAGAGTAGGAGGTGCAGTCTCTTGTGCAAGTGGAAAATTCTGGTAAGGCAGACTTCTAAACATCCCTCCTGGAAGTTCTCAGTCAAGCTTGTGAATGGCACCATAGCTTTAAGGCAACAGGTAGTTCTGTGAGCAGCCTCATTTCCTATGAATGTGTCTTGTGGTTGAATTGCCATGTCAGTTCTGTGACGCCTAAAGAGATTGCACCAATGAAATATTTATAGGAATTTTATAGAGCTGCACGTTTTATGTAACTTTTAAGAATATAATGACCTGTAAACTTTCATGCCTGTGCATTTTTTTATTGCATTTGTCCAGTGGGGTAGCACATTATTGTAGGATGCAGGCAGAAAATAGGAAGAAGCCCAATCAGCTGTCTGCAAAATCTTCCTTTTCTTGCCAAACTGGAATACAAATATCTAGCTGAAAACCTAAGTTCTGAAGAAAATCTGCTTCCATAGGAATAGAAGAACAGAGTACTAAATTAAAATGGTTTCTTGTCACTGTCCTGAAATGGCTGAGCCCTGTATGTCTGGTGACCTGTCAGCATGGGCAAAGTGATCCTCTCCCTGATTGGAGAGGTGGACAGCAGAGAATTGCATAGTCCTGTCAAACCCTTCAGTCCAGAGGAGAGGCTTTAGGAAAATCAGAACCTAGACTCCTCAGTTGCTTCTTTACTGATACATTAAGCGTAATCTGGGACGGTTCCTAAGTTTTACAGTATCAGTGTGAGTAAACTAACACAAGGCTACTTGGCACATTCTTGGTCTTCTGCCTTTAGCATTTTCTTATCAATTTTTCCTGGGAGGTGGGGAGTTGGAGTGTTCTGTGGTATACCTCCAGGAAGCACCTTGTTTGCAGTCACCTTGCTTTGAAGTAGAGCAGAGATTGTAGCACAGATACTGATTATTTTGTATCATTTGGCTTCAGTGCTCAAAAATGTTTCTGTGCAAGTCTAGTGTGCCACTGTTGGTGTAATTTCAAGATGTAATTTGATGGAAGATACTGGGACAGTGGTAAAACATAGGTAGGTAGGTAAAACATACCCTTATCCCCATTTGCTTTTGTTTCTGGTCACATGTTTTTACTACTCATCATTCCCTCTATGAAAAAATTAGATGTGACAGAGCATGAAACCAGTTTAAGAAAATACAGATAAGTTTCTGAAATGTTTTTAAATACAAGTGGCTCCTGGGAGAACCTGACTGTCAAGGAACAGTATACAAGTGAGTATGTGGCACAGGGAACCTTCCTGTGAGAAAGAAAGGGAGAGAACAAACCCAGATAGGAAGATAGGAGAGAGCTGAGGAGAAGACCTTCCCTTTTGTTGAGCAGAAGCTATTGGATGCACCCAGCTGTACATTTTGAAAAATATATTTAATGTAAACTTGGACTCATGAGCGCACATTCATTAGAAAGGCAGAGTTGTTTATTTATTAAGATTTTGGACTAATGTAAGTATTCAGGTAGATTTTCAACTTTATTTATATTTTAATGGAGTGAAGTGGTCACAACATTTTAGCTAGGATTTTATTACAGAAATCATTTTGGTATTGCAGAAGAGATAAATGCAATTCTGTATAATAATTTCATGGTTTGCTGCATGTTTTTATGTTATCTCAGAAACATTAAGTGATGCATAATCTAACTTTAATTTTGTGAATGAAAATTTTGTAGGAGGTAATTGTTATCATTCCTTCTCTTTGGCTTTCAAGAGATGACTTGTAGGGTGGTGGCAGAGCTGTGCTGAAGTTAATGGTGCCTCAGGCAGTGAAGAGGGTCTGCCTAATTAGACCTGTCTGAAATAACTAGTGTCTTCCAAAAGTGCATAGGAGGAATGTACATTAAATCAGCAACCTGAAAAAATGTTGTGTGTACACCCTTCAGAAGGGAAATAATTAAGGCAGTGTGAAGGTTCAGTAAGGAATAGCTTGTGGCCTGCTCTGTTAGCACACTTGTTACCTAATTTGCTGCATAGGGATGAAGCAGGATGCATGGGAGTCATCCTAACTATGGGATTTCAATTTCTAATCTCAGGAAGCATAAAAGAGTGTGCTCCTCATGGACCCTCCTCAGAATCTGGGCTTGGGTGAAGGATTTGGGGAACTTGCTCTGACCTCAGTCTGAGTTTTGCCTGGCATGTGTCACATAAATTCAGTATAACTTTTGTGCCCCCCACAATGTGACTTTAGCCTCCCAGTGCATGTTTGGAAGCTTCCAAATTTGATTTTGAAAAAAAGCCTTTTTTCTGCATTCTAAAATGCAGGTTTGAAATATTTAATAATGTAGAATTGTTCTTATTTTTGTAACTGAAAATGCTTTTTCTGTGTGTATAGTGATATATATATATATTGCTTACTATGGGCTCTTTCAAGTTGGAATTTCATGTTGTGTTAGTACAGGCATTCTGTTCCTCCTCATTGTGGATCACATTCAGCAGTACCTGTAAGAGTAAGTTTGAGGAATATTTTTTCTGTGAATGAAATACTCTGTATTCCACATGAAGGCAAGCATGGAATCCTTCTAGCATGTTTTCACGCAGCCTGTCAAGTTTCTACATGAATCTGTGTGGGAACTGCTGACCCACATGTGCTGAGTCCTGTCTGTGCCACTGGTCTTTTTTGTTATGTAGCAGTAAAGCCCAGAACCCTTTGCTATGCTGTGAAAATGCACCTTTTTCCAGAGCCATGCATATGAACCCTCTGAATGAAGAACCCCTTGTACTGGTTCTCTTTAATAGCTTCACGTGTGAAATTGCATTGACATGTGCAAGGATGCAATAAACAGAAACAAACCCAGAAACAAAAACCAGACTCTGGATGTCTTGAATGGCTTAGTGTACCACTTCCTCAGAGCTCACTGTCCAGAGGAGAGTAAACAGAAACTATTTTTGAAGTGACAGGCCAGAGTAAAATTGTCTTACACTCTTCATTTTACTGATGCATCGCGTGGAGGTCCAGAAGCCACGTTAGAGAACTGTAATCCTTCATCAGAGCATTTGTTTGGTTGCCTAACATCTGTGGATTGTTAAGATAAGTTATTACACAGACCTGCTTTAGTTTAGATTAGTTTGGACCACATCCCAGTGTACTCAATCAGGATATAATTCCTGCATGCTGCTGAATTGCTTGCTCCACATACTTCTCTAAAAATGTTTTTCAATATACAGTTTTGTCACTGAAACTCCTCTGTCACCTCAATTTTTGATTTTTTTTTTTTTTGTCTCTTAAAGAAGAACTTTTATTATTTTTCCTTTTGGACCGAATAGATCTCAAGGCGACTGTAGCATTTTTTAATTCCTGAAGAGATTCCTAAACAGGGGTGGTAGTATAGCTTCTATGTGAGTATAATGCAGATCTCCTATGTATGTAATCTGTGTTGATTGGTATGTATTGTGTCCAAGAGGCAGAGTTTAAAAATAGCTGTGAGAAAATGGGTTTGTATTTACTTGTCTAGTATTTCTTCTTTTAGTATTCTGTATTTTTCTGAGTCTCTTTATGCATTAGCTATTCTTATTTGATTGTATCTCATAATATTTTTTGCATAAAATGAATTACAGTATCAAGGGTGATTATGCAAATTAACAGTATTTTCTTGAAGTTTATTACATAATTTATACATATTTAAAATTATTTAATATATTAAGTTGTAAAGGAAGTATGTTACTTGCATATATACACACGTATGCAATTTAATTAGGATAATTCACTTAAGTATTCTTTATCCTTTAAACAAACTCTAGTTGATTAATTTTTTTATTAACACTTTTTTCAACCTTTCTTGGAAACTGATAAAATGCAAGTAATGACATTTTTTGTTACTGATTTTGGTTTATAGCATTGACATGGATTTATACAAAGACACATTTGCATGCACACTTTTGCTGTCTAATGAACTAACAGCTGTGGCAGATCATATAAAAGCATTTCAAAATGTGGCTTTTTTTCCTTTCAGCCTTTCTGTTTTTTTTTTGTAATACCTATAATAAAAATCTGATAGACTAAAAGTCTATTCTGTTTAGAACACAGTCTAATAAACTGAATTGCTGGTTTTTGAGGTGTACTAGATGGAATAAATTAGACATTTTGGAATTGAGGGGTTTTTTTTTTTGAGATCTAGAATTTATCTTTGTCAAAGTTGCTGTTTCTATTATCCTACTTAGTGTTATTTGTTTTCATCGTGATATATGTTTATGCCCCTTCTGGAATAAGTGTAGCTTTCGATTAAGGTTGGGTCCTTTTTAATTAAAGGATTAGTAAATACTTTATTATCCTTCTTAAACAGAAGAAATATAACAGTCATCTTTTGATAAAGGTAGAATCCTGACAGAGGGTAAAGAGTTGGATGTCTTCTCTGTGTGGTTTGGTCAAACAGTGCAGGAATGCACTTGGAAGTTCTGATGTAGTTTTCAGACCTACAAAGATAGTCTATTTAAATAAATGTTAATTATTTTAAATATGTGAAATGCCTAAAGTTTTCATCGTGCCTTGTATGCCAGGCACTACCTCCACAGGCCAGAGAGTGAAAGAGCTCAGAAACAGAACTTTGTCCCGTTTAAGTTTCTTCCATTAAGTGGTTTTTTTTCCCTCTTCTTTTTTATTTTAAGCACTGTACAATTTTGTGACTCTTGCATCTTTCCTGTGTTTACACAAAATAATTCAAGCATATTTTTCCTTCCAACTTTTGTCATTCTTCTTAGCCTCATTGCAATTTTACCCATTCCTATATACTTTCTATATTAAATTTTCTTTACCATTTTCCTTAATAATAATCAGCTTTGTTTCCTCTCATCTCTGTTTTTATTTCTGACAAAAATCTCTCTCTTCTATATCGTTCATACATTTTGCCTATTTTTTCTTCTTTCTGAAAACTGTTTTTTTCTTTGTCTAATTTTTTTCTTAAATTTTCACATACTTTACTCTTGATTAACCATTTCTTTTTCTCTGGTGAGTTCCTCCTGTACATAAGACTGTCTCTGCAGTATACAGGCTGGAAACCTAGAGTCTTGCTTTAATATGTGTGCTCCTGTATATCTGTGTGTAAGGAATTCAACCCCCCAATTTAAAAAAAAAATCCTAGGCACCACAGTCTAGGCACACAACTTAATTGTGATTTACAGGGACACATGTTTGTTGAGGTATTATTTGCAGCTATCCCTCAAAGAGATAATGATGATGGTTTGCAAGTAGTACAGAATATGGTACTTCTGCATTATTTTCATTGATGTATTTAGTTTTCTGTTAGTAGATTTCTTAAGGTTTTATTTTATACCTCTAAGTAGTTGCAGTAGGTGTAGCTAAAATCATTCATGGTATGTAATGAATTTATTTGCAGGATAATGTGGAATTATTCAATGTGAGAACATTAATTCACAAGAAAATGCCATGTCAATTTTCTGTGACCACAGAAGTTGGGACTTAGCTGGGCAGGGCACTGCCCCCTGAGGTACAAGTCCTGTTTGCAGTCTGGTGGGCTTGTCTGTCCTGACAGTGATCCACACCAGTGGAAAAAACCCAAGCCACTCCCTGCTGCATCAACTCCCCCAACAAGCACTGCTCATGTGGTCGGTGTGTGTTCAGAGGAGAACTAGGGCTGGGCTGAGGGAGGATTGCCACAGGTAGGACTGATGTATATTGACAAGACATTTTGGAGAAGCTCGCATAGCATGTGCCTGTAGGATGCTTGGCTCTAGCCAGTGGAGAAGCATGTTCTGGGTCCTGTCATGAGCACCAGCCTCAGTAGCTCAGAGAGCCAGAGGCCGGACCTGCTCGGCGGTAGTGAGCATGCATTCCGGGCTCTGGGAGGCAGCTGCACTGACTCTTCTTGTTGTCTTCAACTAGGTTATGTGGGTATGCAATTTATGTCGAAAGCAACAAGAAATCCTAACGAAATCCGGAGCGTGGTTTTTTGGAAGCGGGCCGCAGCCATCGCCCAGCCAGGACGGAACGCTGAGTGACACGGCCACGGGCGCAAGCTCGGACGCACCGAGAGAAAAGAAAGCGAGGCTTCAGGAGCGATCGAGGTCACAGACTCCCCTGAGCACAGCAGCTGCCTCATCACAGGAAATCTCCTCTTCCAGTGTGCAGCCTGACCGTAGGAAAGGAGCAGAAGTGTCGCAGCCGGCTATGGGCCCTGGACCAAAAGCAAGCTTCAAGGTCTAGGAGTGAACCTCCAAAAGAGAGGTAATGCTTTCTGTCTAGATAGAGCCTACAATGCTAAATGCTAGTTCAGTTGGGCCTTCTGTATGTTTGCTGCTGTGTAAAAACAAAGATTAAATTTATTTACTCACCAGGGAAGGATAAATTTTTGCTAGCAAATACATTGTCTATTTTGGTCTATGAAACAAAAAATGAGGAAAACAAAATATTTTATGGATATTCCCATATACTTCAATGCCTTTTGATGTATACTTTGAATACAGAATGGTAGGTTACTTCTAAATTTTAAATTTGACTGGTATTTTAAAGTTATTAAGAAAAGAGCTCGAATTTTTAAAGCAACATTCTCCTGAAAAATCCACACCTAAGCAATCAGAAAACACCATGTGGAATTCTTTCAGATAACCTTATATTTTATCTCTTCATCAGTGATATGAGATATCATTGATATTATTTCCAATTTTATTGTTAGAAATAATACATGTAAAAGACCTCATTTACATGTGTGAAGTTAACATTCATGTACAACAGCAATAGTACCATCTTGAATGCAGAGCAAGTTTTTTGCGAGGATAAAGCAACCAGAAGCAAAGTATTTTCAATGAGTTAAAGAGGGAATTCCTGAGCTGCATTCTGGGTGATGAGGAGTAGCAAGTCGGGAGAGGCTGATGCAATGAAGTAGTTGCTGTTCCTTTGGCTGCCTGGCAGATGGCAGAGCAGTTGAGGAGGGAGCCTGTGACAGCAAAACAGGAGTCTGCCATAGAAGATTCTCCAGATTCTGGCCAAAATGGTTGATGATTTCTTTCCCCCTAGCTATTGGAGCTGAAAATGGATGATGAGCAGTGGCTAGTAATTTACTGTGTGGGTGAGATCTATCTGGGTTTAACTGTATCAAATGCAGGTTAGTGTTACATATATGTATTGTGTAAGTGATGCCCTTCCATAATTCTGTTGACTTTTGTCCCTCAACACAGGGAAGGCCCCCAGAGCAGCTGTAACTTTTAGGGCAGGAAAACATTTTAGATTTCTGCTTTGCTGCCCAAACCTGAGATATCAGTTCATATCAGTTATAAAAAAGTTAGTGTTATATCAGTTATAAAAAAGTTAGTGTTCTTTACTTGTCACTGAGAGTTTCAAATGAATTCCAAGCACTCTGATTAAAGATTATCTGTAGTAAGCTCAGGTCCCATTAATTGCCAAAAACTCTGGAGAAACAGGAGATGAGGGGAAAAAAAAGAGAAGGGAGCTTCATGGGTATGATGTCCAACTTTGTTCTTTGTGAGGGTCTTTGATATGTAATCCAAAGATGTGTCAGTTGTGGAAGGGAAGATTCAGTGCCACAAAACGAAGTCCTAGTGACTTTGTCCCAGTGTACATTCTTCTCAAATAGACTCTATAGGTGTGTTCCTCCTTCTTCAAAATCAATGGATTCATATGTGAACTGCTAAATGAAAGGGCAGTTGGATTGATGAGAGAAGTAAAAATATCCACCATAAGGGAATTTTGTGATTATTTGGCTTGCTTATTGGCTTGCAGAATATGAAAGAGAAAAAAAATCATGCAGCTTCATTATTTATTGTTTTGTACTTATGTCTGCATAGAGAAATAAACTTCTCATCCTCTTTTATTACTGGAGAAAGGAATACCATTCAAGGAATCAATCTGCTTTCCTTTACATGCTTATGAAACGGGCACTTCTTTTTAGAGTTTCAAAGATAAATCAAACTAGTTTAAATATTATTTCTGGATATATTATCTTTTGCATTTTTCTATAACTATATTACTTCCTTCTCTAATGTTATTGTGGTCGATACACTATTTAGTGGTATTTACATCTACGCTGTCAGGGCACTTGAAGTGAATTGTCTGGTTAGTCTGTAACTTCCATGACTGCTTCCAGAAAAATGGAGAACATACTCCAGTACCCTGTAATAATGCTGCAGTTAATACAAAGACAACTCTAGGTCTTCTTCCTTACATGGGTAAATTATCCACGTCGATATTCGTTTTTGATTTTACTCATTAATTGGACCATTCATAATATATGTTTTTGTGGACTCTGGAAGTTGTTTGCTATTGGAAAATAAAATTAAGATGGAAGGATTAATAGATTTAATTTGTGTTAATGGATTCAGTATTTTCTATTTTTCCATAGCTTATCTTGGTTTTGAATTTGTTTTCCATAACTATATGCAAGTATTCCTATTTTCCATTCAGTTCTTCATATTACTCCTTTTCATTGTAGGAAGAAGGCAGTATTGGTTTCTGACCAGAATGGCAAAGGTGCAAAGAGTGAGCGTAAGCGTGTGCCAAAATCCTCACTTCAAAAAGAAGGACCAGCAGATGACAGGGAGCGTAAAGAGCGGCATGAAGGTAGAAGGCTGGAGAAAGGCAAGTCACAGGATTACCCAGACTTGCCAGAGAAACTTGAGGAAGGCAAAGTGCCTGACGATGAAAAACAAAGGAAGGAAGATGAATATCATACCCGTTACAAGAGTGACCCCAATCTGGCGAGATACCCTGTAAAACCACACCCCGAGGAGCAGCAGATGCGCATGCACGCCAAAGTTTCTAAAGCACGACACGAGAGAAGACACAGTGATGTAGCTTTGCCACACACAGAAATGGAGGAAGCGGAGGTACCTGAGAATAAATTAGGAAAACGCTCACAATTACAGGGAACTCAGGACAGAAAATCTCTTGTGGAAACTCAGAGGTCGTACTCTATAGACAGAACAGGTGATGTAAGAATTTCTGTTTCTAAACAATTAACTAATCATAGCCCACCAACTCCCAGGCATAGTCCAGTTCCTATAGAACACGTAGAATACAAGAACCACGATTCCTTTATAAAACAGAGCCGCCTTGATCCTAGCTCTGCTATTCTCATGCGAAAAGCAAAGCGGGAGAAAATGGAGACCATGCTAAGGAATGATTCCCTTAGCTCTGACCAGTCGGAATCAGTGCGGCCATCCCCTCCAAAGCCTCATAGAGCAAAAAGAGGCGGAAAGAAAAGGCAGATGTCAGTTAGTAGCTCAGAGGAAGAAGGGGCATCAACACCAGAATATACTAGCTGTGAAGATGTGGAGATAGAAAGTGAAAGTGTCAGTGAAAAAGGTAAGGACTTTTCTGTATATTATGCACATGGCCATGATTTGGGGTAAAAAAAAAAATCTGTATTTTTCTCTCTCTTTTCCTCTTTTTAATCATACACTTTTTCCCCTTGCCTTTCTTTTTTTTGCCAACTGAGAAGTGTCTTATACCTGATTACATGTGCTTTACAATGTTTCCTTTTGCATTCTTAGATGAGGTGATTACAGGTAGCGTCAGCTGATGAGTTTCCTTTTCATTCTCTTCCCTCTTTCACCTGGAAGTGACAGAATTCAAGGGTTCTAGTCTACTCTCTTGATGATATCTGTACTCTTTTGGTCATTACTTCTTTCTTTTGTCTGTACATAGAACAGACAAAATGGATGGATTGAAATGAAAAGTGAGTTCTGTAACAATCAGAGGAGACCATTATAAAGCATCATAAGATATGCAAAATTTTACTACATTTAATAAAATATCAAAAATCTGCCAGAGTTCATTGTTACTAAGGACAAGTAGATATGGGGCAAAGGGAGTGTTATGTAGAAAAAAAAAAGAGAATTGATGAAGTTGTTGTCTAGATGAATTTTCTCTTGAGCTAAGAAGTATGTTTAAAGTCTGTTATTTCAGTTTGTCTTCATCTGTTGATGGTAACACTCAGCAGCAAGGAGTAACTTGTAGTACACTATGTGCTTTTAAACAAAGCCTTTCTTCTGGCTGAAGAAGTTAATCAAATTTAGAAATCCTGAACAGATAAAATAAGCATTGTCAGAAAAGACTGTGGCAGAATTTAGCAACAGCGTTATAATCCTGCTTTGTCTGGCTGGCAGTACAGTGACCTGAAAGCTTTCTATGTCTTTGGTTTTTAGCTCCTTAGTTTAACTATCTGTGTTTGTACCTTGTAAGTTTCTTGCTGGTATTCATACTGAAAATTCCAAAGGCTTGTCTGCATTGCCTTTTAGTTCCTGGCACTGTTTCCTGACATGTCTGTGATTCATATACGCTAATCCGTCTGTCTGTCTTTATCTGATGTTGTGGTCTCCTAGCATCACCTAAAGCTCTAGGAACACATAGCAAAGATAGTAGATTTCTCTCCTATCCCATCTGGATAACTGCTTGTTTTAACTTTCTAAGCATGAGCTTTTCCATTCAGAATATGGAAACTTGCTTTTCTGCTCATTTTTAAGAAGGAATGGTGATCATACTCTGAAACTTAATTCCAGATTCCACTCAAACATAAAAAAATTCTCACTTATTTGACTGACTTTTGTCAAATACTGGAATGTATCACACAGAGATTTGTACAGTCTCCATCCTTGGACATGCTCAAAACCCAAATGGAGAAGGCCCTGAGCAATCTGCTCTGCTGACGCAACTTTTGAGGAAGGGTATTTGAACTAGGGACTCACAGAGGTCCCTTCCAGTCTCAATTATTCTGTCTTTCTCAGACAACACATCTCTTTCCCTTATTTTGTGGCCATGTTTTAAGCTGACATTTGGATTTGTGTAATTTTCCCTAACTCCATCTGTTGGAAGTAGAAGTCAGTAATACAGCATTTCTTTTCCATCTTTCATTATGTATATCAGTTTGAGGTTGCTTATGAAGTGGACGGAATTTCCCATAATCAGTGTAGGTTATTCGTATAAACTGAAAGGTTGTTGTTCTGTAAGTCAAGTCCAGGCTGAAAGTTACTATACTGATATAATATTGATATATTTGGTGTTATAATAGTCTTTCATAAGTAAAATCTTTCAGTAACTGCTTTCAGGCTCATGACACTGATCTCAGCTTTTGACCAATTTCCCTGTATACTGTTAAAACATAAAGGCTTAGATTTTTTTTTTCTCCTTTAGTGGTATGAATTCCAGAGAATTTCAAATGTTGCTGAAGGTTTATGTTCTCAGTGACTGAATCAAGCTCTTGGTTACCTCCTAGACACATGTTCAGGGTCCTCCTTTACAGAGTGGAGACCTTGGTTAGTATCATATCAGAGTGCTACCCCAGTGTATTTGGATAAAAGTTATTGATAGGAGTGTGTTAGGGACCTGCCCGACCACTGACCTCCACATGCATGATTTACATTGTTGAGCATTCCTTGGGACTTTGTATCTAATTGCCAACAGAAATATGTGTGTGTGTGTGTATGTGTGGAGGGGTATTCAATGCACTAATTACAGAGGTATATTTATTAATTTAATAGTTATGATATTTAGACATCATTATTTTTTTGCCTGATTTTTTAACAAGGATTGTAAATGGAAAGGCTTTGAAGATAGGGGTGTATAGCCCATAAAAAAAGAGATAGGAAATGTGAATAGAAATGAGAAAGCAGAAATATTTTTTGATCATAAAGTATCCAATTTTTACAGTTACCTTTTCACCAGTACTTGAAATACTCCGGAGTATTTCATAAAAATAGATGGAAAGGCACGAGATTTTATTACCTAAGAAAATATTTTAGAAATTCCCCAGTACTCTAAAAAAAAAAAATGTTGCAGTAAAAGGATTTAGTTTTAAAGACGTATATATATGTAAATAAGTTTAAAATGCTGCTATTATAACCCTAATCATAATCCCATTCTTTGCAATTTAACAGCATTGTTACAAACCAAATTTCACCAGAATTTCTTCAGTTCTTTGCTTGTAACTTGGGAGAAATACTGCACAGGTTCAAAGTTATAGTGCTTTACTTTATAAGCCCAGGAGGGTCTGGAATCCATCCTGTCTTATCTAAATGTCAGCTCAGTCAGAAACCTGGTGCCAAAGTAATATAGATGAAGCTAGAAACTTTGAATGGCCCTATAAAAAACCCCCAAGATCTTAAAAGTAATGTTTGCATTTGGTGAGTGCCAATATGAAATGATCTGCACCTAAGTAATAAAGATGTACTATTTTCAGTTCTATGTTGAACAAATAAAATAGAAGTTTCTGTGAGAAACAGCTTACAGAGATGTTTAAAGGCAAATGATGCCCCAGAGAAAGACACAATACAGGTAGGATGGATAAGACTGTATTGAAAATCGATAGCCAAAAATGTCATATAAAGCAGATACTGTGCAAGATATTTTTTAACATTTGCATTTCTAGAAACAGGTTAGTATTGCATTACCCTATCTTCTGAGCCCAAAATGCCTTCAGAAAAGCAACCTAATTTAGCTAGTGCATCCCTTGCTATTTACTTTTATAATTTAATATGTATTTCTTCAAATTTATTCAAAAATCATGAACAAGCACTAGGAGATTTCTTTCCAAAGAGTAAATGTATTTTGAAATCCATTGGGATTTTACTTCTTTGGTGGAGGATCCAAAGAATTGTGTCAAATTGTTTCCATGTTGGAGTAAATCTAGAGAAAGAGCTCTTTATAGTGTCAAAAAAAAAAAGATGAGTGTCATCTCAAATTCTTTTTAAATTATCTACGCTCTTTACAGGAAACTACAGAATGCTGATAATAATTTTCATTCTATTTTTAATAGAGGCTGTAGAACTCCTTTTTCTGAAATCTCTAATAGTTGAACAATAGGTGGACTGCATTTCAAGTTAAGTCCTGGCAAGGTGAAAGGAATCCTTGTAGAAGGCATAAATTGCATTCATACTTCTTCAAAGACAAGCTAGAATGACATAAACCAGACTATTAAAAATTAAATCCAGACCTCACTTTAAAAGTAACATTTTCTGTCTACTGCTATCCAGCGAAGAATGCAAATTTTATTTGGCATAAGTTCGAGCAAACATATTTTCTTTGAAGTTGAAAAATAAGAATTTGTGTAAAAATAGTAGATTTGTGTCCAGATGAAGTTGTATAAATGTTATTATATCCATTGATGGATACAAGAGATAGTTCAGAATTTGTCATGCAAGCTTTGAAAATGGAAGATAAGGTATTGTTGGAAGTTGGAGCAATGTGGGGGATGTACTGCTCCAGTACTTTTATGTAAATAAATGAGCTAATAATTTTACATTTTGCATACTTATTGTTCATATTTGCCTACATGTGTATTTTGTTCACCCACTTTAGGCTTGAAATTACAACTAATACTCACAAATTGGTAGTAAAATGTTGAAAAACTAAGTAAAAATCACTCTGTATACTTGCTACTGGATTTATTTGGGAGTGAGGAGAGCATGATAGAACTGGTGCCTTCCTTGAAAAACAAACTCCTGAAATGGCTTTCTGCTTTCTTTCAGAGAAGACATGATTGTTCATTCATAATGCCTTTCTCACAGTACTGTGAGAAACAGGGTGACCCAATTTAATTTAATTTCATTCTGATGACATTGATTTCTGGTTAGAAAATGTAATGGGCAGGGATCTTGCTATTTTCTTGGTTTATTCCCAGGTGTGAGGCAGGGGGTTGTGAGCAGGAGGAGAGGATGTGGAGGTCAGGAGCAGAAAGGGATGCTGTGGTTTGCTGACAAATAAGTCAGTGCTGGCTCAGCTCCAGGAGAAAAGGATCTGGCCCCTTCCTCCATCCTTTTCTGGTGTTTGGAGGGTCCCTTTGGGTACTTGTGCTTGGGGGCCCTCCCAGGAGAAGGAGGGAATGAATTATATCCTTGCCCCAAGGATTTGTTGCAAGCTCTGTAAGCATTGTTGACACGGAAGGTGGCTTAGGAGTTAGGAGGAACCACACACGTGCAGTAGGGCCTATAAATGAACCAAAAGAAAACATCAGGAAAGGGCTGTAGAGAAGAAAAGGCTGATTTGAAATGTTTTTAGTTAAACTTTTTGACTGAGGTAGTTTCAGTCTGGAGTGTAGGCAAGTCAAATTGTACTGTAACATCTGCTAGCATGTTTTAACATCTGTTTGTTTGGAGAGTTCAGCATGGAGTTTTAAAACTGGAGCAGAATTTGTTTAAAAGTGTGGCTGAGATTTAACTTAGTGTAAAACAAAATGTCCTAGGAAGATGGCTGGTTTTTAAACATTAGTTCAAATTTATCTTTTAGTCCTTGTGCAGTAATTTATACCTACATCTGATTCAGATTTTAATGGAAATATAATTTAAAATTACTCTTGTTTCAGAGTTTTGTTCATTGCTAACATTATTCAATGCTATCAGTATTCAGTGCTTTTGAGCTGTGGAAATTATTTACAGTGCTTGTGGAGCTGTAAATAAGTGCTATATGAAATTACCTAAAGTACATGCATATACACGTGAGACGAGCTGAACCTTGAGTGGGGAAAAAGGTTAAATTGTTTGCAAGATATCCTGCATTTCAGAGAAATATGTAACTATATACATGAGGATGTAATGGAAGATATGTGGCTGAATCTTCCTCTAAAATCCTAATACAGCACTTTTTCTAGTTTACTTTAAGAAGGTTGTGAGCATGCTGGAGGAAGTTCAGAGGAAAGAGGAAAGTATCACCAAGGTCTATAAAACATGACAAATCAGGAAAGGTGGGATGGATTGTGGTTGAATAGTTTAGGAAAGAAGTGGGGGTGAAAAAAGAAAGCAGAAAGAAGTAGCTAGAGGGAGAGAGGTTGAGTGAGTGCTCCTCTCTTCCCCCAGAAGGACACATTACTGCTAGGAAGGTTGAAGCTTGCTGCCAGAAACCATGTTAACCCTGAGGGTAGATAAGCCAAGTTAAGAAAAAACTGTAATCAAAATTTCTTACTCAGTTGAAATGGAGGATTCCTGAAAAGAAAAATAATTTTCTTCAGAGCCTGCGCTGAGATTGCTCTATGTTAGCAATAGTGCTGCTGTTCCTGTGGCAGGATCTGAGCTAAGCTGGGAACATCTGGGGCTAAATTTACAGTACCCCTATCTGTACCTTGTTCTTTTTTTGTCAGCCTGTGAGCTGTTTCCAGTAAAAAATTCCATAATAATCTAATTTTGGAAAAGGAAAAAAGAAATGCACCTTTTGATTTATCAAGATGATGTCACAAACCATGAAGTCTAGATTTCTTTTGTATCTATCTCAGTTGGCAAGACCTTGTATTTTATTACCATTAATATGGCCTGTCTTCTGGGCTGCTTGATTTTTCACAAGTTCATTATTTTATTAGTTGTTTCTTCTTTGTCGCTTACTTTTCTTCTGCACATCTAATTCATGAAAAAACTACAAATTTGTCCTGATAGGAATTTTTCCAGTAGTAAGATGATTATTTTCATTACAGGAGGGCAGATACTAGAGCATGATTGGATTGGAGTCTTATATTCAAAATCACTTAATGTTTGACATCAGGGTGCCTTTACTTTCAGGAGCTGTGAGAGTGTTTGAACTTGTAGAGAAACCCAGGGGCTCTATGGGCTTCTCCATGAAAGATCAGTTCTCAAGAACATTCAGCAGTCAGTTTTTTTCCATACAGAAGCCATTGCAGGTAGCAAGCATGAGAATAGGAGCATGAGCTCTGGGTCATGGAGCACTTTTTAAGAGTCGAAGAGGGAGATGAAAAAGCCTTTGAAAAGCTTGCCCTAATTTTAGCTGCTGAGCAGTACTTTTCAAAGTACTGCTATGAAGTTAACTGGACTTAAAACTCAGTAACTTGATACATGGCATGGTGTTATAGCCAGAGGTAGATTCTTTCCTACACTTCTGCCATTCAGTATTTTTTATATGCCTTTATTTTTTGTATACCAAAGAATTTATGTAAACTCAGTGTTTACTGCTACTCTTTTGATCTGAGAACTTAGAGAAAAAGATGAAATGTGAAAGATGAACCAAACTGCAGAACTGGGATGGTCTGTGCAATGTATTGAAGGATGAGTTGTGGTCTTGGAACTGAAATACAAACCTTTGCATTTTTCCACTTGTATGGGAAATCTGTCCCACTTTGGGTGCAAAATGAAGCCTATGAAAGAAAAAGGTAAATTAATTACTGGCTTCTAGAATAATATGTGCACTGTTATTGGTTTTAATTTTGGCTAATTATAGAGTAAACTAGGAACAAACAAGCATCTGATTCTGTTATTTTCTGAAGATGTTCATTCTGTGTCCTTTTCTTAGTGTATTCATTTTCATCATCCTATTGAATTCAAACATAGGGTTATACTGTGAGGTACTGAGTATTATTGGTTAGTACTTTGTGCTAATATTTTTCTGATGCCTTTCTATATATTTTTTAGTGTACAATAACACACTTCATTACTGTAATACACAGGAACCATTCCAGTTTCTTTCTTTAAGCATTTCTTTGAGTAGATAGACTGGTCTATATGAGTTTTCTAAAATCATTATACTGATAAACAGCTCTAGGAAAAACAGAAAGAAGGTTAATAATTATGAGATGCCTGTGTTTCCTTTGAATAAATATGCATGGTTTCATCCTGTTCTTGTCCATTTTGAATGTCCCTCTGAAAACTGTTTTCCCATATTTGCTTATGTGTTTTTTGTATCTTTCTGATGATTTCTTTGTTCCTTCTTTCTCCTGTACAACATGCGAGCTTCATAATCAGAGACTCCCGATCTATTTTTGTAATCTCTTACGCTGATTCTTATCTCCATTTCTCCCGTGATGCCAAGCACAACATGTGCTATGGTTTCAAATATTCCCATCCCACTGGTGACATTTTCTGACTAGCAAATGAAAGGGCCATTCTTTGACTTTTTTGGCCCAGTAGTGAATTGTGGTGCATTCTCAAGCTCCTCAAGAGAGGAGTGTATGGAAGCTGCCTGTTAGGGTTTGTTCTTGGCCTGTGTCCTGCCTAGTAGTAAACAGAGAGTGCTAGCTGGGCCAGGGCACAGCTGTTCCAGGGATTACTCTGAAGGCACACTATGAATGACAACCCATTTGGCACTGGCTTACACAATGGTATAAGTTGTAGTCACTTGTTCCTTATTTAATTGTCTGCTGGTTTATTGCCATGCATTTAAATTGTAAGTTCAGTGGAGTCCAGATTTTATTTTTATGATTGTACATTGACTAAATTTACAAGATTTCAGTATGTGGCTGAGTCTTCAACTTGCCTTGATGATAATAAATTAGAATGCTTATTTAGTGCAAGGACATATTATTGCTAAGTACCATTTTGGTCCATTTATCAGCAACCAGCAGAATTCAGGTTACTTTCTAGTGTCCTCTGACATGCTTGCAATCTCTCATAGATAGCTGCTGGTCACCTCCATGAGCCTAGATGCCTGTTTTCACTACATACTTATTTGCTGCTAATCAGATAAATTACCCTTTTATTTGCCTGTTTAGTTTTCCTGTCAGGTATTAAAGTGTGTATACATGTATGTATACTATGTATATTTCTGTGCTTATAAATATTGTGAAACTCTTTCTTTCATTTTTTCATGCCATATAGCCTTTTTCATCCTTTGGGTTGGTGTCTTTTCAGTTTGTTTTTGGTGATTTTGGTTTTGTGGGCCATTTAAGAATGTGGTTGTGGGGTTTTGTTTTGACTTTGTTAATTTGTTTGTTTTACTGATGGAGCCACCTCTAAAAGATACAACAGAGTGATATTTGTGCTCACTTGACCTTTCTGCTCTTTTCATTTTCTACGCCCTCACCCCACAGTTTTTAAGATTTTTAAATAATGATTTGGTCAACTTATTATGTTTGTTTTCTGGTCCAAAAAAAAGACTCTTCTAATGTTTTAGTTCAAAGGGAGTTCTTTCACCACTCAGCTTGAAGATACCCAAGGAGGGGGCAGAGTTTTGCAGTTCAATTTTCAGTTTGATAGGTGTTTTTGTCTTTCCTGAGTAAGTTTGCTGTGAGAACAGAAAGTCTGCAAGCACAACATGTGCAAAGTGTAATATGAAACATGATTATTGGTTGGCTAAGGCACGTAGTAGTCAGCCAGGACCTACATGCTGCTGGTCCAACATGCCGTTAGTCCGTTCACCGCTCCTTCTGTAGATACCCAGCTGCTGTAGATGTTGAGATTTGTTACTTTTTTAGGTATTCCAGCACTTTAAATCTCTGCATTTGTACATGTCTAATGTCTTGAAAATACCTCTCTCTTATGCAGGAGTTCTTCAGCACATACCCTTGACTGACTGCTAAAATTGTATATGGAGAGATTTCTAATTGTTAAGCAACTTCAACCTTTTTTTTGTAACAGAGTGGATGTCTTGGAAATACTGTGATGCTATGCAGTAAATGCATGCTCACATCCGAATTGTTTTAGACCCTCAATATTAAATACTTTATTACACATTCTTTTAAGCCATGAGGGAACTTATAATAAAACATTATATTTAGAATAATTTCTTTCTACATTTTCTTCCTCTCTGTAAACATGACATTTTCTATTTTAAGAAAGAAAATATCATCATTCTTTACTTTGTCACCTGTATCTTTGCTGTACATTATGTGCAAACTGGACCAAGTCTAACTCGCTCCATTGAGCAAGTTGAGAAATGTGTGTTGTATGGTTCATTAGGGCTATAATTAGCATGGGATTATTTTGCAATTTTCAATGCAGATCTGCAGAGATTTTAAGGATGTATTTAGATTCCATTACACAGAGGTTTTGATTCCATATCAAGTCCTAGCTTTATATATATGATATTAGTTGGGGGAACTATTTGTGGGAAAGGAATAAGTAAAATGGTTCTATTCATGGAATAGCTTGGGTTGGAAGGGACCTTAAAGATCATCTGGGCAGGACCTAAAGATCATCATGGGCAGGGATCCACCCACTAGACCAGGTTGCTCAGTATCCCATCCAACCTGCCCTTGAACCTCAAGGGATGGGGCATCCACAGCTTCTCTGGGCAACCTGCTCCAGTGCCTCACCACCCACTGAGTAAAGAATTTCTGTTTACCATCTAATCTAAATCTCTTCTAGTTGGAAACTAATCCTCCTTGTCCTACCATTATCTGCCTGTGTAAAAAGCCATTCTCCCTCTATTTTATATTCCTTGACTACCTCTCAGGCATGTGTAATTCAAGACAAAATGCTTTCAGACATACAGAAAAATATACACAATAATTTCTAGAATTTAAAGTTCCAGTATTTGTAACTTAGTCGTCAATTTTGTAATTGTTTCCTCTGCAATACGAGCTTCAGTTCTAGTTAGCTGTTCTTATTGTGTAGACTTAAGGCCACACACTTCTTTTTGCCTCTAAAATTCTGTGGGTGCTCTAGATCAGCTTAGAAGTTGTCATTTGCAAATAGAAGTTACTTATTGAATAAGATGTGAGCTTTGTAATTTACTTCTTGTAGTAACAAGTCAGTAGTGTATATGTTTTAATGGTTGGCTTGTTATTAATTTTGTTGTCTTAATGAGAACATAGGTATCTTTTCACTGGAAATGTAAACTCAAATATAAATGTAACTTGCTACAAATTCAAAAGAACAATTTATAAAACTTTGCTGGTTTTAATAATATTTATTAACTAAATAGCATAAATCAGCTAATAAATAGAAATAATCTAAAAATATAAAATAAAATTATATCAAAGTTTATTATAGTTATGTTCTAAAAGTAGGTAAATATTTCTACATTTTTATGCTATGCTATTAAAATAATTAGGTTCTAAGAATTTATTTTGCCTTATTGCTCAGAGAAAACAAAAACTCCAAAGGTGGCCCTTTTTAAACTGTAAGGCCACATGTTCTTAAACCATTAAAATTGTGCTTAATGAGCCACCAGATGGAGCAGTCAAATCTCACTTTTTGTCAGTCTCTGTGCAAGACAGTTTCTCTCTCAGCAGAGAGAGAATCTGGAAATGCAGGCACACTTTACTACTTGAACCAGTAATCTGAAAACCTTTTTCAGATCTTATCTGCATGTGTATTTTTTTCCATAGGCAGATTTATGTTGTCCTGTGGCTTTAGTGTTACAAATGATGTATGGGATGTATTCCACATATGGAAATGACACTGACACAAATAGCTCTATGGAAGCAGTTACTTACTTCTTGAATTGAGTCCTATCCTCAGGGAAAAAACACAAAACATGGCAAGGAAAAGGTACTCTTGTTTGAGTATCACAAGCCAGATTTTCAAAATTTGGGAGGTTTAGAGTTTCATATTTACACATGACTCTCTCTGTTTGTGCTTAAGAAATCTTGGTGGAGCTGCATATTCTCTTCTTACTTACCCTAAGTATCCTTAGGGTAAGGATATGCTGCAGTCAAGTGGGTTCAGGAACAAAAAGAAAATATACAATAATGTATAAGAAGGAATGTTTTCACATTCTTATTTTACTGTAGTTTCATAGCGTTACCAAGACAAGATTTTTCTGGGAGGTGTACAAGTTTGTGAATATATATATTTATATAAAATAGAATGTATGTGTGCTATTAGAAGGCACTCCAGTGAGTCTTTTCAGTTAAATACTTCAAGGATCATGATATGTAATTAAGAGGACATTATCCCAGAGGTGAGGAATAGAGCTATGTGTGAATATAAAATCCTGCAGATTTTTTGTTTTATTCTTTCCCTCTGTCGTGTCTTTGAAAGTCAGAATGTTGTGCATTAAAGATCATCAGCAGGTGTCACAAGAGAGGAAATGTCATTCTGAAGCAGCTGGATGCAGTTCTTGGAGTGCCTCAGCCCTGCTCCCTCCTCTGAGGTGGGAATTTCACCAGGCACTGCTGTCCTGTCAGCTTTGGGTAGGAGTGACACACAGCTTTGCAGAGCAGGAGGCTCATGCTGGGCAAAGCAGTGCTCCCCAGGTGACTCTTTAACCCACGTGCACTTCATCCTGTTCTCAGCTGAATTACGAGGTGAGCAAAATCTTCTGCTCTGGCAGTGAATCCTAACCAGAGTCATGAGCTCAGGGCTGGTGATAGCCACCTTTCTTTCAACTCTGCCGGTCCTGGGTCATTCAGCAGTGTCATGCCAGCTCCTGCCTGTCGTGCTCTGGAGCACCACCACAGTGAATTTGTGTCAGTTTATATCAAAATACATGGTATGCCTAGGAATTTAGTATTATCTGCAGGTTCAGATTTTACTTAAAATATAGTATAAAAGTGACTTGCATTTACAGATAAAATAGGACCTTACAAAGGAACTCAGAAATACAATCTTAAATAAATGTAGGTTCTCAAAACTTTCTGGTGTTTGCTATTTCAATTTTTGTGTAACACACTGAACCTTATCAGTGTACCCAGGTGTAGGTTCAGATATCTCCCGTGGGAGAGGCATTACTGATTTGCCAGCAGGGAAGTTGTCACTGTCTTTAAGCAGACAATGTCTGGGGAAGGGCAAACCAGTCCCCTATGAATGGAACTGGAACTGAATGTTTGGGAATAAATCCAGTTGTGCTGCTGCTGGCTCTTTTCCACAGAAAGGTTGCCCTGAAATCAGTTATACAACAAGTTGGTTAATCTGTTATTGTTACCAAGTTTTAAAGATCACTGCTAAGAGAGTCTTAGGGAATGACTATTTCTACAAGTCACTGAAACACTTAGGAAGACATTTAATTTTTTCAGTGAGCAGTTGTTTTTTTTCTTAAACAAATGTACCATTTACATTTTGACTTCTCTTCAAATATATCCTTAAAAATTCTAATATATCAGCATAGTTTCTCTTAAAAAAAATGATGCAACAACAAATATTGATATGAATTTTAGGCATGTTGCCATCATAACAAATGTTATCTGTGCTACTGTGGGTCTAATCTTACTTTGCCCTAGAAAATTTTTATAAGGATTAAGAATGAATTTTCTGACAATGCTTAAACAACGTGGTCACTGTTAAACCGTGCATTTAGATGTGTGGTTTTAGCAATTACTTTTTTTGTTTATCTGGATGGTATATAACATTTTAAAGTAATAGAAAACGCTGCTTAATAGAGGTTCCTTCTGGAATGGTCAGTACGTATGGTACTGCTGCTTTAATTTCTAGGTTTAAACCTGACATTTTCTAGAAATTAAAGATCTGAGAGGAATCTGAATTGTAAAAGGATTCAGAAATTAAACTATGTCTACATCCATTTAGGTAGTAGGAAAAAGAAAAGGAAAGAATGTGAGTTAAGTTGTTAAAATTATCCTGAAGCACAGAAACAGAATAAAATAGTAACACACAAATGTCTATCACCCCTGGCTGTATAAACTTTCAATCACAGCCTGTACAGGAATTAGTTCAGGATATGTGTAATCATTTGGTTTTTTTGCTTTGTAATGGGGGTGGAGAATTTTTGAAGGGGGAAAAAAAAGTTGTTTTAAGGAATTTTTGTAAGGTTATGTAGCTAAATTAATTAAACTGTAATGACATTGTCACCTTAGGTAGGTTCTCCTATTTTTGCTGTAGTCCGGGTTTGAATGGAATGCGTTTTCTCGACTTCTCCTTTGGCAGGAAAACTCAAGTGCAGGTGGATGCCTGCAGCCTCTTCCTCCAGGCTGAATGGATTGCAGCAATTTGGTTCTGTCACTTCATGCCTGTGCTTGAGCATGGCTGTCAAAAGTGGTGCTGGCATAGCAGCCCTTCAGACCAGCTTACCCTGCGTCAGGCAGGGAGGGGACTTGGCATATGGGTCTTCCACATCCACTGTGCTGTGGGGTGTGGGTGGAGACAGTAACACAGCAACCAGAAACAGTAGTTTATCTGGGAACAAAAATAATATTTTGATGCCATTGATCAGTAAATTGTAAAGTCAGTGCCTGCAGATTTGTCACCATTTAACTGAAAACATCTGGCTTTTGTTAGCAATTGGATAGCTGAACAAATTGCTTGAATTAGGGTTTGTTTAAAATGACCTTTGGCTCTAAAAAATGCTACCCAGGAGATCTTTTATGGATATTTTAAGTTAATATGTTACTTACTGCCCTTGTCATGAACAAAAATACTCCACAAAATCTCCGTACACGCAGAGGTCAATTCATCATCCTCGGATGTCAGAAGAAGTCCAGAAATCTGTAAATCTGACAGTGGCTGCACTGATTTGCACTGTTGTTCTCTCTTGACTGTCAGTAGATTCTCCTCAGTCAAGGCCAGTTATCAGAACGATTTATACTAGGAGTTGTTGACTTTTGTGAGTAGTTAAGGAAACTAAGATAAATGCATTGCAAAATTACTGAATCACGAAGGTTGGATAGCAAAGATCCCAGCCACTGCACCTATGGGATTGAAGGCCCAGCCCAGGTTTTCTAGGGCGAGTGTTCATTTTGTTTCTTTCCGGTTTCACTGTCATGATCATCTTCCTCAGAGGAGTCAAGAGCAATTGAGTCAGTCCTGGGTGGAGGAAGGGGAGGTGGAACATCACTGGCAGCACAGTACTAAACCATTGACAGGGACCTTGGAATGCTGGTTGCAAAAGCCATAAATAGCAGGGTGTTTCCTTACTGACTCTTTCAGACCTGTGTGCTTGAAGGAGTTCCTATCACTTGGTTGTGCAGAAATGCTCTTCTGTCTTCCAGTCTGCTGCAAAATGCTGGGTGATGTTCTGTAAAACTCCCCCAGAGGACCTCCAGAAACAATGTGATCAATCCCTTATTCTGGGATGCCAGTGAAGGCACACCACAGCCTGCTCCCAATGTGTGCTTTTACATGGTATTATTCAGATGGATGCCAACTTACTTCACTTTCACTTTGAATTGATTAGCTTGGATCAAGGTTTGAATTGAAAGCTGTGGAGCAACAATGGCATGACATTGATTTAGCTCAAGCTAAATAAAAGACCAAACGTATTGCCTTAGCATATTACTCTGTTGATTTAACAACCTAATTTCTCCTTTGGTACTTTTTAAATTTTTTTGTTACCTGGCTAAGAATATAAACAGAATATGCTCATGCCTGAAAGAAGAGGAACTTGGATGAGCTCTAACAAGTTTGATGTGTGTTTAAAGGCAGACATTCCTTTAAGGAGCTATATGTCTTTTTCACCAGAGGTTCTTAACCTTGTTTTTTCAGTAGTTATGAAAAATTTCACAATTGGTCCTATGTCAATCGATAACCCCTTCTTCAGAAGTGTGTGAATTTATGTATTTGTATATTTACGTATAGAAGTCTTTCTCTGGTAAATGGTCCAGCATTTTCTTTGCCAAGTTGTAACTATTTTGCCAAAGAATCTGAAAAAGAGACTGAAAAACATGCAGTCTCTTCACTGGGCAAAACTTTACTGAAGAGAATATGTACTTATGCTGCAAGTGTTTTAATAAGCTTAGTCTTAGCTAAGCACTGCACTTACACCTACCAGAAGCAAGTATGTTTTTTTCTAATGAGTTTAATTCTGGATGCAAAGCCAAATACCACTTCAAGTTTTCTATGATCTCAGTAGAGCTTTGGTGGTCTGGAGTGCTGCTAGCAGAGCAAAGGAAAGCCTTGTTTCTTCTCCATGCATCTTTTTTTCTGGGCCTTTTTTGTGTGTCTAGCAATTTACCACCAGTCAAACTCCAGTCTTTAGTCCATCACTTGAGTCAAGTGGTGAGGTCAGTTTTCCAATTCAGTTCATCAGTCAATCCATAGCTCTCTGATTTGCCTGGAAGGATGTTGTGAGAGACTTGGTTGGAAGCTGTGCTACAGTTAAACAATATCTTCTGCTCTCCCCTTGCCTGCAGATCCAGAAGGCATACTGGTCAGGCAAGATTTGCCCTTGGTAAAGCTGTGCAGACGGTTCCCAGCCACCTTCTTGGCCTTCATGGGCTTGGGACTGCATTCCAGAAGGATTTGTTCAATAAGCATCTCAGTCTGTAGTTTCCCAGGTCCTTTTCTTTCCCTGCTTGTAGAGGTGTGGCATGTGGCTTGTCTAGTCCCTGTTCATCTCCCACATTAGCCAGGACCTTTTGAAGCAGATCAGACAGGGCTACAGTGCCAAGTGTCACATACAATACATAATATTGTATCTAAGTCTCCTGCAGTTGTATTAGAATATCTTCCCCAATGTAACTTGGCTTTGAGGTCTGGAGACTGCAACATAGATATTTTTTGTTGCTTCTCTAATTTTCTAATTTAAATTCCAAGTTTAAGCATAGGGGTTTCTTTACTTGAATTGGTCTTTTTGTGCTACAGAGTTAAGCTTGGGACCATTCTCTGACTTTCCTCTTTCCAAAAAATTGTTGTAAAACTTTTGGTTTAGAGGATAGCTGCATTTTCACCTAGGCATAAAGCTGAGCAGTATGTTTAATTCTTGGAATTTGTTCTCTTAAAACATGAATAATGGTAAGAGTTGTGTGAGATTGAACAACCTCATGCTTTTCTATAGTCTCAGAAATTTCTATAACTGCAGGAGTATCATACACAGATTAAGATCTATACCAGCTATTAGCAGGAAGATTATAAAGGGCTAAAATATGGTGGTCAATATTTAACTATCAGATGTGTAGTGTAATGTGCCTCAAAAGACAGTGACAATAAAATCATTTGCAAGGGTAAAAACCTGCAGAGATTACAAAGGCAATGCTATCCTGTGCAAAGTTTGAAAGTGTGTTATAACTGAATTATGTATTTTTATTAGGAAAATGAAATGATGTCCAGTTTTACGGTTCCCTATGCTCTGATGATATTAATGGATGTAAGTAAATAGACCAGCTATTAGCACTTTATTCTTAAGGTGTCAGATGAGGCTTTGGGGCAGCCAGAGAGGCTCAATATGTCTGGGGCTGGAGGAATGAAATACATCCTTAGGGATGAGCATTGCATGCTGGAGTTGGTGGTACTTTTCTTTTCTGCAAAATACCCTTTCTGACCTCAGAACATTCTTCTGTTGCTCCTCTCTTCCCTTATTTTCAGCAAATACTTGCAGACACCTCTGCCATCTGAATATGTTAGGCTGGGCTATTTAGGCAGGGCTTGGGCAGAACTCATGGCTAGGGATAGCAGTGGGGAAAATGGGCAAAGAGAACTGCCTGCTGGAGGAGCAGGGAGGAGTTATCACACAGGGGAGGGGGAGACAGTGAGAGCTTTAACAGCACCATGAGGCACAGACAACCTTTCCAAACTTGTTTGGGAAAACAATTCATTATTCTTTTCACAGACACATGTATGCCATGGGAATGACAAGAACACTTGAAATAAGTCAGAAAAGAAGGCCCATACAGTAAAGTCTCATTTACCTATTCTGCGGCTGTAGCAAGCAAGAATTTTTCATCTGTTGATTTGTGTTTTGACAAAATCCCCTGCCTTGTTTAGTACATGCAGGTGGGGAGAGGTGAGTGTTCAGGTGTGCTGTGTTCTGAAAGTGAGGCAGGCCCTCAATGCCTACCCTGGCAGAAGAGGAGGTCATCCTGCTAGGAGGAATGCAGAAGGGTCACTGGATGGGCTGGGGAAGCATCAGGCGTTTGGCATACTCGGTCTTTCGTTTCTTTTGCAAGAAATGTTTCTGGCTTTAGGAGAAAGCTGGGTAAATGTTCCTTGGTCAGTAGCAGATGATCACTGCCTCTTGAAATATATAAAGACTGGACACTGTTCTCCTCCAAACAAACCATCTCCTAACAAGGGCATGTCTGTGAATAAAGCAGAGTTAGACAGGTGAATGTTCCTCCTGCTGATACAGTGCTACAGGGGACACTTAAAGTCAGCAGTGGCCAGGGGTATTCTGTGGCTTTTGCTGTTGACTGACATGTAGGATTGTGAAAGAGAGTGTTCAGCACCTTGGGTTTGATCCAGAATTACAGGGAAACAACTTGATTAAAAGTTTATTTTCATTATTACTAATAGATCCATATATTGTTAAGTATGAAAAAGCTGTAAGCTCTCATTAGCTTTACTATTATATTTTATCACTTCTAAACTTCTCTTTGTTTGCTTTTCTTTCTCACACTTTAGTTTCTAACAGCAAGTTTTTTGTATTTTGGATGTCCTGCATTGTGTTTTGGAAGTCCTGCAGTATGTAGATAGGCTGCAGAAAACCATCTGTTTGTACAGAGGAAGGCTATCTCTGCCATAGAAATAGTTTTATGGTTGTATCATTTGGATATGATTACAGTAGATTTAATACTTTAGTAAATTCTATTAGCTGTAATTCTCTAATCATCTGGCTTTTGCAAATTCAAGTTCTGCTTTTCTGTTTTATCTTGAACATGTAATTTGGAATACAAGATGTTATTTCCTGGGGGTTTTTATTTGGAGTATATTTTTCTTATATAAAATTATGTTTCCATGCACACATCTGTTACTTATGAAAAGAATTAAATTACCCTATTAATTTGTAAAAAGTGGTAAGTTTTTCTCAAGGGCCGTTTGTGTTTTCAGTGTGCTAGAAGTAAATCTGCAGCTTGGGATGTTTTACATAAATTAAAAAAAACCACATTTCCTAAACACAATTGCTTCATCTATGCAGTTGATTAAACTTGTTCAGTGCACCACTGCTGAATATAAATAATAACTGCAGCAGTGGTATTGATTACTTAGGTGCCTGAGCTTACTGTTGGCTTAAAAGCACTAAGAAACTTCTTTCCTGTTCTATCCAGAGAGGAAGGAGCTTTTTCCCCCCACATCTTGTTTCCTGAGGCTCGTTGATTCTGGATTCCTAAAGCCATGAACTCTTCCCAAAGGCTGCAAGTCGCTGTCATTGCAGGGAGCTAATGCAGTAATCGATGCTTGCTCTACACTGCAGAGATTTGTTTTGCTGACAAGAGCTCTCGTTAGCCCTGTCTGCTGTCACTGGTGCTCAGTGTTTGACACTGCAGAATAATTTGGCTTAGAATCAGGACGCAAGGACCTCATGACTTCTTTTAGATCGTCTCCTTCACACTGAAGTGGATTTTTGCTGGCATTACGCTTTTGCTACAGTTGCAGGCTGGATTCAGCAACCTACTAGATGCCAGCTGTGCTTTAAACATTCTCTTGCTGAAGCTGCTATGTTTGCTGGGTTTCTTCAGTTTCTGCTCCATACGTTGCATTCAGGGACAGGTAAATAAGGAGCTGAGGTTTTAATTCTATTTTTATATTTCATATTTTTAAACAAAGTTACATCCTTTTATGAACAGGTTTATTTAACTGTGCAGTTTTAGTGGAGTTGCTCTATCCTTGGAATGTTAAAGTCTTAATTGTAGCATAGATTCAGCTTAAAGAGGGAATAAAGAACCATTTTGCTTTTAAGTCTGTGTTTCAGTTATGTTTATGTTTTGAAAGCTCATGTGATAAATATAATTTGACAGTAGTGATGCTATATGGAATGAGCTTATAAACAAAAATCTGTATTTGGAAAGTGCACATCAAAATAGAAATGAGTTTCTGAAAAGTAATCATAATATTCCTATTGCATTATGAGTTCTGCATTTTGTAGAAGTCAAGGATAAAGAATTTAGAATTTTATTTCAAGAAACAAATGAAAATTCCTGTGTTTTATTTCTTTATGGCAGAAGACAATTGACAAGTCCTCAAGCTCCTGAATTATTCTTTTCTTAGGAGCTTTAAAAAGTTCAGAATGGAATGTGATTCTGTTACTTTTTTTTGCATATTATTTAGGGGGAAAAATCATCAAAGTCATGTACATAGAATAAAAATGTTTTTGTTTACCATAAGATGCAGTTATGGTTATAATAATATATGGATTATAATGAATGCACAGTTCTGGTTATTTTGTACCTTATTTCCGCATGATCATATTGATGCATTGCACTTTCTGCTCAGGGAAGGACATCAGCTTTTCCCTTTTGTATTTGAAACAAGGTCCTCAGATAAATCACTGAAGGGTCACAGGGGAAAGTGAGAGGAAGGATTCACCACTGCAAGTTCCTTGGGGATTATGCAGTGTGTTGAGAATAACAAATACCTTTAAAATCCTATATCTAACTAGTTGATAACACTGTCTATAAAAATTGATTTTGGAAAGCAGTTTTTTCACTTGAAGAATTAATCCTAAAGATGTGTGATAGAATAAGTTATGAAAGAGGTTTTATGCTCTTCAAAATAATGCTTTAGATACTCCATTTTTAGGTATATATGTTAGAAATCTATGTAATTTCAACAGAGTTTAGAGGAGAATTAGTTTACTGAGGGCAGAATTTTGAGGGAGGCATTGGAGAGAATGTGATTTAATAGCAGTCAAAACAGAGATGGAACAGAAGCAGCAGCCGGAGTATCAGGAAGACAGAATGCTGAGGTTGGGGCAGACAATGGTCAGCCTTCGCTCTCCATGGAGCTTAAAGGATAACACTGAGGACACCTTTGGCTAAGGTCAAAGCCTTGACATCTCTCATGCTTAGTAAGTTGTTTATAGGTACATAAAAAAGCTAAATCCCTGTTTCTTCTTCAAGCTGTTCACTGTGTAGATGGCTGTAAACTGCATTCCAGAGGTCTCTTGCACATCTTGGCATAAGTAGATGAAGAGGGTGAAATAGGATTGGGATTGAGAAATACAGAGCAGTGACACCCTGTGTTGCAGTGATTCAAGGCTGTGCTGTGGGCAGTGGACAATCAGCAGCATGCCTCCAGCCTTTGGAATAGCATGGACCTGAGAGATCTAAAAGATGCTTCAAAATCACCCTGAGCCCCACACCCCCTGACTATAGAGTCATAATGGACTATTAAACCAGGCTATCTATAGCTCTCTGTCCATTAAATTTGTATCATCTCTCCCCCATAATGATACTTCAGTATCATTATCCTAAATATTCCTCTCTGAAAACTGATCTGTGTGCTGCAAGGACAGAACCTGAGAGAATGAGCTGTCATCAAGGTCAGCTCTTATGTCAGGGTATTGGTTAAGTACAAGGCTGCCCAAAAGGCAAACCATGCAGGACAATAACACAAAACAAAGTCCCCAAAATGAACAACAAAGCCTTCAGTTCCTCACCAGTCTGACCTTTGGAGGTATTTTTGTAGCAAAAGTAGGAATGGCCTGGAGTCTTGGTCTCTGGCCAACCCTGTAACTCCCAAAATGCAAGGATAGTGCTTTTCCAACAGCAGCCAGGCTTGTGTGCCATCCTGTCCTGTTACCATTGAGATAAATTATACCCACCTCATCCTCTTCTGCACTGCTAGTTCTCAACTGGTGGGTTTCTCCCTGTTTCTACACTTGTTTATCCTGCTCTGAGTGTGGAGCCATTTCCTTGGCTGCACTGAGCCTGATCCTCTATTTCCAGATTGTTTTTTTCTTGTTTGTCAAGATAGCTTTGAAGTTTGGTTCTGGCCTACTATAAAAAGCCATTCCTTTGTCCTTGGGGTCAAGTCACTTACAAATCTAATATGTTTCTGTTTTATTACATGGAACAGTAGTGTGAGTGTTGACTATTACTATGTTCCAGACAAACACTACAGACCTGCTTTATGAATATTTCAGGGGATATTTGTTATCAGTTTTAGCCAAATATGGTTAGAATATATTTAGAATATTATTTTCTAAGTAAGTTTTCAGCCTATGCTGGACACTTTTTCTGGTGTGGCTCTTAACATGGCATGCTCATAAACAAAACTCCTGCTCAAATGAATGTATTTGACATCTGCTGATAGAGCCAAATAGTAGCAGGTTCTTTACATAGTATTCTAGATTGGCAACTACTTGGTACTAAATACTAAGTAGTAGGGACTAAATAGTTGCAGAATTATCTCAGTTGTTTTTGCTTACATCACTGTTTGCATTGTATTTTGTGTTTCTGATTATGTCTTGTGTGCTTCCTGGTACTCGATCACTCTAAGGTACACACTCACAGGGAACTTTCCATTGATTCTTCCAGAAAATGAAACATTTATGATTTAGTTGATCAGTCTTTCACTACATTGAATTGGCCTGGTTCTACTTTTAATATTGATATTATTTTTTAGATGCTTCCATGACTGCAGGACTCCTTTTGCTGTTGGGGTTGCTTCCTAATTTTCTCTAAGTGTGGAGTGTTTTGCTTTGGTTATTTGGCAATAGGATTTCATTGGTTTCATTGTTTTTGGTTTTTTTATAGGAAGGTTTTTGGCTTTTTTTCTGCTCAGCTTTGGTCTCTTTTTGAAGATCATGAATTTATTCATGGTCACATTCATAACTATTTCCTCTCTACTGGTGGGAAGCAAAGCTCCAAAGATCCTTTGCTCATTGTTTTGCAAGTGTCAGTGATCTCTCAGAGTGCACTCCAAAGATTCTCCCTGCAGTATTCCCCTCTGAACTGGAGAAACAAAACCTCTCGTTATCTTCTAATGCAGCATAACTGAGGATACTCATGAATGATAGTTAAAAAACCCAAAAGAACCAGAAACAATGACAACAACACCAAAAAAAAGAAAAAAAAAAAAAGCCCAACAAACCAACAAAAAACCCAAATAATCAAAAAACTAAACCAAAAAAACCCCACAGCGCTTCTAATGTGTGGGCTGCTGCTTTACTGCCTTACAGCCATTTTCTTTTCTGTTTTCTTCATCTTTGTTAAAATTTCTTGCTATTGGGAGTATAGAAACAGCCTGGGGTTTGAGAAGAGTTTATTTGCATCTTTGATTTTAAATGATAATTTGTTAATAAATCAGTTTTTAACAAATACTGAAATAAAAAACTTAAGATTTTTAAAACTCTCAGAAGAAAAATACCAAAGGAGACCCAAATGGAAATATTATGTTTTTTTGCAATCAACCCTATTTAATTGGCTTAATGTGCACAGGAGATAGGGAAAAAACCTAAACCAGCCCACAGGGGAAAAAACCCAATTATGTAATGCTGAAGAACATCATGTATATTTGAAATGCATTTGAAGAACAGCAGAAAAAATATTAAGAATTTGTCAGGCCTTCAGTGTACTAGGTAGCTACGTGTACATATCTATCCAAAATTATGAGACCATAATTGACTTTCTGAGATGACTTGCTATACATTTTTCAGATTTCATTATACAAAAATAATTAAACAAAGCATATTATCAAGAAATCATATTGAAACTGAAAGTGTTAATTATATGAAACAGAACTCAGTGAAACTGTTGACACAAGTTAGTGTCAGCATTGAATTGGAATGAAGTAGAAATAATAAATTTATTCAGAGAAGCTCTAAATTTCCAGAAGGACATCTCCTTTCATCTATCTGCAAAATTAGATTTCACTCAAGAGAGCAACCCCCAGCAAAATCAGAGACAACAATTAGACAGCAAAATTTTCCTTAAATCTTTAAATGCCACGGTATCAAAGTCAAAATGTTTGCCTGTTGATTTTATGTTCCTGTTGCTTAACATTTTTCTTGTATCCTCAAGAAAATATTTTTAATGAACCTCGTAAAATAATTTTCATATTAATAGAAGTTCATGCATCTTTCTTCATGTTTTACATCTCTAAGTCTGTCACACGTTGTCATGGCCCTACAGAATATGCTTTTAAGGACCATCCCTCTGTGAATCATACACATTCTTGGACTCACATGCTTTCAATAAGACTCACCCATCCTCAGAATAGCAGTTTAGATGGTCTCTGAGATAAAAATAAGAATCTAGCTGGGAAGGGGTTGACGAACTTTTGAAGACTTTGGGTGTTTGAGTGAAGTTACTAAATGTTGGCTCAGGGAGTTCATGAGAAGATTCCCTAGACTTCAGGAAACAGAACAGCTTCCTTATGTCCTTGTGTCCATGTTAAAAATTTTGGAAACATTCAAAACTCCTCTAGTAGTTTGTTTACTACTAGATAGGTTGTGATTTTTTGGTTTTCAGCTTCCATTGGCAAGATTAGTAACCCTTACTTTCAGTAATTTATAAAGCCTTAAAACTACACTGAAATAATTCAGGTAGGAAGTCCATTTTGTAAAACGCAGAAATGGGCCCAGTTGTGTTTGTGTTGGAAGGTCTTTTGCAAATCTGTCTTTTGGGCAACCTTCATTCATCAATGAACAAGTGCAGTACTTCATTATAAAAAAGTACTTGTCTAACCTGTACACCTAGTTAACAGCAAATCACAATCTATGACATAAAAATTCTGTGTTAAAAAAATATCTGGATAAGGAACTCATTTTAAACAGATCACATAAAATTTTCCTTAGTGCACAGGCAAAAAAAGAATACAGTGAAAAACTTTTTCATAATCAGCAATGGGCAAATCATTCCTTTACAAAATAAAAAATAATTATGAATTTGCAAACTCTTGTAAAAGATCAACTTTCCCATGGTAACTAGGGGAGAAGTCAAATGGATTTTCCTTTTCACTAGATTTTAGCTCAATTTAAGTGCCTTAACTATCTATATAATATTTCATAAGTTCACTACTTCCTTGCCTAATTATTTCTGTATTTCTTGTTTGAAAATATCAACCAGCATCACTTTTTTCACAATGTACTACCACTTTAAAAAAGATTTCTAAACTAAGGGCTTTCTTTCAAACTAAAAAAGTGTTTATTTTGTATGAGAGAGTATGAAATTTCCTTCTAAATGCAAAAGTAAGGAATAACCATTATTTTCAGTTTGTATTGAATAAGCCCAGGTTGTCAGTTATCTAAATCTGAAAGCCTAGAGCTTGATAAAGCTGTGTAGACCCTTTTGCAATGTTTTTTTTTATTACTCTGAAATTTAATTAAGATACAGAAAAGTAATTTTATATCTCATCATTAAATTAAAATACCTGAATAAATACTAAATTTAAGAGGCTAGTTCTAGTTTTGAGAGCTATGTGCCACATTTGTATCTGAAATAGGAGTATTGTATATAAAAATTGTCGTTTCTAAAGTGTACTAGTCTTTATTTTAACTTTGGAATCTTACAGCATGTTAATATTCAGTGCTTAGGACATTTGCCAGTAGGGAACTAAAGTCCAGTGCAATTATATATTGCAAAAGAAATAAAAATATAAAAGAAAAGAAAATCCTAAATTTCACAGCCTTGTGGTGCATTCTTCCCACAAAGTGCATGAGCCAGCCTGTCCTTGAACTGTGTAGATGGTAAAACACAGATCTTGTCCTGCAAGGATTTAAGTTCTTAACTGTAGACATCTGAATTGGGTTGGTTTGAGACTAAGAGATAATGAGCATTTCTGTATTTCTATATAAATAGGCAGTAGGTAGCTTTTGAATTCTCTGCTTGTCACATTAGTGCGGGGGCTGTTTGCCAAGGCAGGGTACTCACATATTCTCTTTATGGGGTTAGTTAGCAGCTTGAACTAGAATGATTTTAGCATATGTTGTTACACACTGAATTATTTTTCTGATAAAACAATACCATGTTTTTTTCCTGGGTATAGAGGTATTTTCCTGCTTAACAATAGGATGTACCACATCTGTAACAGCAGCTCACCAGAGGGATTGTCCAAGCAGCCTGGGATCAGGTTAGGAAAGCTAAAGCCCTGATAGAATTAAATCTGTCTGGGGACATCAAGGGCAACAAGGAAAGTAGCTGTAGTGTATTAGCAATAAAAGAAAGACTAGAGAATACGTAGGCTCTCTCCAGAAGGAAAAAGAACGCCTGATTGGAATGTGGAGAAGGCTGAGGTATACTGAATTACTTTTTCCCTCAGTCTTCACTGAGAAGTGCTCCAGCCACACAGCCCAGGCTGCCACAGGCAAAGGCAGGAACTGGGAGATGGAGAAAGTGCCCACTGCAGCAGATCAGGTTTGAGACTGTCTGACGGACATGCAGGTGGAAAAGACCATGGGGCCTGGTGAGATGCATCTGCCACTCTTGAAGAAACTGGTAGATGAAATGGTTAAGCCACTATCCATCATATTTGTCAAGTTGTGGCAGTCTGGTGAGGTTCCCACTGCCTGCGAAAGTGGAAACATAACCCTCATTTTTAAAAAGAGGAAAAAAAAAAAAGGGAGATGTTGGGAACTACAGGCCAGCCTGACCTTTGTGCCCAGCAAGATCACAGAGCAGATCATCCTGGAAACTGTACTAAGGAAACTGGAAAATAAGGAGGTGATTGGTGGCAGCCGACAGGGCTTCACTAAAGGTAAATAGTGTGTGACCAATTTCGTTGCCTTCTACAATGAGGTTACAGCAAAAAGGAAGAGTGACATCAACTACCTGGACTTGTGCAAGGAATTTGACACTGTCTCATAAATGGCATCCTTGCCTCTAAACTGGAGAGAGGTGGATTAGATCAATGGACCCCAAGTACAGACTGGATGGAGAATGGATTGAGAGCAGCCCTGAGGAGAAGGACTTGGGAGGTGCTGGTGAATGGAAAGCTCAATGTGAGCTGGCAGCTTGTAGCATGGAAAGCCAGATACATTCTGGACTGCCTCAAAAGCATCATGGCCAGCAGGTTGAGGGAGGTGATTCTGTCCCCCTGCTCCACTGTGGTGAGATATCACATGGAGTGCTGCAGCCAAGTATGGGCTCCTGGCATATGCAGGACATGGACCTGCTGGAGTGAGTCCAGAGAAGGCTGTGAAGATGGTCAGAGGATGGAAGTATGTCTCCTATGAAGACAGGCTGATAGAGTTGGGGTTGTTCATCCTGAAGAAGAGGAGGCTCTGGCGAGACCTTCTAGTAGCTCTTCGCTACCTAAAGGAGGACTACAACAAACTGCAGAAGGACTTTTTACAAGCAATTGTAGTGATGGGACACAGGAGAATGGCTTCAAACTGAAAAAGAACATATTTAGATAAGATCTTGACTGTGAATGTGGTGAGGTGCTGGAACAGGTTGCCCAGAGAGGTTGTGGATGCTCCTTCCCTGGCAGTGTTCAAAGCCAGGTTGGATGGGGCTAGGAGCAACCTGGTCTAGTGGAAGGTGTGGCTGGAATGATCTAAATGATCTTTAAGATCTTTTCCAACCCAAGTCATTCTGTGATTCTATGGATTAGAGAGATGTAGTCTGTCTATTCAGTTTGCAGAGTAATTTTAGATTTAGCCTCTGAAAAATATTTGTCTAAGTTTCTTAGTTATCTGATGGAACTGCTGTATTAAGATACATGCTAATATGGTTAGATAATGGTTAATTAAGTGCCAAACATGGGCTGACTCTTATCATTAGATTCTGCTTCTTGTCTTAAGTAGCTCCTGCAAATCCAGCACACAGGGATTTGAGTAAATCACTGAAGCACATTCTTTGCTGATTATCAGTAGTCTGTGAGTATAGTCTGAATGGATTTGGGAAAACATCTTGGGGTATTTTATCCCTAGTATTCAAGACTCTTCGGAAATTATCATGGCTGTTCATACACAAGTACAGACCCTCTCATATTTTGTGCTTGTTTTGGCTTTGTGACAGGGACAAGGCTGCTTTTTCCAGAACTTCTCAGCTTTTCAGGATCTCACTTGAAATCACAGTACCCCAGCATTAGCTCTTGGTATGGAGAGTGCTGCTGAAGACAAAGTATTTTCGAGAACATGGATTTTTGGTGGTATGAGTTAGCTTTCCCTTTATTTTGAAAGCACACATATTGCAGATGTAAAAACAATGAGAATTTATTAAGAGTTTTACTCCCCATCTTGAATTTTGATGGAAGGCTGCTAAAGACTTGTGGAAAAATCTCAGCACATTTGTGTCTTGTAAATTATTATTGCATCCGTGTGCATCCAAGAGTAAAGTAATTGAGCGGCAGCGTGTTAATAGGAAAAGCATTTCCTTGCTCTTAGGATACAACTTTTGAATTATTCCCTTAGGAAATAAGGTTTTACAAGTATTTACAAATACCCTGCTTTACTCAGTTGGTCTTAAGGAAATCAAACATTAAAACTACAAATGCATTTTTAATAATATGTTTTAGAAATACATCAGTAATGTACAAAAAATAATGATATAGTATATGTGTATTTTCATGGGGGCTTATTATTTTTAAGTTGTTAATGTTTTTAAAGAATGGTTTAAAAAGTATTTAAAAGCAGTTTAAGCCTATAAAGCAATTATTTGCTCCTTATAAAAGTAGTTTTTTCCTCTCTTTAATGTCTTAAATTTTTCTTATTTTACTAGTTATTTTCAATTACTTTTACCAATGGAGAGTGTTCTCTGTGTGTAGGGATTTTTGTTTTCAGTTTTGGTGGGGTTTTTTTGGAGAAAACCTGAAATTTTGAAGCTATGCTCTTAGTTAGTTTTTGCGTGTTATTTACCTATTCCTGGATATCTATAATGCTGCTGCAGTGAAGGTATTTTTTGCAATTAAACAAAAAGTGAGTTCTGGAGTATGGCAGTGCAAGCATGGCATAAATAGGCATTAGGCAAAGAAGCAGCAATGGCATAGGATGACCAAGGAGAAATTATTTCTAAGATATGATAGAGTACTGAACTGCAGATCAGTGTTGCTGGCATAAAATATTTTTAATGCCCATTTGGGGACTTTTTTCATTTGTGTCTGAACTTTTATGTTCTATTTGATGAGTGTTTACGAATACATTAACTGACATTTTCATTGTATAATCTTTTTTATAGTTGTAAATTGCCCCAGACGTTTGTGTGCCAGTGGCCTGTATCATACTGAATTTTAATGGAAATCTTAAAATTGAGTGATTCTTGCAGCTTTTAAAGTATTCACCAAATGGTAGACTTACTACTTTCAGTGACATTCAGTCAAAATGTTTGATTTGATAGCTACCTTTATAGCTTCTGAGCATATCTTTCATGTTCCAGCTCAGCAGAGCTGCATTTGCAGTGCAGATCCTGCTCTCAGCTTTTTAGAGCAGAGGGTGAGAGAATTGGCATTGTGGCCAGCTTCTGCAGACAGAAGTGGGGAAAGGGACAGACACCTAAAGGTTTAGATGTGGGAAGGAGGGTGCAGGAATGTAACTTAGCATCAAAGGATTTGAGTTTAAAGAGGGATTAAAATACAGAACCTTAAGAAAGGACACTAAAGCCAGAAGCAGACGGATAGCAGAAAATAATGTGCAGGGAAGAAAAGGCAGCAAAGGGTAGGTAGATGGTGAGAATAGGAAAAGCAGCAGGTTAGACAAGGCAGAAGATGTATGAGAGGATCTTGCTCGAGCAGGGACTTGGTGGAGAAGGATGCTAGGTGCATTAAGTAAGTGGTCATGGATCTGCAGTATCCAGGAGGAAGACCAGCAAGGAAACTAAGAGCAAGAAGCTGAATCTAGGAAGGAAGAGGGGAAAATAAAGCAGGGAACAATGAGGGTGAGAAGAAATGTGTTTGAGGACTTGGATACATTCATCTGCATCTTGGAGCTGACATTTATTCCCTCCTGAACATTTCTCTATTGCTAAGCAAATAACTCTAAAACAAGAAGAAGACAAAGTGTGTTGTGTTTGGCATGTGGCAGGTCAGCCCACACGGGAGACTGTTGATTTTTGGTATTACCGTTGAGTGTATTACTGAAACTTGGGGAGTTCTGTACCATAGTTTTGAGCTTACTGCCAGCACTGCAGGTGTCAGTGTAGTTTGTAGGTTTGTTGTTCTTGTAATTTTGAAGTTTATAAAGGCACAAGGAAGAATCCTAAAAATAAAACTGAAAGATCTTTAATGTGATTTAATGTGTTTTCCAAACCTGCAGAACTACAGAGCCAATGAAACCACAAACTGCCTCATGCAGTTATGCATATGATAGTAATATGCTGTTTAAAAATAAACTTGGGCATATGATCATGCAGATGATAAGCTATTAAAGGTAGTATGAGTTATAGAGAATGTTGCAACTTGTATTTCATAATTGGCATCTAAGTATTTGTAGAGAAAGAATAAAAAAATCTCTGCATGTAAAGGTATCTTCTTCTCCCTTGCATGCTTTGTTTGGGCTTCTATTAGATCACTACTCTTACTAGAACACAGGCAGCTAACTGTAGTGTTACAGAGATCTGTTTTATAAAAGTAAGATATTGAAGATATGTGTCCAAAAGTGCCCTCTTTGTCCTGATAGGCTGATGGCTTCCAGACCACTGTAATTCATGGTGTTTTTCTTGAGTTACACAGCACATAAGTTTGTCCCAAGTGAAAGAGAAGATTGCAGCCTCGTACCTGCTGTTGGTACTATTTGCTGTATTTGTGTGGCTGTTCCCTCTGGCACTCTATTTCCTGCTCCTGTGCCTCTCCCTCTGTACAGTACCTGTTGTCACAACATTGACCTCTGCAGATTCTAGAGTGTGGCTGGCTGTTCTGTCCTTAACTATAGCTAAGAGCCCATTTTGTGGAGTATTCCCTCTCGTGTCATCATTAGCTGTAGTCCTGTGTGTTTTTTATGGAGATGGTGGGGAGGAGGAGGGCTGTGAATATGATGCTTTGGGGTCCTTTCTTGGACTGAGCAAAGGTAAAAATAGACAGTGTGCACAACCAATTCTAAGGTGCAATTCTTGAAAAAGCAGAGATCCAAATAAACACATTATTTAATATTAATACACTATATTGTTTTCAAATTGATATATTGATTTAAATAATAAAGAGTTTTGTATTTGCTTCATCAAACAATTGCAATTTAAAATTCATGCATGCAATAGTAATAATTCATACGTCTTTCTCTGTTTGAGAGATTACACATTTCTTTCTATTCCTATTCTTCCAGGTGACTTGGATTACTACTGGCTGGATCCTGCCACGTGGCACAGCAGGGAGACGTCCCCTATTAGTTCGGTAAGAAATAGAAAAATAGGGATTCATAAGTGTAAGTTAAAATGTTTGCTGTATTATTTCAGTTCAGCATAGATATTTGACTGTAAAAAAATATTATACACAAATCATGTGAAAATTCGTTTAAGACTACAAAGGAAATGGAAATCAGAAAGAAAGTTTTATTGAAATGCATATTTGTAAAATTGCCTGAATTTTAACCTGACTTTAATCTCCTTAATAGACATGGCACTTAATTTCACCATGAACACCAAAAAAAAATCAGTTGTGAATGTGATGCTGCTCTGGGAAAGATTAGTGATTTTTTTTTAAGACTTGGAGTTGGAAAGCATAATTTTGAATTTATTGTTTAATGAACCCTCATTTGGTAGACCTGCATGATGTGTGTTATTCTAAAGAACAGAATTTTGGCATGTGCTTTTCAGAGTCGTGTAATTTAAAAAGAAATATTTAATTTTATTATCTAAGATGTGTTTAAAATGTTTAATTGTATTGAAATTTGAACTGAATTATAGTTCTATCTGTAGACTTAATGCAGACATTTTCTTACAAGAGGCATAAATGTTTAATGTAGCCAGAGTCCAACAGATATACTCATAGAAAACTCAGGTGCACTATGTAACACATCTGAAGGATGTTTGTGTCAACTGTAACATCATGATACAGTCATTTTATTGGTTTATACATGTGCAGTTAAATACTGGAGGATGTTCACACTTTTTAAATTCCAGTTCAATGTAATTGCTTGTTTTTTAACAGCATCCCGTAACGTGGCAGCCTTCCAAAGAGGGAGATCGCTTAATTGGGCGTGTTATTCTTAACAAGAGAACAACCATGCCTAAAGAATCAGGTGCATTACTGGGGCTAAAAGTAAGTATTACATTATTTATATGTTAAATGAAAATAACTTCCACTGACCTTAGACATACACGTGTAACATATTAAATCAGAGGACTCTCAAATCATACGGTCTTTTGACCAAAAATGTATTCCTCTCTTTTCCTAAATTTTGAAAGTTATACAGATAAATTATGAATATAAATACATTTACTTCTTCTATACAGTCTTCAATTGTCCGTGACAAAGGGGCTGAACCATTTTGATTAAAAAGGGTATGTTTATTCAGCTTCCTGTCTGCAAGATAAATAACTACACATGACCATGCATTAATGGAGTCCTGCATTTTCTAGCTCTGCTGTTTGCAATTTAGTCAAGAAATTAATTTTATAATCAACATACATAAATGTAATGTGGATGCAAATGTGTACAAGGTCAATGTTTAAAAGTCACACAACTATTTGAAAACAGAAATTTTGTAGAAAGAATCCAAATATTTACACAAAAATCCTCTTAAATCATAGAAGATGTTATATTAAATTTAATTCTAGCACCCCAAAATTGAGATATTGGCAGCACTGTCGAATTGATTTAAATCCCTAATTTACATTTTTAGCAGACTTTTAGGTTCATGTGCCTAAATTGCCAGAACACTTAAAAAAGGTTTTTTTCTGAGGCTAGTAGCAGTTCAAGCATTTTTCTCTCTCTGTATATTTTTAAATCTATGAAGTAACAATGAGGACTGATAGCATTTAATTTGGGTGTCCTTCCCTCTTCACTGAGAACAACAGAGAGAATGCAAGATCTGAAATATTCCCACCTTGAAGTGTGATAGTCTGGCATGGTAATACAAAAGATGAAAACAGCTTTACTCTACTAAATGTTTATTAGTCTATAGCACAAAGCTCATATTTGCTGTCAGCAAATGATTCTGTTTGACTATGTGAGAAAAAAAGGTTGGGCCAAGTAGGAAATGCAGATTGCAGAGTTGTAGATTGTTGAGTTCCTCTTTGAAACTCTGAGTTTCAGCTGTTCATAATATGAACTAAGGCCCTTGCTATAAATTTCACACACTATCATGTGACAATATTGTTGGCAGATGGGCTTCTGGATACTTTTTTGGTATTAAAGCTCCTGCTAGTTATTGTGATTGCAACACGGGGAACTAATACCTAGTAAACCAACATTCTACTGTTTCTTTTTACTATAAAACTCCTCTGGGATATTCCTGATGAAAAAAATACAACCAAACCCCTCAACTGACTGGAGAAAGATAGTTAGAGATAACTTGTCTTGCAAATCAGCAAGACTACATTTTCTTTATGTTTTATTTAAAATCTGTCTTCTTGACAGCAATTGGTTTTTTTTCTGATGTTCATGATCTCTGTATCCTGTAGTCATCTTCAAAAACAGATCTCTTCAGTTTCAGTTTCTCTCCTGTTCTGGAAAAGCCAAAAGCTGCTGGTTTGTCCTGTCATGTTCTTGGATGAGAGTGCCTATGTTTTCGCATCATCAATATTCTTGTGAACTCCTTGCCCATATTTAATAGTAGTGTATTTGCTAAGTTTTCAATTGATGTACCAATTTTGGGATTTCATACACTTGAAATGATGTGCACTTGCAATTTAAATTTGAGTACATGATGGACAATTATTTGTAAAAATGCATTTGCCTGGTTATTTATTAAGAAGTGTTCTTTCTGCAGCAAATGCAGGTATTTAGCAAACTGCATAAGATTGATTAGTCAAATAGAGTAAAAGGAATAGAAATCCTATTCATCCTGTGTCAGCTTTACATCTTTTTGTCTTTAAGCCTCTCTAAAACCCAAATTGACAATAGGTTTGCCTATGAACATTTCAGGTGAAATTTAAAAAAATATTGTGAAAACTGATTCGTCTAAATATTTGTGCTTTATGTGACATCTGGTTGGTGGCTGGGGGACTCACAAATTTGTGATTAACTAGGTTGTTGGAGGAAAAATGACAGAATTAGGACGACTCGGTGCCTTCATTACCAAAGTGAAGAAAGGTAGCTTGGCTGATGTGGTGGGGCATCTCAGAGCAGGTAAATCAATCAGTTGCATATAAAATATACTGTCTTTTAGTAATGGCCTATTGCATGCAACCTTTAATTTATACAAACATTTGTCATGTGTTTTGGTAATTTTTTTAAAATACAGAACAATACTGTAACATTATTATGAAATGCCATGGTTGCCTACATTTCTAATTTGTTATAAATAACAATTGCTTGGATGTATGAACAAAAAAAAAGACACTCCTGAGCAATGCTGGTAAGAGGACTGAGTGACACTGGTAAATTTTTGTTTGCTAGCTCAGGAGCTGCTTATTACACTCCACAGAAGCAATGCAAACATTTTTTGTTTAACTGATTGTGGCAAACAAAATTCAGATCACTGGAGGATGACACACTGCATACACAGTGGATTTTATTAGTGTTATTTGCAGTGTTAACTGTTACAAAGGAAAATGGAAAAGAAGCCAAAAAATGGTCCTAAAATATTTCATTTCTATTAGATGTATCTATTGCACTTACAAATAAATGGCTGTGCTAATGGTACTTTTCCAGCTTCTAAATGAAGTGAGAATTATGCACAGCATTTGGCTTTCATAGTCACTTCTTAATGGTTTGTATTTTTACTATAGCTCTAAGCAACTACTTTCCAAATGTTGTCATAGCAAACCAAAGTACCTATGTAGTGTCTTAAGAACCCAGAAGCTCCAATGCCAATGTGGATGGCTTCAGGATAATTGTGTGAAGCAGAGAGTAATAAAGAACTGGAAAGGATGATGAATCTCTAACAATATTCTACTTTTTGGCATTTTTAGTTTTTTCTTTCTTACGAAATCAGCAGTTGTTTATAGATTTTAAATGCAGATTATAATTATAGGAAATAAATTTGTCTCCACTAATCTTAAACCATTTGGGCTGAAATCCTAATTTTCTATTTCTGGTCTAGGTTTTTTTTTTTTTTTTTTTTGTGTTTTTTTTTTTTTAATGGAAGCTATTTTTAATTACTGAAACTAGTTTTAGAGGCAAAATTATTTCCCAGAAAAAATATATTGTTTTGCACGTTTCCAATGAGTGAAAGTCTGTTCATCCAATTGTATAGGACCAGAGCACACAAAAAAGGCATGGATGAGTCCTTGCAATTAGAAAAAACCCTTTTTTTCCTTATAAAAAGCATCCAAAATTTGGGTAGTTGATAAAAATTTGAGTAATTGTACATAAATTTTAAAAATTGCAAATATGAAGTCTTGCATGAAGAACAGAACATCCTTGTCCAAGTGTAAGCACTGGGAGCCAACCAGCTAAAAAGCACCTTGGCAGGAAAATGTCTGAAGGTTTCAGTACAGCTCTTTCATGATTTTAAATTATTTTTATATTACTTAAAAATATAGATTTCATTCTTTGTAAAAGAATATGAAAGTGAGATAAACTTCTTTTTAAATTCAAGGGGATGAAGTTCTAGAATGGAATGGTAAACCCTTGCCTGGAGCTACAAATGAAGAAGTTTACAACATTATTTTAGAATCAAAATCAGAACCTCAAGTTGAAATCATTGTTTCCAGGCCTATTGGGTAAGGCTGAAGACTTACTTCTTTAGCATAGTTATTAGTTCTGTTAATAGGAATCTTAAAAGGGATTATTTGTGAGTTATTTTTACTAGTAATGGGATACAAATCTCCTTCTGTTACTGACATTCTGTATAGTCTGTTTTCTTCACTACCATTTACAGTCTTGTGCCTTTCCAGTGACATATAACCATAAATATTGTCTTCTGTGTGGTCAATTATGATTAAAGACTTTTGCCAAGTGGCAAAGGAAAATTGGTGGATTAGGTACACCTGTGCATGACAAACTTTTTGTTTTCAGGCTTTCAGCCTACAGGATCAGAATAACTTATAAAGGTCTTCATGAGTGGAGGGAAGCGTTGCAGGATTCTACTAAGCCAGTGCTAGTAGGATTTTAAACAGATCTTCTTTTAAAAGTTAAAAAAGGAAACAGAAAACTCCTAATTGAAAAGACTGTATTTACCCTTGAATGTTTGTTCTCAAAGTCAAACATGGAAGCAAAAGATTCAATCAAAAATTAGCATAAATGTGGTATGTTTATAATTTCTATTTTTTTTATTATGAACCCAGGTTCGGAGTTTTGTGACAACAATTCTTCTATTCTCAGTTTCCTGAATATACCTTAGAAGGAAAATAATATCTGTTCAAATTGATAAAACTGGGGGGATTGGCCCTGCATTAGTGATAGTAGTTTTAGCGATATCAGGAATGTTTTGAGCTAGGTCTTACAAAATGGAATATGAATAATTTATTGTAAATTCACATTTACCTTGCAAAATAGAGTCATGTGATTTACAATAAGAAGTGATTGGTTTGGATTTGCTATTTTCATCTTAATTATAATTTTTGCTTGTCTCAAATACGATACTTTTTCAGTTTTAGAAACAAAGAACTATTTATTTTCTTTCTGACTAAAATATCCTTTTATGTTTTGATTATTAATTCTGTCTGTGCCATGTGAGTGTAGCTATATTTTGCTAATAAATTTTGTCTTTTTAATGGCAATCTCTATTAAAAGTACTTAAAAAATTGACATTAATAGGTAATTCCACCTATCAGTTTGACCTTCTAATGGAAAATGAAATTCTGATGCAATAATAGTGGCTGTTAAATGTTATAATTATTATCCAGCTGAAGACTCTGGGGAAGTAGTAGCTTTATTTTACTTTTTTTTGAGATAAATTGGAGATATTCTTGAAAGAAAGCTGCAAATTCATTTGTACAGCTTTGTTATTAAAAATAACATGCCTTAAGGAGATTTTAGGAAGTCTAGTTTTTATATTTAAATCAGCTAAAAAAGGAATATGTTGATACTGGACATGACTTGAATTCCACATCTCAATTGAAGAAAACATGGAAATGGATTTGTACAACTGTAGAACTGATGTAAAAGGAGAGAGCTAGATTAGCATTTTAAACAATGGACTTTAAACGTATTTATTTCTGTCAATATTGCACATGTGTGCTCTTAAACTTCTTAGATAACTTCGGTAATAAACCAAATATATTCTTTTAGTTTACAAATTTGATAAATCTATCAGTTTAGAGAAATTAAGTACAAGGTGACTGCACTCCAGTGCCACATTCCTAAAGAAAAACTGAAAAAATACACTTTTTTGAAGTTTGTTCAAAATCAAAGAATGTTCCTGAATCTGAACAGTGGATTTTGTGTTACAATAGTGCACCCAGAAATAGTACCAATAAAATGTAAAGTTTTTCTTTGGATGACCCATACATGTTTTTTCAATATGTAGTCAGAAATCGATCACATTAGATTTTGCTTTTGTTTTGAGATAAATGGAGTCTTGGCATGGAGGTTTTTTTTGCATAATAGAACAACATTTTTCTTGTAGAGTTATGCCTCTATAGATTTTTAATTTTTCTTTTGCTTGAGGGTCAGGTTGTTTTTTGGGGTCTTTATGAGAACAAATAAATATCCCTAGAGCACAGAATTTTAAAATTTAAAGACAGATCCTTTCTATCCTCCAGTAATGAGTCAAAGTCCAGTTGTTTTATGTCAGATGGGGATTTACCTGTCTGTCATCTGAAAATAACCAAAAATTTCAGACATTGTAGAACAGAGAAAATCCTAATAGTAGTTATTAAAAGAAAGAATGCTGCGCAGAATTTTTTCCCCTTTTTTTCTTTTTTCTTAATAATTAGGATCTATGTAAATTGTCTTGCATAATGGAAAATTATTTGCTTGATTAACAGATTGCTTTGATTTTGTCCCTAGCTCCACTTTGTCTTGTTTTCCAAACTGTGTGATGGTTTCAAATTCATGACAGGGATTTTTATTTCATCCCATCCATCACATCTAGTATGCCAAAGTTTGGTGGGTACTTTTAGGTGCTGACTAAGCAAAATTGAAGTTGCTTGATACAGCATTAAGTGATAATCCATTACAGCAAAAAATTCTTGTGAGGGAATAAGTTCCCGAAAGGCCTGAAAATGGTATTTCATCTACATAATTTAAGTGTTTTCATCTCTCAGTATTAATAATGCAAATAATGTACCAGCACTTTTAATGGTCTTGATTTAAAAATGCCTAGCATATTAGGTCTAAAAAGCCCAAATATGACACAGTTTGCCTTAAGTGAATAATGGAAGGACTGTAAGTCCACAAATTAGACTGCCCACAAATTAGATTGCCAGTTACAAAACTGCGGTCTAAACAAGTTGTTCAGTCTTGTAAATTTGGATTTCTCTGTCTGCCAGCAAATGTAATTTTAAGTAATGGATAATTGTAGGATGTTTATTAGAGAAAAATGTGAAGCACATAACACTATTAGCAGCTAAAGGCATAACAACTATAAACAGTATAACCGCAATTGTACCGTGGAAACTCCATAGAAACTAATTGACACTAATTCTAATGGCTGCAACACAAGGTAGATAAGAAACCTATAAAAAGTAGAATTAATGGGTTGGCTATCTCAATATGAGGGGAAGAACTACCTATGAATATGCATACAATGTGAGAGGTGGTTAACATAGGACAGTACAGAAAATCCTCTGGCAGTATACTTTTCGGAGAAGAAGCGTGGCATGGTAACAACTCTCCGTCTTCTTGTGTGCTCTATGGGATAGTGCAGGTAAAACAAATGTTTTTTCATTTTTCTCTGTTTTCTTTGTCAGATGCTAGCTATCTTTGCTTAGATTTCCACAGATAATGCTGCCAAAACTGTTGTTTCTGTGATATGATTCAGTTCCTCTGTGCAGGGTTGGTTACTGTGGTCTAGGTCCTGGCAAGGAGGTTGAACCTCCATCATGAACCAGGCAGTGCTGAGCTCCAGAGAGCTGCTCAATTAGTGCAAACTGCAGATTGATCTACAGGTTCTGATGGCAGGGAATGGTTTTGGGAATAGCAGGATGAGCACTGACAAGAGGTACTCAGAAGCTCTTTAGAAGCTCTCTGGGGCGTAGAATATGATACATCTGAACATTTCTAGAACATCTACATTTCTAGAACAACCTAAAAAGTGTGGGTTACAACCATGTTTGAACTTGGTTCTTCTTCAGTGAGCAACCTTTGCCTATATGCCTTGAAGAAATTATAGCTTTTCCTGTGCAAAATAGTGATTCTCACAAACCATATATCTGCACAGAGTAGTTTCAGCCTAAGGCACAGCTTTGTTTAATCTACATAGTCATCGAGGCATGAAAGAATCAGATGTAAGATAATAATATGTAATATCATGTAAGACCACACAAGGTAGGGATAGAAAGACAAAGTTTGAAGTTGGCAGGTCTTTACTGGAGGTAAAGAGCTGCCTACTACTTTTCTCAAGTTTGTATTGCTCCAAAAGGAGAGTAAAATTTTTTTACTGTATTAGATAAGCAGTTGTGCAACTTTTAACTTCATTTTTCTTTGACTGGTCTAGTTTTGAATATTTTAAGTAATGAGCTACTATTTTTTCTAAAGAGCTTTTTTGTAAATCATATATCAGAATATTTTCTGCAGTACAAAATTAAAAGCAGGTGAGATAAGACTAGTTTTCTCACATGAGAAGTTTTAGATTATAGTTTCCATTTAGAATATTCATTCTCTAATTAAAATGCCAACATTTAATCCTCTTTTAAACTGTGTGGGTTTTTTTCTCATGTTGATTTATTATTAATTTTTTCTGTATTGGTTGTAATAGTGTGACAGTGCCTTAGCAGAAATATGAATCAGTTATTAAGTTATTATTAATGTGTAATTAATATTTGAAGTTTATTTTTAGCCTTTTTTTCCTACTGTATTGTTGACAATACAAGAAAAAAATCCAAACAGAATTAGTTTTAGTGTCTTTAATCACACCAGGACTAAAGAACTTGACACTGTGGCTGGTACTTTCCATTTTGAGGCAGTCCTTGCACATGTGAACCTTTCTTTAGACATCCTAAAAGTGATGTTATTGCAAACAGTGCTGTACTGCAGATGGGAGTGTTCATATTCTAGCACAAGAAAATATTGCAAACTTAACATTGTACTAAACACAAAATCTGTTTGATTATGGTAAGTAAATACTTCAGACTGATGAGAAATGCCCTGGAAAGTCTGACCTGAAAAAGAGAAAATGTTGAGAGGAAGAAGAGTTCATAGCAGCCCTGCTGTGCATCAGGTTGTTAATCTGTTCATATGTTTGTAGTGTAGTACTGTGCCATGTCAAGAATTACTAGTTCAGCTATAATTCCATGAGTTTGAGGAAACCACGTTATTCCTGACTCATGAAGTCAAGACAAGGAGGAGCACATTCTTGTTTAGTGATCTGAGGTTTAAGTTGATTTGAGACATTAATGCAGAGCTGAAGTAGTCTGTTTTAAACCACAGGCACCACAAGTTGCAGGACATGAAAAGGGACTTTAAGGCTCAGTGATTGGGCACTGTTGCATTCTTTTTTTGATACCAGTGTCTGTTTCTTTTTCATAAGTGACTTTATATAAACATAGGAGTCTTAGTTTTATTGAGTTTGAAGTCAGAAAGATTTCTGTGTTTCACTGAGCAGACTGCCTGAATACCTTTAAAATTCTCAACTATAGACTTAAAATCTTGTAACTGTTCTTCAGAAATGTTATTGCAGTTCCAGTTTTGGATCAGTCTGTGTGGATGAAAATACATTCAAATAATTCACTGAAGAGTTTTGTTTCCATTTCCCTGCTCTGCTGCTTTGTTAAGATATGTGCAATACTAGATGATTTTTGCTCTTGTAATGTATTTTCAATGACAGCTGAGAATAGAAAGAGCCAGGAACTAGCATCATCCAGATTTTGGTGGAAGAATAAATTTATTGATGAGAAAACACTGATAGATGTTTGTGGATTTAATCAGTTTATCTTACTTATATCTGTATATGTGTTGGATATGTATGTATGTGTTGAAAAATGTCCATACCCAGTTTTAATACAGTTTCATTTTCTTTTATCCTTTGAAGAAATGCATTATTCACTTGTTTGTTTAACATTGCTAATAATCTTTGTTTTCCTTTTTTTATTATTGTAAGACATTTTCATCAGTTTCATTCTCTGAACTCCTTGAGACGTTTATATAAAAATTACTAGTGAGTTAATCTTTGTCTTATCTTTTTGATTTTTGTTCCTCCAAAAAATAGTTGAACAACCATAGCTGTACTTCCTTCTGGCAAAGGAAGTATATCTATGTACTGTATATTTTTCTCTTCCTAAAATTTCTCTTTCTTTATTGTTCCAGTTGTAAAATATCTTGTAATGTTAACATATCCACAATGTTAACATTGTTATATCTGCTGGTTCCTTATTGTTATATCTACTAGTTCCTTAACCTGAACGTGGTTTGTGTTAGTGTGATTTTCATGAATGATAGTAGAAAGTATGTCTTCAAATATTTCCTCTTTCTTTCCTTGTAAACTGTTAGAACAGAAACAAATCCATGTTATTAGAACACTGTCCCAGCAATGTATTTGTCACAGCCAAAGGTTGTCTCTGTTGTTTCTAATTGCTGTGTTCACATTTTAGTGATATTCCACGGATTCCCGAGACTTCCCACCCCCCATTAGAGTCTAGTGAGTACACGCCTTGTTCTTTTCTTTAAGCATAATCTTGTACCCAGCAAAACTATTTCAGCTATGAAATTTCTGAAAAATGATCTGTGGAAATTGCATTGGCTCTGAGGTTTTTGTGTGACAAAATTCAATGGGTTTTGGCCTTGTGTATTAAATTTGAAGCAATATGGATTTTATTAAGCATACACAGATTTTAAATGCTAGCAGAATTATATTTTTTCATTATGTATCTTGTGTTGTTACTACCCAAATAATAATTTACGTCTCCTAACATAAGAGAGAAAACAGGTATAAGGTACAAATGGTGTCAGGATTTCACCTCCTGCACCAAGCAGAGTAAGTCCAGAGTTCTTGTTTCTCTTTTTTTTTTTTAACAAGAAAACCTTGGTTATGAGAATTTTTTGTTCATACTTCAAAAGACTGGCATTCTTTTTAACTGTTCCATTTGAATGTTTTCAGCCAGAGTATTTGAGGGCCATGGCTCCCAGTCTTTTCCCATCTGAGCCTTTCCTGAGATGCAACTAGAAAGCTTCCCTGGGACAGGGAAGGTGTGATCACTTGTCACAAGCTCATATCATTAGTGAGGGCTCTGTTTCACTAGGGGACAACTGAGGATGTCCAGCCATTGCTGAAATATCCTCCATGCCAGATTCATGTCCTGCATGTCTTCCTATTAAAATTTCAGAGGCTACTGGGAATATAATCCATACAACAGACATGGTGTATTCATCAAAGACTTAGGATCGTAGAATGAGCATACTTTGTCTGGGGAGGGAGATGTGTAATACAGTCAGAGAACAGTATTTTATTTAAAACACTTGCTATGGTTTATCAAAGATGTATGAGAACACTCTTATTATATGTTTTTTTTTAATAAACCAAAAAATGACAGGTTTAATCTGGGATGTAGGGGTAAAAAATCAGTCTTTTCACTCTATTTTCTAAATCAATTTTATACAATTAAAGAAAAAGCAGTTCATAAGTTATCCAAATTTTGGATAGTAATTTCATGTTTTTCTCATGTGGTTTTAGGTTCAAGTTCTTTTGAATCTCAGAAGATGGAAAGGCCTTCTATTTCTGTTATATCTCCGACTAGCCCTGGAGCCCTACGGGATGCACCTCAGGTCCTACCAGGGCAGCTTTCTGTGAGCATGTTTTGTTTTTCTTGGGTGTTTAATGGAAATCTATGAAGTGCTGGTCCTTCATCCCTGCACATTCCCAAGGCCTGTTGGGAGGCCAAGAGAAATGTTCAGTGTTGGTAAAGATTAACATTTTTCAAAAGTTTTTTGATGGCCTCTGGATGCAATAACAAGACCTGACTGTAATCATAGCAGACATAAGAAATTGTTGTCTTAATACACCAAAGAGTGCAGGAATTTTCATTGAGAAGAGCCCATAAAAGTGTCTTGAAACTTGTCATTTTGTAGCTTCTGCACTGAAAATAGTGACTTTACTGTACATGTCCAGTATCCAGTGCTCTGCAGATTCAAGCATAGTATCACTGTTTTCTTTATGAAAGCATTTAAAGGCCTGTATATTTGTTAAGCATTACACTATTCAGTAATGCATTTTAATTTTGATACATCTTGGAACTTTCTTGTAATACTAATTGAAGTCCTGCTTATCAAATATACTGTCAGTACTTAAACTTTGTTTTCCACACTTCTAATTTTTTTATATTGATCGTATTACTTCAGGAGTATTCAGCAGGCTTAAAAATTTCCTAACATTATGATTCTCTTAAGAAATTATGTAGCTCTATATTATTGTTTCCGTAAACACTTTTGAAAATGTCACAAATCTGAGTAGATAGATTTCAGCTATACCTTGAGATTAGATGCAGGCAGAGTTTTCTCTTTAATGTAGCTTTTAAGGTGCAGAGCTAAGACCTGCTGGTTTAGGTGCACTTACAGTTCTAAGATTATGCAATGAGTACAATAAACAATGGGAGTATAATCAGGCACCATAATTTTATTATGCTGTGATAAGTATAAAATTCTTGGTATATACCATCATCTTTTCCATCTAAACTAATAAAATATTAAGGGATCTTAAATGAAATATATCTCATTGTCTCTGGGGAAAAAAACAACAGTTACTTTTACATTGTGGTTATTTTTGATGCAATCTGAAAATTCTGTTTCTTCTCCATTTTCAGTAATGTTTTCTGGTAACTTGATTCCTGTAGGTAAAACTCTGGTATGACAAAGTGGGACATCAGTTAATAGTAAATGTTCTACAGGCAACAGATTTGCCAACAAGAGTAGATGGGCGCCCCAGAAATCCCTATGTAAAAATGTATTTTCTTCCAGACAGAAGGTAACAGTATTCCAGTTCATAAAATTATGTTTTAATTTACCATGTATTGAATCAGCTTTTAATGAATGCTTATGAAGAACTCCTTTTTACAATTTTTTATAGCTAGATTATTTATAACAAAAAATTACACTTGAATCATACAAGTCAGTATCAATTTAACTTTTTAGTCTTTTTTAAGAATGTGATCCACTGTGCAGAAAATGCTTTCTTCATTTAGGCAATATTGCCTAAGAGAAAATGAAAACAGTTACATGCTGATGAGTATATGGTATTTTCTGATTTATCTCTATGAATAATTTACAAAAAATACTTATGTTTCAGTGATAAAAGTAAAAGAAGGACCAAAACAGTAAAGAAAAGTCTAGAGCCAAAATGGAATCAAACTTTTCTCTACTCACATGTACATCGTAGAGATTTTAGAGAACGAATGCTTGAAATCACAGTATGGGATCAGCCAAGAGTACAAGAAGAAGAGAGTGAATTTCTTGGAGAGGTGATGCATGCAATCACATTTCTTCTGAGTTCATTGTTTGGTTTTGAGTAGATTTGCATATGTATTTTGTGTGTGTGTTTCTCTGTGTGCCTTCAAAGTAAAATTGAAACCTGATGATTTTTCTGCTAGATTCTTATAGAGCTGGAGACAGCACTTTTAGATGATGAACCACATTGGTATAAGCTACAGACACATGATGAATCTTCACTACCTCTGCCTCAGCCATCACCATTCATGCCAAGAAGACATGTTCATGGTGGAGAGAGCACTAGCAAAAAATTACAAAGTAGGTCCAAATTCCATTAAGGTCTCTTAAATTTTAAATTAGAAGTGATGGATATGGTGTAATGGTACTTAAATTCCAAATAAAATAAAAAGATACTATTTCATAGTCCTCAAAAGTAATGAAAATGTGTGGCAGGAACACAATTTAAATTTTGACATGTCAGCCTTACAACTGTGACGTATAACGTTCAAGTGTGTGAAACCTGCTGGAATTGATTTGGCTTTCATTAGCAAAAAAAATTTTTATGCTCATTAAAGTGTACTTTTGCAGAAAAGAGAAATTTTATTAATGTATTTTGGAGGTACAGTTATTTTCATGAGTCTGATTTCAGGTTTGTATCAGGCACGTTAAAAGGAGATATTTCAAAGGAGATATTGTAGTTTCTCTGTTCATTTAAACTAAGATTTACTTAGAAATATGAAAGATGTAGGGGATTATTTTAAAATGCATTTCCAAGCTATTTTTCTAAAACATGGAAGTCATTCACTCCAGACTATGCATAGAAAATAGTTGTACATTCAGGAATGAACTATGTGTTACTGCTGTAATTGCTGCATAGATGCCCAAACTCAGGATACGTATAGAGAGAGAAAATGAAAGGTTAGTTTTTGTGAGATATTTGAGCTCTTCTAAAGGCTGGCAGTGCTGTTTCCTCTTCCTCTCTCTCACCATATGTTGCCTCATCTCCTTTCCTGTTTAGGAAGCTGATTCAGCATATTCACTGAAGTAGCACAAAAGTGGTTTTTTTTTTCCTTTACTTGAGTTTTGCTTTTGGAGGCTTACAAAGATAATCTATCCTAGTGGAGGATTACTGAGGACTTGAGGGAAGAGAAAGGGAAAGGAGGCTGCAGCAGCTGTAAGATGTTAAATTGGCTCAGCTGTCTTCTGAAGCATCAGTTAGTCACTGCAGTTGAGTTCTCCTTCTCTATTGTTTTGACTTAAAATCATCTTTTGGTTTCATTATTTTGTTGAATGAACATATTTTTACATATTATAACATGACCAGATGTTCAGGTATTTGTTTACCTTACTGTTGTGCAGGATCTCGGCCAATCAGTGATAGTGACATCTCAGATTTTGATGTTGATGATGGTATTGGAGTTGTTCCTCCAGGTGCGTGGATGAACAGCATGGTCCTGCTTTCTTCTTCTTTTTTGCTTGTCTGGATTTTTATTTCTTTATAATATTTTGGAATATTGAGGATACTGGTTTTAGAGAGTGCATTGTGGGAAAAAACAGTTTTCCTGATTGTTCCATGGTACCTGTCCCATACCTGGTAAATGAAAAGTTTCTACTATTCATTCATTTATATTTATTTTGCATATCACTCTTCATATGGGGCCCACTGGTTTGTTCAAATTGATTAATTTCTTACTGTGTAATGCTCCAAGCATTATTTAAAATGCAAATTAAATGTAAAAGTCTCCCACATTTTAAAATAATTAAGATTTCAGTTTTTATTGAAAGTATTTTTAAAATTATTTTGCTTTTTGCTTTAAACTTAGATTTAATGCAGTCTTCCATGGACTTGTTGATAATGCATGGCTATAGATTAAGATGCATGCAGCATGGCTATATTTTTTATAGTTTTCATAAGCTTTCATGAACTATCATTACCCTAAATGTTCATAAATATTTACTTGTAGAGACTGTCATGGTTTGACTTTTAGTTCAGCATTTCTACTTACTGAAAATCTTGAGGATTATCTTGGATACCACATGCTTCTAGTTCTCATTCACTGTTGCCACAAGTCAGATAAATATCTTTCCCAATTGTTCCAAGCTAGCTGGAGAGTCGCTATGTCATTGTCAGCACTAAATCAGTTTTTCTGTGGATCTTCCTGATGAAAGCAACTGAGTTAAATCGTGGTGTGTTTAAAATAATCTCACAGTTTATTTATCCACGATATAACTTTGCAAATAAACCACATATCTTATAAATGCTGTATCATCTTGATATTAGCTGAGACAAATTATCCTTCCTTTGATGTTGATAGGGTTCTTTTCTTATTTTACAGTACTTTGCACCTCAGTCCCCAAGACAGAAATTCATTTATGTATGCCTAACTATGATATTTGATATTTTTACATCAGCAGAGAGAGTGAGCATTCAAAATTAAATATAAATAAAAGGCTCTTAAATATTTCTCATGGCTTTTTTTTTTGAGGTTTTTTTTTTGTAGTTGAAAATGGAGATACTGGTATTTCTTTGTAGACTTACTTGTGTTTAAAGTTTAAGTATATTCTATTAAGAACTGGGGCTTTTTTTCCACTGCCAGTCCTTTCATGCATCCAGTTGAAATAAATAATTTTCCCCCTGTCAGGAAGCATTCAAAGTTGTCCAGCTGCATGTATTGGACTTTGTTCACTTCGCCAGCATTTGAGAAACTGAGTCTTATTGACATTTCTTTGGACTTCAGGCTCAGGTGTGCCTTTGAGGAATGCACAGATCTAAACTTTCTCAGCAATCGCTGTAGAAAATAGCAAGATTTAATTTTTAAAACTGGATTTTCAATTATCTGAGAGTCTCCAAGTTAAAAATTGAAGGGCATAGTGAGGAAGCTCCTTCTGAAGTCCACCCAATCAGAAACATTCTGCTAGCTCACTTGACCAAACACACGTTTGTCCATTTTGAGTTGAATTGGCACATTTGTTTGGCAGTTCTAAGTGGGGTTCAGCTGTTCATGATTCCTATGGGAAGTGGATATGCATGTAAGTGTGTGGGATTTGTTGGATATACAACCTGAGTTCTTTAAAGGGAGTTAGACTTTAGGCACAGGGACAAAGAAAATTTGAGTCATCTGCCACAAAGCTATGAAAGCCTAGACAATGTATGAAAATGTGTTTTGCAAAAAGACCTGAAAAAGTTTTCCAATCCCAATGTCTTTCAAATTGTTTGAGAACCTTAGGCACAGATTCACAAATGTGACTGGAGATCAAGTTCATGTATATTCACTTCTGCCCTCCTGTCCAACCTTCTTAACTTGCCTCATTGCTAAATTGTTAAGCCTTTGGACTGCTCCCTTTTTTTGCACAGAATGAGTACTGCAGTGTCTTCTCCCTAAAGTAAACTCCTTTGTTAAAGCTAAGCTCCATGCAAGTTCCTTGTTTTTCTGCAGGGTCTCTACCCCTGCCCTCCCCCTGCCCTTCAGTACCATGGTTCTCAAGAGAGTGCAGCCCAGCTCTTGTCTGGTTCAGATTTCTCACACATTCTCTTGCACAGCATGCACGTGGGAAGGAAGAGAAAATATCCACATTTCCCTTTAATGTAATATGGTGGTGCCCCATTTTGGAATAGCCTTTATTGGCTTCAACCAGATTAGTCTAGTTTTAAGATATCCTTCTCAAGGGAAGTAAGAACATCAAAATTGAGTTAACAACACTTGACATATAAGAAAATATTTCCCTTTGAAGACTTGTCCAAGCTGTAGGCTGCCAGCTTCTCCAGGAGAATCCTGGGGAAACAGTGTACAAGATTTTAATAATTTAGAGTAAACAGCATCCATAGCCTTTCTCCCATCCAATAAGAGTGACCTTGTCATAGAAGGAGATCAGGTTAGTCAGGCAGAATCTTCCTGAAAGTTATTAATTTTCTTTTTTTTCCTGAAGTATTGAGAGAAAAAAAGGAAGTTACTTAGCCCCCTTAATATCTCAAGATTTTCAAAAAGGTTATTGCTCATTTTCTAATAAATAAACACATGACTACAAAATGTAAAACCACAAAATTTCACTTCATCTCCATGCAAGCTAAAAACATGAAGGAAAATAGTTTTGCTAATTTAACTAACCTTGAAAATTCATAAAACTATAATTTCAAATGTTTTATCAATTGCTAAGGTAAATGTAGTATTAGAATTTAGTAATAACAAAGAAAACTATTTTCCTAGAAGTTTCAGCAGCTGCAAATAATAACTTCTTGTCAGTGGAAGATTGTTACATTAAAAATAGTACTACTTTAATAAATTCCAAAATATTTTAAGAAAAGTATTTTTCCCTTGTTATATCACTAATTAGTGAATCTTATCTTTCATGTAATTAGACCATCCTCATTTATTAGTAGTACCTTGCAGTGATATACATCTCCTTTTTTAATCAGCTCTTAGATATGTTCATAAAAGTTTATATCAACAGCTGAAAGCAATTTGAAGCTCAGGTTTAACAAAAATGATTTTGACAGGGTTTTTGTGGTATGCTGACATCCGTCTACACGAAGAAAATATTCTTTTAAGTCTCTCAACCTCTACATATATGAGAGATGCTCAAGTCTCTTAAGTAAGTTTGTGATCCTGAGCTGTTCTTACACCAGTCACTCTGTCTCTGTATTGTACTGGCCAGCCCAGTACTTCATAAGGGTCAGTGAAAGTTTTAATAAAATCTGAACATGTTTTCAGACCAATCTATTTAACCAAGCCTTCAGTAACTTCCTTAATTAAAAACAAAACAAAAAAGCTCTGATATACAGTTGGCAATATCCCCAGTTGTATTTTTAACAAGCTGCATTGTTTATTCTGTGGGTAACTCTTCAGAGCAGTTGATTTTTCTGTCACCTGTAACCTGTATAAATGTATTTGCCTTCCTCCTGTAGCAGCAGGGTGACATCAATACACTATCTCTTCCTTGTCTGTATTGTCTTTAAGAAAAAATAATATAATTCAGGTATCAAACATTTGCTAGATCCATTTTCATCATCCATCCTGCATTCATTTCCTGTCACACCTGACAGTTTCCCATGAGCAACTGAGAAACTTCTGCATAAATTACCATCAGCTTGGTTGCTGCTATCCTGCTGGTCCATGCAAAATTTTTCTCTGCTCACCCTGAAGAGCACAGAGCGTTTGTATTTGAGGATATGAGGAAATGTTACTGTTGCTGTCACTGTCATGGTCACTGAAGGTATGGGTGTGATGTGACCAGTTTGACAATTCTTGAATTAATACTTGGGATAACTATGAATTACTGTCTCTGTTCTGTCAGCTTTGTGTGCACACACTGCATAAATTTCAGGTATTGTTCCTGAGATAGCTTGGCTGTGCAAAGTATATAACATAAAATCATCTTTCTATACTAGACTTCTACAGGAGAATCTTATGTACAGTTTTTTAGGGAGACTAGAAATATTTTTTAAATTTAAATCTATATTTCATTTTCTAAACTTAAGTTGTATGTGTTTTAGTAGAATTGCTTAAAGATTGAAAAGATGTTTAGGATTTCTTTGGTTTTAGTGTTTAATACATGTAAACTGCTCTTCCTACTGATACAGATGACAGGATTTTTTCTAACACAAGCTTATTTGGAAAATTAATTATCTTTTTGCAAATGCAGCTTAGATTTAGTTATCCAGGAAAAGGGAACACATCCACCTTTTGTTATATATTTTCTTCCTCTCACAAAAGACCTAGACAATTTCTGCAGCAATCCTGGGTCATGAATCTCCATTGAAGTCCTGGGGGAGTCCCCCTTTTGCTTCACAATCTGCACCCAATCCTTGTCCTGAGGTCAGGGCGATCCTCATGTTTCTTTGTAATTTTATTACAGAACTCTGAAACACTTTTTTGGCAGCAACACAACATACCAAAACCTGCAGAACACTGGAGTCCTACTTTGTTAAAAGGTTGACAAACCCCAGTAGATAGTTTCATGCGTGTTGTCAATTTTTAGAGGCCATTTAGGGTGCATTGGTAAACTTTTACACATTTGGGGAAAAAAGTGTGAATGCTGCTTTGATGTTTGTGGCCAGGGTTAAACCTGCAGCTAAAGAAGTTATGAAATGTCATTGAATGCACGATCAAGCCTCATGCAGACTCTGCATACAGGGCACACTTTTAAAAGAGGGACTGTTTGTAATTTTGTAGAAGACCAGAGAAGAGCTAGAAGAATTATAAAAATTATATAAAATATGAAAAAAACCCTCAAAGTTAAAACCCTGTAGTGAGATCCATAAAAAGTGCAATTTATTTAATTTATTAAATTTCTCCAATTGACAATTGGGTGACAAAATCATAGCTTTTTCCTGCATGAAAAGAGGATTTCTGATAGAAGCTGTTTTTTTTTTTAGCTGAACAAAATCACACATTACAGTAACTTTAATTCTAGACAAATTCAGAGAAGAAAAACTATTATTTGGATAACTAAGTAAGAATTTGTAAAGTGATTAAAGGATGATTTAAGGGATGACTTTCTGTATCATTAAGGGATTTTCTGTCAAGGGATTCTTGTAATCTTATTTAAATGTCTAGAAATGAGCAAGTGAAGTCTCAGCAGATCTCCTTAGGTTCTTTTGGAAAATTAACAGGTACCTTTTGAAAGCTGTTATCTCACTAAGCTTCATTGTCTGTTTTAGGAAGGGAGTCGAAATGTATAACAAAGCTAAGAGTGTGCTACATAGAAAAAGTCACAACAATGTTGAAATATTGAAAGTGTGCTAACATTCCACTGGGTTTTTTTAATCCTATTTAAAAATACTATGTGATTTTTTTTTTGCTTAATCACAATATTTGGAAAAAAATATTCTGCACAGTATGCAACACCCAATATTCAGCACAATATACTCTAGATCCTAATAGTTTTTCTAGGTAGGTGGCTTTGGCCAAGTTCATTAGGAGAATATCTCTAATGGAAATAAGAGGCAGAAAGATGCTTTATATATAAGCAGCCCTGTGTGAGTCAATGCTGTTGTAGGCAATGACAGTCGCATAGATTATCAATCTTTATGGAATGCTGTTTACTTTACAAAAATTATATAGCTAGACTATAATAGCAAACTTGCCATTCAGATAAGATCAATTGTCATAGTAATGTCTTTGATTTTTTTTCTTGGCAGTAAGTAACTACTTTTAACCAATTTTTAGTTGAGGCAAACCTGATCTGTTTAGGTTCCTTTCAAATATTTCTTTATATACACAAAATACCCAGAATATTCTTCCCCAAGTAAGAAAACTGCTCCACATCTTCCAGTACATCAAGAAGTCTAATTTTTTCAGTCTCTGTACATGTAGACATTTAAAGGTAATGCTACTGATTTATTCTGCATGATACATCGGGATGTACAACAGCTGAGTGATGACCTGAAAGTTGTGTAAGCGTTTGGATACGTGCTCCTGGAAGTCTAGTCATCTGAATTCTTTCTAAAGACAGACCATTAGTTTCTAATTGCCTTTTGTTACCCTCTTGCCAGTAGGTTATAGGTCTAGTACTAGAGAAAGTAAATCCACAACGCTAACTGTGCCAGAGCAGCAGAGAACAACAACGCATCATCGTTCACGTTCCGTGTCTCCTCACCGTGGTGACGATCAGGGCAGGCCCCGTTCACGTTTACCAAATGTGCCATTACAGAGGTAGGCACCTCCAGTGAAACTCAACGTGCTTTCATGTTTGTATAATTGTTTGTGTCATTATTAACTTTTCTCTTGTTCAGGAATTTTTCACAATTTTAAAGCTTGGTTTTTCTATCTTAATTTATTACTGCAATATTTGAACTTGATATATGCTTTCATTATTCACTCAAGAGCAGTCATGGGATGAATCATAACTTCGTAAGACTTACCTCTTTTTACTCATATCTTCTCTGTGATTCATCATCTGTGTACCATAACTAATACATAGGTTTGGAAATTTTTTCAGTCAGTGGCAGAATCTTCTTTGAAGCTACTTAAGAATATTTGTAGGATAATAGTGGCATGTATAAATTGCATAATTTTTAATGGCATTCTTTCAGAAATCATGGATTAATAATTTATGATTAAAGAATTCCTTCAACCAGCTTGTACTGTGATCCATTGTTATTAATGAGAAAACAAGATTATCATACATGCTTCTGCTTTTCAGGAGTTTAGATGAAATTCATCAGATGAGAAGATCACGTTCTCCAACTAGACACCATGATGCCTCCAGAACTCCAGTTGATTACAGATCCAGAGAGATGGATAGTCAGTATTTGTCTGATCAAGAAAGGTACATTGTCAGCCTGAACATGGATAAAAGTTTAGAAATGTTGTCAGTTTGCCTAATTTTCAAGTTTTCATTAGAAATGTGACTAATAGCAATGGGGAAGGGAGAGAATTCATCCTAACTGATAGATCTAGTGCCGCTGTTAAATTGTCTTTACCCTTTCTTTTGGTAAAACTGTGTACTGGGTTGACAGTAATTGCAGGTATCTAGACAAATGATTCTTGTCTCTCTTTCCTAGGTATTCTACTGCTTTTTCCCAAATGAAGCCCAGAGATTTTTGCTAGAAAGCCATGCATCTTCATGTATGCTCTAGGCCTTCCTGTAATACCAGAATTTACCAGTTGTGCTGGTAAATTTACAAGCAAAATGCCAGACATTAACTCCTCCTAGCTGGGAGTTGGAGGCATGCTAATTTGAATTCATATGCTTATAAATTTTGGACACCTATGGGTACAGTCTCCCAGCATCTTATGTAACATTCTGGTGAACTTTGTACATTACCCAGGCATAGTAAGGATAGTTGCAGTACTAGTTGTAGGGTACAAAAATTTCCAGTCTTAGATATGTGACACAAACACATCTCTCCCTGTCATGGAGTGTCTACACTCAAAGAAGGCTTGGCCTCCCCTCGTAAGCACTGTTTTCAGGTATTCTGATAAAATGGAAGAAATTAGAATTTCTTTTTAGTTTAGACCTGCAAAAAAAGCTTAGAAAGCTATTTCAGATCAGCAGTTGTGAAAAATAATGACAGTCAGATTATCAATCTTTATGGGATGTTGTTTACTTTTAAAAAATCGTATAGCTAGACTTTAGTAGCAAACTTACCTTTCAGATAGGATCAAATGTCATAGTAATGTCTTTGATTTTTTTTTTCTTGGCAGTAATTAACTACTTTTAGAACTAAGTGTAACAGAATCTTTCCCTATAATCCAGTAAATTCCATATGGAACATACATTTCATAGTGACATGAAAAGACGTAAACATTAAACCATAAAAATCTCTGGAAATCTCTGGCCAGATTTGAAGCAATACAAAGACTGAATAACAAATGGCTCTTGCAGTTTAGCTAGTTCAGTTTTGTATATGATCTTGCCTGTTTTACCTTTGTAGTGTGGTAACACAGGTGTGGGAACTATTGAGTAATATGGTACATTTAAAAATTCAAATAGGCAAGAAGTGTGTACAGAATTGACTAAGTTGGATTTTTGCACTGAATTTTCTTTCAGAGGTGAATTAAAATTGTTTTTAAGTATAGTAGTCAGATTTATAGTTAGGCTAATTCAAGTAATGTCCACTTGTTGCTGGTTTTTTCTGTTTTTTTTTTTTGGGGGCAGTGATATATTCAAAAGATTTCTGAAGATATTGCATTGATTTGTTATTAATCAGATTGGAAGAGAAAAAGGCTTTAAAAAGTAGCTTTTGTCAGTATAAATATAGACAGCTGTCTAGAAATTTCTCTTTTAGTAAAGCCTCAAACCTGGACATAACTGGTGATATATCCATGGATTATGGCTGGAGAGGAGCTGGGTTTACCCTGAGCCTTTCCTGGGGATGAGCAATGGGCTTCTGGATTTGTTTAGAGTCTTCAATTCTTTTCAGTGTTCACAAAACTTTTTTGGAAGTTTAAAAGTCAGACATGAAAGATGTACGTGGCTTATTTGCAGGATTTAAAGATGGGTCCATGTACTTGTGTTCTTGAATAATAATCTTGTATGCAGTGGTCTCCTTTTCCCCATTTTCCTTTTCATCTTTTCCTTCAGATTTCGTCAGTTGTGAAGTCTGTTTAGTTCTGGCTGGTTTTGCCAGCTTTCAGTACAAAAGAATAGCATCATATGAAAGATTCGAACCAGGTTTTGTTAAGAAAGATCCTCTGTCACATCCAAGAATTAAAAAACCCAACATCATTAAATATTATGGATCAGTATCAAGAGTAGTGTAGATATTATGTGTTGTGCATACTAAACCCTTCACCTAAACAAGTACATTCACATAGATATCTAATGTAAACTTGACTTGAAAGCTGAGGAACTACCCAATAATTGCATGCCAGAGATTACAGTTGCTGATTCGTTTCAAAAATTTTCTCAGTTATCTGTTAATGGTTCAAAATCAATATTAAATCATAATATAGGTCTTTGTAAAAATAGGTACTACCACTCTCTTACAGAAGCATCTGTTGCAATAAGTTTCCAGTGGAACTTAGTTGCCCACTTCAGCAGTATTATATATATTTATATACATATATACATACATATATATATATATATGAATATATATACACTTTTAGGAAAAGCCTTTTATTAGGAAACCATTATTCAATTTTCAAAAGAATGACACTTTTTTTTGTGTTTCTTTTATTCCTAAGTAAAATCTCTTAATTATGAGTGTAGAAAACATTTGTTTAAGAATAGTAATCTCTATTTTAAATGTCTCCCAAAACAGAATTAATTTATCAGAGAACTGCATATTCTCACAATATTGGTAATCTTCTTGATGGATTCTTTTACTCTTTTTTTTTTTTTAACTAGAAAATTTCATGGTGAATTTTTTATTTTATATCACTTTTCAGGATGACTTTTTTATCATTGTTTGCTTTGGGCCAATTACAATAGATACTCTTTGGCTTAGGAAAGGTAAATATTAACAAAGTACCCTATGATTTAATGTGGACTTTGCATCTACTTTGCAACTCTAAATAAAATAGTAACTTTTTTCCTAAAATCCATAGTTTTTAATCTGAAAAGATGCATATAAATTCTGTCTGAGTTTATGAATAGAAATTTGACTTAGAAAGAAAATTTAAAAATTCAATTCAACCCTAGTTTATATTGTTGCATCAAGCTAGCAGCTCCAGATGTAATTAAATCTTACATGAGTCACAAGCCATTATTTCAGTCTGCCTTGTTTAGAATTTTAGGTAAATAATGCCTGTAGTGTATCAATGAAATGCATCATTTTATAATGACATGAAGTGTGAAACACATTGAACAACTGCTACTTTATCTGTCTTGTAATATTTTCTCTCTTTTTTTTTTTTTGCCATAGTACTTCATGGGATTCCCTGCTTCTTTTAAAATTAGCATGTTTCCATGAAGCTTACCTTTAATTTCATATTTACAATGATAGGAGTTTTGGAGCTTGCTCTTTCTGATTGTGTTGAAGTGCATAAAACTACAGGCTTATTCAAGGAATATTTCATATCATAGTCATATTTACCATAGGCATAAATATGCATTAATTTTACCATCTTGCTGGCTATAGTATGTGTTTGCTTACAATATAATTAAAATAGAATAGATAGCTGATTTTCCTCAATTTGAGAGAATAAGAAAAAAAAGTCTGATGGCTGATTAGTTTTTTTATTTGTTTCTTTAGGATTATCATTACAAAAACCTTTTAAGAGCTATGAGTCAGAATTTCTGTTTGGCCCAACACAATATTTCAAATGAACATATATTTTTGATTTTCCCTAAAGGGTGACTGGTTATTCTTCCCATAAACCAACCTGCATTATGTCATTATCAAACCTTCACTGCTTTTACCTGTATGATTTTGTAGCTTAGGAAGCCACAAAACCCAACACAAAGCAAACAACAGACATCTTTCTTTTTTTTCCTAAAGCAGTTCTCCATTAATTAGTTCATGAGACAGGAGGTTATTAGAAAACTGTAGCCATTTTATGTTGCTTCATCGTGAAGAGCTCTGAAAAAGTACTTCTGAATTTAAACGAAAAATATCACAGAAGGAGGTGCCACACTAAAATGAGCTTGTTGAAAATGAGTTATTACATGCATTTTTTGACTCATATTTTGAGACATGCAGTCTTATCAGACTATCTATCTGGGTGAATGCTTCTCATTTCTTTTGATGTTTTCATTTGCTTATCATTGGCATAACCCATGTCATCTAATGCTTCATAACTATATCTGTTTCACTCACCACCCATCCTGTCTGTGCAGTGAGCTTCTTATGCTGCCCAGAGCAAAGCGAGGAAGAAGTGCAGAGTGCCTACACACCATCAGGTAAATACAGGAGTGTGGGAATCACAAACACACCTGCTTAGTTCTGCCCACTTTGTGTGCCCAACATTTTCTCCATGGTGTATTTAGACCCAGTACATAAAGAACTTCCCAGTACATTGTGATCCAGATGTCAGTCGTTCTTTTTTTGTTTGTTTTAATTTAGATTCAGATGTGTGTATCTGTTTTTGAACCTCAGTAGTAAGGACTAAAGTAGTTGAAGAAACTTTGGTTTTGCAGTTGTATTTTCTGGTAGATTTTCTGTCTAGTCACAAAAGTCCTGATCTCCCAATGCATGAGCATTGTAATAATTTCAAACATTGGTTTTTTAGTTGGTTTTGTTTTCTTTTATTTGCATTTTTATGTTTATATAACAGCCATGCACAATTAAACAGTCTTTGCTTGTTGTGACACCTGATCTCATGCTGATTTAGTCACCTGCAGAGGAATAAATCCTGTTGTACAAGGGCTTACTGGAAGTCCTAGATTTGAGGGGTTTTGTATCACTTGTTTTGGCATCTAAAAATTGTTCTATAAATTGGATCCACATGTAAACTTTGTAGTTTGGGCCCATCTTCAGTCTTCTTTAATCTCTTGTTTCAAAGCTAGGAGCTCCCTGTCTTACCACTTTCCAGAGTTGTGAAACTAAACAGGACTGAAATATCTTTATCTAAAAAGTGAAAGTCTGCTCCCCCACCTTTTTTACCACCATGTCTGTCAACTGTGTTAAAAACCCATGACATTGTGTAGAACATTTGTCCTTTACCATAAATGAAATTGTAGGTTGAAGTTAAAGTAGTTAACCATTTAACTAAGTCAGCCAGGTGGTTATCCTTTGTCCCCTCAGGATCTGGGTGTTGATGAGAGTTTTGTGCCAGTGCTAAATGTTTAAAATCACCAAATGTTAAACTATGTTGTCTAGTGCTATTATTCTTTTATTTAGTTTAGGATTTTCTCTTACAAAGTACTGTTTATTTTTTAAATGTCTTGGATTGCTTTAATTCTCATTATCAAATTTGAAGCAGTATTGAAGATGCTGTGATACGGTTTTGTTATAAAGCCAAGTGGTATTAAAAATAGTAAATAAATATGTAAGCTTTCAAAAAAATCTGCATCAGGGAAGCTGTTAAATTAAGTTTTTGTTATCAGTAGAAATATTCTCATTCTTCTACTTCGGCTAAAAAGACTTTTTCATCAAGATTTTAATTTTAGAATTTATTAATTTATTTAACTTCTTGTTATTTTATGTCTTTGTCCAGCCATTAGCTTTCCAATAGCTTTACAAATCTACCAAACCAGTCTGGTCACAGCAAAAAGTTCTGCAAAATTTTTTCTAAGTTGTGTCCTTTTTGTAAGGACAGCAATAGAGTTAGGTAATAGCTACACTGAATTCAGAGCCTACAGCACTTCCTTGCTTTTTTCTTTATTCCATTTATTGCTACAGTATTTTTGTGATCAAAAAACACCAAAAATCACCCTTTAAAAGTAATAGTAGGGGTATACTGTAAACAAGGATGATGCTTAAAATAATGTATTGAAGATGAATAGAAAAATGATAGATGACAATAGATTAATTCTTCTAAATTTAACTCTGAGACTTATACACCCCAATTCCAACTAAACTGCCAATACACATTATTGAAAGAATAGTTTTGAAAACAGTTTCAGCAAAAATTTGTTCTATGCCATCTTCTGTCCTTTCTTATTTCTAGTGACCTGACATTTATTCATGTTAGAAATTTTTAAGGCTTTATCCTTGTTTTCTAGTCAGCTTGCTGAACAATGGTTTAATTAGCCTTGAGACAGCTTCAGCTTAAAATGGGAAAGAAATGTTAATGGCTTCATGTTAAATGAAAGAAATTAGGTAGTCCAAGCTACAGAGTTAAGATATATGGTGAGTTTAATGGAATACCAGTTTGAAATACTAGTCCTAGCTATCCATCCTGTTGCTCTGTATGCAATTATTAACTACTAGAAATGGTGGAAAGCTGTGTACCTATGCTATAGATCATGAGTTGCCACATTCCATGTTTTAGATCCCCCCTACTTTTATTGGTAACATCTGCCCATGTGCCAGGATTGGCCTGATGGCAGCCATTCCTTTTTTCCTCCTGTGCAATGTTACAGTGACCTCTGATAGAGAATTCACCAGTGGTGACCACTAAACCCATACAAGAAGAGTCAAAGCTCCTTAAATCCTTTAGGGTTTTACAAACACTGATGTTTCCAGGCAGAGAGTTGATTCATCTGTCTGTGACACAGCAAGGTTTCTAATGTTGATCTGCTGTGCTTTGGCCCAAGGCTTAACAGGAATGAAATGTCTTGTCAGGACAGACTGCTGCAAAATCCTCAAGCCTGCTGGTTCTTCTCCTAGTAGTTCCATAGTTGTGCCCTAGTAGGGTATATGGAAAATTGTTAGAATGTTGTTACTAACCCTTAGCCATTAAATGGCCATAATTCTCATTCAGCAGCCACTGTCTGCCTTTAAATTTCTCTCTTGTTCAATGGGAAGAGCTGGCTGATAAACATTTCCTTCTCTAAAATCTATGATGATATTAGACAGTTGTCAAGTGACACAGTGCTGCTGTGTTGGCTGATGCAGTACTTCTCCTAAATTTTTGAATTATCTTATAATTAATAACATTTAATTACTGGTAAATTTTGAAGCTGATACGCCACTTTAAAAAACCTCCACATTCAAAAAATTCAGCTGCTAATCTGTAATTAAATTTTTGATACTATATATCCCTGTTTTAGTGAGACTTTCATGCTTAACTACTGAAAAGGTAAAAATTTCTGCAGGTCTAAGTAAGGCATCACTAAGAGAAATAAAAAGTAATTTAATATAAACTTAATACAGTCTGCATATTTTAATTTAAAGTATCTAAACAAGGAATATATACTACTTCCTTTTCAAGAAAACATCTGAGCTGTACTAGCATTGACATAAGTTCTTGCACTTTACTAAGAAAAGGGTTAATACAAAATTTTTCCCCCCAGATAGCTGTCACAGTACTTCAGAAAAACATAGATGAGATATCTACTCCTACAGCTATACAATATAATAGAATATTATGCATTTATTTCATGTTCTGGTCAGTCTTGGCTTGCCTTTACCTGTCTTTTTATTTCTGGCATTTTTTTCTGTTGTCCTTTGTTCTTTTCTGACCCACCACATTTCAGAAGTCCTGTTAGGCACTATAAAACATTACCACCCAAGATGCCTTTACTAGAAAATGGTACTCATTGGAACCTATACAGGTAAGAAGTATTTAGAGTCCCCTTTAAGTAGTTAGCTTCTTTTTAAAAAAATAAATAGACTTCCCTTGTTAAAGAAAAAATAACAAAATGTTTCCTACATTTTTGTGACTGAGAGATAAGGGATAAAATCCTAAAATAACTTCATCTAGTTATTTAAACTAACACCTATGTTACAAAAAAAACCTAAACCAAACTACTTTGTAATAGTTGGACTTGTCTTCACTGTTAAAATTATATGTTGCATGTTTTTTCTCTATTGCATTCTTTTGTTTATGTATGAGATTTCTGTTACATGTTAAATTTCTTTTCATTTTGTTTAAATAATTTTAATTTACAAAGCTCAACTCTTCCTGCATGTGCTAAGACCAAACCCGTGATTAGACAGGATATTTCTCTCCTTCATGATTGCCTTAATTTACGAATATCGAAATTTGGAGATGATCTACTGGTTAGGTAAGACACTGAGGATTAATCCCCCCACTTGTTTGGTATCTAATATGGATTTGGCAGAATAAATGAGCTTCACTGTAAAGGGATTTCACATGACATATAGTGGATCACATTATTTTGTGTTGGCTTAAAACTTATTGCTGTTAATAAGGATATGACTTTATTGTTTGATATTTCTCATTCCACTTTTCTTGCAAGTGGATGCTGTTCTGTCTCATTCAGTTTTAAACATTTCAATGATATTTGCAAAAAATTTCTCGCAGCCTTTTGTTTGCTTTTATTTTCTGAACAAATCTTGACACAATCATCCAGTCAACCCTTTTACGTTTTCCTTAATTAAATCATTGTGATTCTACATTTTCTGTAAAGAGAGCATTATTTTATGAGTTAATATCTAACATTGTATTCCTTTCTTTGTTTTCTTTTTCTTTCTCTTCTACCATTGGATGCAATGCACTGGCACTAGTGAACTGCAGCCCTCCCTTGACAGGGCTAGGAGTGCTAGTACCAACTGCTTGAGACCAGATACTAGTTTGCATTCACCAGAACGAGAAAGGTATAAAATAAAAACTTATGAATTTCTTGTCATCTGTGCTGGTGATCTTTATAAGTTTTGTTTTTCTTCATATGACTATTCCACATTCTTGTACATTTCTTGTCTGCTTTGGTATTTGTAGACATTTTTGCTCCTGTATTCATGTATGTCATGTAAATTGTGTGTTGGAGTTTATGACCGCTTCCGGCTACTTCCTTTGTTTTAGCTCAAGCTGATGTTCATTGTTTACAAAAGTCCTCAGTATGCTGATAATAGCATTGCAGTGTTAAGTATTTTGAAACTACCACTTGGTTGTGATTCTTCATCATCATTTGCTAAAAAGCATTACATCTGTTTTTGCTTGTTCTGTGGACTGCTAATAAAGCGGTGGCCTAAATTAGAAAATACGACAAAACTTTCACATTTCAAACCAGAACTGTATCAATACTGATATATTTCTTATAGAACAGCATAACATCATTGCTTTCTTTAACCTGGTGCATCTGCTTTTGCAAGGTGGATAACTGCATTAAGGTTTTTTTTGCTCTGATATTATATTAAGGTTCACATGAGTCTTAAGACATGTTTGCTATTTAAATGAAATATTATTTTGTCATATACATTGTGCAGGCATGTTATGGATGCTTTCTGTACTTTCACAATTACAATAGCTTGATTCAAAATTTTAGGTGAATCAAATGCAAGTGGTGTTAAAAAGGTGATTCCACAAGAGAACTTTTCATCGCTATCCATGTTTTTGGTTAAGAATTATACCACATTAGAGTGAGATTTTAGGCTCACTAAGGGTAATAATAGGCTCCCTTTGCATGGGAATAGGACAGAATTATATTTTAGTCTGTCCAGTACATGTTTAACTAGTATGGAAGTTAATAGTGCTTTTTTAGTCAATACACAGTGTGGTGTTTGTAACAGATATGTTATTTTCTTTATTGTGGGGCAGGATGCACTAAGAAGGCACTTTCCTCTTTAAGATAGGGTTTCACCTGAGTTTTTTGTTTAAAATTTCCCTTTCCTTTCTCCCTGCTTCCTGCTGCTCCTTGGTTGGAACTGTGCTTTTTCTAAAGTTATGCTCTTGTTGCAGAGAAGGGACTAATGTTCTCCTGAGGTGTCCCTGATGGATCTACAGTAGTTTATTCCTTTTTAAGTCTGAGCTCAAGACATTACAGAAAATATGAACATGGTTATTAAAAAAACAATTAAAAACATACAGAGTCAATCAGAATGAAACACAGATATTTTTCTAGATATTATTAAAAAATATTGAAGCATCACATTAATTACTAAGTGTCTACATGCAGCAGTGTCTACATACAGCTGCCTTCATCTAAAAGCAGTTACTTAATGTAATTGCATATAAATGTGAGCAGTGTGTTCTGTACTTTCTTCAAGATGCCACCCATCAAGTTGAATATTCAATGAAACACTAACTGGTAATTATAAACTGTCTAGTAAAAATTTTATACTCCAAACTACATCTGTCCTGATGTGAAGTAGTTCTACTATGCCTTTGGAATTCATGTCCACCTCTGTCCACAGGGCACTGTGCAGAATCTGCCTTATTTTGCATGAGCAGAAGGATGTATATAAAGGAAAGTGTTTAGTCTGTATTAGTGGCCTCTGTTGCTACTAAACATGTGGTTTTGCCTAATCATCAGTGGGTCTGATCCAGAAAAAAATTGCCCATCACTGTGAAAGTTTTTCTTAGCTTTTAGCAGTCGTAAATAGGAGGTTTTGACTTGGTATCCTTCATAGAGCAGAAAAGTTCTTGTTAAGGCAATTGATATTCAATTTTTTCTTGATTATTTCATTGAAAATATTAAGGTATGTGTGGCTTTGGCAGAGGATTTTTTTTCCTTTCTTGTGACATAGAAGATTTTCTTATGCAGCCCAAATTTTGGAGGAGCATGTTATATTTAATATATAAACCCCACCAAATTAATATTTTTGTTTTGGGGAACATAAATTTTAGATGATTTAATTCTCCTCTGTTGAATGTGGAATCTGCTTACACTTGAACATGAAGTTAGTAATCAGTTGCATGTGATGATAGAGAGTCTTTAGTCTGAGGAACACAGAATTAAGTTCAGGATCTGTAGAAAGCATTTTGCTTCTGTGCTGGACAAGATGAGAACAAAAGATTTAAAATACAGTAAGACAAGTTCACCTTAAGCGGTAGGAAATATCTTCTGAAAGTAATTGTAGTGAAACACTAAACAAAATTAAAATTACAATGTAATAGACAATATGGAAAAGGTTGTTTCATTACTGGAGACTTAGAGGAGATGAGGCACTTGTCAGGTCTAGAATTGATCCATCAAAGAGAAGCACTCTAAGGTTTTGTGAAGTCCAATCTACAGCCCTTTCTCAGTATATTTGAGAGACTCATGTTGAAGATGTTACTTGTTTTCATGTTGTTTCTTCTCCCTTCTTCCCTCCCGGAATGACAGCATTGCAGGTACTATACAGACTTCTAAATACACCTTTGTATATTTAACAAAATTAGGAATATACTTACCTATGGAAAATTCTACTTACTCCCCCTCACCTTTTGACTCAGAGGGTATGAATTAGATTATATTTGAGAACAAGAGCTAAAATAAACCACATTTTAACAAAATGGTAGTGTTATAACAGATGGACAGTAGAGCTCTATTTGTCTCTGTCACTGATTTGATGGAAACAGTTTTGATCCTTGAATTTTATACAATGTCATTTATGTCATTTGGAATGGTCAGAGTAGTTACTGGTTTTTAAGACACTGCCTTGCCAGTAAAAGTCAGTCTGTTGACTTGCTTATACCAGCAGAAAACTACTTTCAGCTCTATATATGAATTTGTGATATGAAAGTCTAGTTAGTTTCAGTATAGCAAAACCAAAAAACAGTGAGGACAGAACTTTTCTCCTCCTATAAGTTCCATCATTTGACCAAGTCCATATAACTTGATTGACAAACTGACCTTGCCTTGACACAGACATGCTAAAATTTTTTGTTATATGTACTGATTTTGTACAGAGTTTAATTCTTCATTTACTTCTCTTTTGCACAGTACACTCTAGGACATTCAAAAATATCGATCCCCTTCTAATACCTCTATGCAGTTGCACCATACCTGCCTTTTTTTTTCCTCTTCCCACCATCTACTCTCTACTTATTCCAAGCTGTTTTGTTACTTTGTTTTTTTTTCCAAAGTGTTTCTGTGGTTGAAGTTCCTTTCATGATCTGCAAGGCATCTTTAAGTTTATAAAATGTACTCTATTGCCATTGAAAGTGTTTTTCCTGCTACTGCTTCATTATGCTCTTTTTCATTTTTATCCTTTTCACTGTGTCTCAAAATTTCTGCTTCTTTCCTTGTAAATTGGGTGCTATTTCTTTAGAATGGAGAAATTTCTTTTCAACACCCAATCTCTGCTCAGGAAAACACCTAGACATGAGGTTCAAGGGCAGACTCTGAACTGATTTAGGAATGGTTTCTTATCATAAAAGCGTGTTCCCCAGACTGATTTAAGACTGCAGTCAGTGATAGTTAATAATATGTAGTGTGGCTATTATTTACGCTCTAAATTTCTGCTGTTGCAAGCATTTGTATGTGTGTTAGCATAAGAACAGTTGCACTGATTTGTACTTCTAGTATTGGCTTTTGGCCTGAGACATCACTTAGTGGAGGTCTGAGCAAATAAAACTGAGGAGCACAGCCCAGGGATTAGGTCATGTACAAGGGTCAGCAAACCTGCAAAATACAGCCCCACAGCTGTGTTAGATTTGTTCTGAGGTGCTTCACTGCAGTGGGAATCAAAACAGGATGTTTGTCATCAGCTGGCCACTACTAGCCAAACAAGAGACAAAGATCAGCAGTTACCTGCTACCTTATCATGAACAGGTACCAGGGAGGTTGATTGAATTAAAGCTTGTCCTGAATTCATGTTGATTTTTATATTGCATGCCCTTAACAGTTATGTCAAATACCCCCATTTCCATTTAAAATTATGCACAGTGAAATAACTGTTTGCATTAGGTCTGTGCCATACTGTCTCTCTGGCTCTTTCCAAGCATGTACAGAAGTAGGTAGTTACGTGTTGGTGTTGTACTGTGGCTCACAGTCATTCGGCATTCAATGAAAGAACCATGTTCTGAAAATTCCTACTGAATTACCTAGTTAATTCTTTCAAATGCTCTTTAATTTCTGTAGTGGATATCAGCATATTAAGGGCTTTGACTGAGTGCACTGATGCATTAACATTTTCTTTAACTCTTGCTCTGGAGAGAAAAAGAAGCTAACTACTAACAACTTATTTGCTCTTGAAACATCTGAAAGACCTACCTAACTGTACAAATAATGCTCATGTCCCTAAAACCTTTGTTATTTGCATGTTCCATAAATCAAACCTTTTTCCTTATTACATGGACTGGAAGAATGCCTCAGAAAGGGAAATATTAGATACTTGTGCTGAGTTTATGCAAACATATTTGTCAATAAATCAGGTTTTTTTGGTATTGTAAATCGTTATGCATTCAATTGTTGCATTACAAACAAATGACATCCCAAAAAAAATAAGCGTAAGTCTATCTTATAGTATTTATAATTCTGAATTGAATTAGATTTTCAAGAAAAAAATCTCATAATACACCAGTTTTAATTCTCAATTCAGGTCCTTTTTGTTGACATTAGTTGTGTTACATAATGTCTTTACATGTACTGCAGAGATAAAGAGAAATGAATAGTAGAGGAAGCTGGCTGCACACGCTTTTAGGATATGTTTTCAAATGATAAAAAATTACTCCAGTAATTGCACACAAATGTGTGTAGCTTAGCTTTAGTTAAATAATTTACCTGTATTCTTTCACTGCATTCCAGAAAAGGGTGACTTTATGCCCTAGAACTTTTATCATAATTAACAGTCCTACATTTTCACTGAGATTACATTTTTCTGTGTAAATAGCTAGGAGAGATGGGATTAGCAAAATACCAAGATAATGATCATCATACAGTCTTAAAAGTCTTTTCTAATTTGGAATTCCAGCTTCCTACACAAATGACAGGCTTTTAGGTAGTCAAGCATTTGAGAATATTTGAAAACTTAATGGTACACCGTATAGAAGATTTATATTGGTCTAAATTCTGCATCTTTGGGCACACCTTCTTTTCATTTCAGATGTGATGTTTTTGCATTAAGCAGCCTTAATTAAAGTATACTTGGGTATTAGAAAGCTGTTAGAAAAAATAATTAAATTACTCACTTTCATTACTTTTTTGGGGTATTTTTCCAGTCCAAAATCCCATATATTTAATTTTACCACAAACTAAATACCGTATTTTTTTCCTGTTTTATTGAACGGGCAAACAGGGGTAGATGGTCCCCCTCCCTAGAGAGGAGACGACCTACTAGTCCCAGGATTCATATCCAGCATGCATCTCCGGAGGATGACAGGTACTAGTCAGCTCCTCCCAGCTGAAAAATGCCTTACTGCATCTTGCACTCTCAGAGGAGTACACTGAAATTTAGAGGTGTGCATTTGTGTGGAGACTTGCAATCTCCAGCAGCCCAAAATAAAACAGCAGTTTAGGTATCATCTCTGCATTTTGTTGAGCTGTTATAAAGCACAGAAGAATGAACATCTTTTCAAGTTTTCTGTTTGTCTGAATAGTCACAAGGCACGAAATATGATGTCTGGTACAAGAGAACATCATCTGTGTTAATGTTCTTTTGTCTGTCTTTACCTGCTTCTGTAAATGGTGCTGGTGCTTTCACTGCGATGCTTTATAATGTGATAAATACTTGTTGTAGAGCATATTCTTGTGTATATGTTTGTTTTCATTGGTTTTGGTTTTCCTTTTTTCAACGAACTGTTCCTAATGGGAAAAAACCCCACAGGCTGATATGCTGGAGGTCTTATTAACATTTTGTAGTTGATGTATATAAAAATTGGCACTCTTGTAAATTCTGTCCAAATCAGGATGGCCTCCATGGAGCAGGTTTTCCTAATAAGGTAGGTTTTGATTAAGAGCATCAGGGCTCTAAGTAAATTTTTATGCTGATTATCATCTATGATTAATAGAAGCGCCTTTGTTTTTTACTTCTCACAAGCTTTCTAATCACATGAGTTTTGGTATCCCATTGCTTTGGCAGCAGTAATTTTTTCTTTGTTATTTTATTTCCAGATAGGTATTTTAAGCAGACATTGTAATTTATATTTAAGTGCAGTTTCAAAATTTTTCTCTCAGTATTTTGTATTACAGTAACTGACAGGACACAGATTAATGTAAATACAGATTAATATAAATAATCTTTACATGAACTTATGAAGTTGCATTCAAAACTGTAAGACTGAAATACCAGTGGTGCCAGTCCGAACCTTCTGCTAAAGTCTACCCACAGTACTGACATTTTTACTGTGATTTATCTTGTTTACTTGATACTGGAAATACTCCACTCAGACCAGGTGGGAGGAGTGTAACTGTGTGTGGGTAGTATTTTCTTTTTTTTAATTGGAGTTAAACAACATTATAAATTACAGAATTAAAGTAGTGAAACATCATTTTGAAGCTGTCCTCCCTTACAGATACTGCATTTCCAGAATCCTCCCTTACAGATACCGCATTTCCAGAAATTTTGCCAACACATCCCTTTGATGGGACAGCTGCTAAGAGTTTAGAAATGTACTTTATGTCTTTTAGGCATTTTTAAGTAATTTTGGTTCTCATTTTTTGAGTCAATTGAAAGACTGTCTTTGACTTCAGGGTATCAGACTTGAAAAAAATCAGTGAAATAAGGTTTTCCTCTAAATACTTCCATTCTCAATGCCAAATAGTAAGCCTTTTTACATCAGCTGAAATTTTGTGGAGAAAGGCTGAAATCATCCAATGCCCACTAGCAAATATTTTACAATGAAACATCTGTAGGATAAAGAATATGTAATGGCAAGGTTTTTGAGATGGATAAACAGGAGTCTGATTTTCTATGTGAAATCAGTGCCGACCTGTGTTTGTAAGTCTTGCATGCAATCTGGTCACCAAAACCCAGTGATGATGAGCACAGAAGGAATTAAAGCTAACCTCAATGCTGATGAGTGTTTGCAGTCTATGAGTTCTAGGATTTTCTCCAATATTAGGAGAAGTTCTGAGAACATTGAGTTTTTTGCATATCTATAGAGAGAACATCAGTGAAGCAATCAAAGGTGCTTTACCTTTGTTCTCTGCTCTTAAGTTTACATTTGTTCTGATTAATTCACATAGTTATTGCAGTGGGCCAATACTACTCAGTTCGATAATTAAAGTTTTTTCAAGATATGCTTGTATCAATTTGACAACTCCAGTGTAGTGGCTGTTAGGGAATGACTGATGGATCAGCAGGCATAACAAACCAACTGCTTATCACAGCTTTGAATTATATTTCACAGATTAATTGACTTTGACATACTTCATCTTAATCTTCATTTGAGTACCTTACAGATTTATGTTGCAAATGGGTCCAATTTGCATTTAGAGTGGAATCAAGATCTATTTATGAATACATTTCTTAAATCCATGACTTATGCATTATTTCTAATTTTGACAAATTATTTTTTTTCAACATTGTATTTCTTTCTAATGGTTATTAACATAAGTTTTGATAAAATTTTTGGCAAGATTGTTCTTCTGGAATTTGCTCACTTGCCATATCAGGAAGTGTCTCCTTGATACGTTGATGAGAAGACATGAGTTAAGTATTATTTCAGTGTTAAAAATTTGGAAATGTTTGGTATCATTTATTTCTATAAGATATTTTGAAGGATAGTTTTTCTGTTGGATTTGATAGCATAATTCCTTGAAAGTTTTTTTGTTTTTTATTAGAAATTAGGAAGTCTAAATGTCTAATGTCTACAGTGTAGAGAGATGGGTATCTGGAGATCTGTGAAATTTAAGTGATGATAAAAACAAGGTGAATGAAAGCTGAGTATTTAATGGTAGGTGAATTTTTTTTTTTTCAGATTGTTCATTTGGAAAAATCTGCATATAATATCAGCATATAACCAAGACTGGATAAAATAAACCTTTAAAAAAAGGAATTCTCATATATTTTCATTTAAGAGAAGTAGCTTCTGTCAGTCATGCATGCATGTGTAAGAATGCTTGTCCCAGAGTCACCTGAAGCCAGCTGCAGAGCAAGTGCCCTCTGGTACTTGCAGGTACCATGCAGATCCAGCCTTTAAGAAAACTTTAGTAAAAGTCAGGAAGTGTTGAACATGACATTCCTGGTGGCCACATAAAGTAACACTCACTGCAAACCACTGAGGGCTCCTTTACAAGACAGTAAGAAATAATTTAAAAATACTGGACACTGAATTGTATAACAATGTTATGTTTTCATTTCAGAAGTAGTAATTTTTAATTTCTATAGGCATATTATCAAATTTCTGTGTGTAGATTTGTTGACACAGTTAAATATACTGAGGCACATAGAATTTTGGAACATGAACTGTAAATAGCTTGTCTGTATATAAAACAATATGTAGTGTTTGCCTAAATATGATATATATTGTTCAATGATTTGGTGTGACAGTTGGAAGATTTATGATCTTCGGGAGAAATTTTAGCCATTCCTGACCCTACTGGGTATAGATGCAGATATATTACAAAACTTAGGTTATTAGTGGACCACAAATTTTGCTGAGTTTTCTCATTAAAATTCAAATTTGATATTTGAAAAAAAAAATTCCATTCACAGATCGTCATATATTTCATTAAAAACTAATAATAAAGCAACAAGATAATAATATTTTTTCCAGATTCAAAGCTGTGAAGAAATTCTGCAGCTTCAGCAGAAATTAAAATTCCATAGAAATTCAGAGATATTCTTATATACTTTTAATTTTTAAAAAAATCTGAGTCAGTTATTCTACTTCACTCTTGAATTACTGAAAATTGTTACTGTAGCAGACTGGCAATGGAACATGAAGGTTTCATCAAAATGCATGAAATTAGGAAATTTACTTGCATTTTCGGGAGAATTTCACAATTTAATGACAAAATGTGTATCTTCTTGAGCAAAGAGGTTTTTTATATGTTTATATATTCTCAAGAAGGATGATTGCGCCTTAAATTAAAAAATAGCACTGCCATTCAGCATGTAGAGCATAATGGTTTTTAAAAATACTGTTGTGGCTTTCATTCTGTACATCTTTACATCTTAGACTGTTGATCTCACATCTAAAATTTTATAGTGTTTGGAATAGGAAAATGAGAAATACAGCTTTTTTCAGTAGATAGTGACTTAATGCTTTTTGTTTATATATTTGCCTGCATGTCTCCACCTTCACTGCATGTGACCATCTCTGTTTCTGCTCATTCCGTCCAATTCACATCCATGTTTCCAAATATTGTGAAGAACAAGGACCCTGGAGTCTTGCATTCCAAAACAGGACAGTGTAGACCACCTAAGTGCTAAACCTGGAGCAGCACAGAGGTATCCTTATTTACTCAAATCATAGATCAAAGTAAATGAGGTATTGGTTATAGTATATTCTTCATGTGCTCTACATACTTTCACACATTTCTTTTTATTTTTTTCCCTGTTTTATGTACTAGTACATATGTGCATGTATCATTCATGGATAATATTTTTTTTTCTCCTATGAAGTATGTTTAGGAAGTAAGTCAGAGCATGTTGAGCTAATTGGAAATGTATACAGCATCATCTTAGCCAGAGGGAGGAACCAAAAAGCAAACTGATTTTCACTAATTTCTAGTATGTGTTGCTCTCAAGACAGCCCTGAGAGCAGAGAAATAAGTTTTCTCAGCTCATTAGTGCTGTGTATTGCTGTGTTACCTGTCACAGCAAAGCACATCCTGCTCTTGGCTTTTCCATCCCACTGAAACCACTCACTGTGAGCTCTCTTTCTCCATTGTGTGCAATGCCACAATCGAGGCAAGCAACATAAGGAGTAAGAGAAAAATAAGCCCCAGACAGATCCAACTAAACAGAAAATGAAGAGGCTGACATAATTTGAATGGTAATGCTGCTGCATACAGTGGATATAGCCATAACTTTAAAAACTTTGCTAACTGTAAGTTTTAAGTAAAGCTGCAGCATTTAATGTGTGTGTTTTCCTCTGTATCCACTTTATATTTGTCCTGGTAAAGGAAAAAATTGAAAAACAATAAAAATATACAAAAATAAAATAAATTGAGGTCAAAAGGGATTTCTGTTTCTAATCTTACATACTATTTTTTGTGAGAAAATACATTTTTTAAAATCCTGAAAGCATCAGGTTAAGACCTCTGCTCATGCAGAAAGTATTTTATTTTGATGCAATGTTTTCTATTTTCTAGAATCTACTGCATGACAATAAAATGCTCATCAAATACTGCAGTGGGTAAAAATAATGAAAAACAACTATGATTATGTTCTTTGGGCATAGTTTGGTGTCACAGCTGTTTAGGTCTCCTCCAGTGCAGGCACTGGATTACTCTTTATAACCACAAAGCTTTAAAAGGAAAACATGCTATTTTAAATGTTATTTTTGTCTGTTTTGCCCACAGTAATTTATATAGTCTGATATATGACATTGATTGTATCATTGCAAGATCTTGCATGTATTAGTTTGTCAGCATTTCTGGTCTAGGATTGAATAATCTTCACTCCCTGCTTCTACCACTCCTGAAACACTCTGTGCACTTTTTTCTCTGAAAAAATAATACATATTGATGATTTTCTGAGGTTTAAAGTAGTAATCCTAATTTGAAAATCCTAACATTACTGTGGATAGTACAGAAAATTTTGGAACACAAGACTTGCAGAGATTTACTTATTATGTTTATAGTCCTGGGTAATAATGATGAAACATGGCTTTATCTTTGTTCTTATATGTGTAGACTCCAATTACTCTTCATTGTTATAATTTAATATCAAAGGGAATGCTTAGATTGTCTGAGGTAATTAGTGGCTCATTATCCAAATGTCAGATGAATTCTGTAAAAACTTTGTGTAGGAAAGGAGTGAAGGAGTGAAATAATTTCTAACTTATTTATATTGACTAGGAAGAAAATTGAATTGTTTTAATCTCTTTCTAAAAACTTTAAAAGGTAATAGAATGAGATTTTTGTAAAAACAAGTTTTTATTAATATAGTGACAGCCTTTTTAAAATCTGATATCATGCAGTATTTGTTTTACTTTTGAGATTTAGATTTAAAAGCAATTTTTAGATTGATTTAAACCTTCAAATAATATTTTCTGTTTCTTTCAGCAAGGTTTTTTTCCTGCTGTCTACTCTGAACTTGTTTCTCATGCTGTTAAGAGATGCCTTATAGGGCTATGAGGAGTCATTGTTTCTAGTAAAATGCAGGCTGTGAAGTGCAAACGAGTTGCAGGCTCAGTCGGGATTGATGTTTTCTTCCCTGGTTTGGTACCTCATGAGCTGCACACCATGAGCCTCAATCAAACCTAATTAATGCAATGTCTCTTAAACCTAGACTTCACCAGCCTGTTTATGATGATAGTTGTCACTTTCTCATCTGTCAACTGTTTCTTTTATTACCTTTATAATACATGAATAAATAATCTTCATATTTCTGTATTCTTTTTCTTCTTTGTTTATTTCTTTTCTGACATGTCATTTCACAGGCAGTCCAGAAAAGTGGAAAGATATAGCAGCCAAAAACAAGCTAGGAAAGGCCCTGCAGCTGAAACAGAAAGGTAGGAGTGTTGATTGATGTGTAAGAATCTCTTATTATCAGTGTGACTCCAGATTTTGGAATATACCTCTAATACACCTTTTTGGGAACATCTGTGGCAGAAAGCTATGTTGCCATAATTTACAGTATTATATACTTTGTATCTGTATTATTATCACTTTGTTGCATACATGTGGAATTTTTCTGGCATTTTCCATCATTGCAGATAAGCTCAATGGCAAAGATTAGAAGTACTTTTCTGCACTTTAACACTGATTCTTTTTCAAAAAACTCCTTATTTTACATTAACTTTGAGGATGAAAAACCACAATTGTTTATATAAATAGATAGACAGCTATAACAGATAAATAATTCAAAATGCCTCTGATTCCATCAATTTCACTTTAATATATAAAAATTTTAAGTTACACATTTAAATCTATAATTTCATAAAATTAATATAAAGACTGGAACTTTTTAAATGAATTCTTTTTTTCTGAATTTGTATTGTCATTATATCTTAACTTTGATATTACAGTAGTATGGAGTTACATGGTCAAAATCTTAAGAAAAAGTAGAAAAATTAGAGAAAATATAGATATAGAAAAAATGGAATAGAAATATATTAATAGAAATATATTAATAAAATAGAACACAAATAAATAGAAGCAATAAAGATATATATGTAGAAAAAATAAAGATATATACTGAATAATGAATACGTCTAGTTAAGTTTTAAACCCTGTATAGTGACTGAAATAAGAGCAGTGAGGACGGAGGAGATCCTGCCTTTGTCAGAAATTGATTAAAGTTATTTTGATTCACAGAGGTGGAATGTACAACTGTTTACATTGTGAGAGCTTTAAAACTCCCATGAACAACACAGACATCTTTATTTTTAATGAAAATGCACATTCTGTAGCAAAACTTAAGCACTTTTATTTTAGTTTTGCTGTTTCTAGTCCCAGATTATTGTTCCTAATCCAAAAGCAATGGCTACATTTTTCTTGAGTCAGATGACTGTTGTCACAACAACCCAGGTGCTTTTTCAATTTGAGTCAGAGAGATTACCTAAATGATGACTGAAATCCTTGCTATGATTGAATCTGAGACTTTTGTGCCATGGAGATTACTAAAACCTTTATTTTCCCTGTTTTTTCTGACTTCTGTAAACTAACTGGTGTCCAAGGGTTTTGGCTCTCAGTAATTCAGTAATGAACCCAGGGGACAAGAGCATAGGCAAACACAAATTGTACTGCTTCTTTGTACATCTCCATGGCACCTGTTGTAGGCTTCTGTTTCCATAAAATGATTCACTAGCATTAGATGTGAGACAAAAATGTTTCAATAAGTCTGAATTCTGTAGTTCAGTATTCCATCAGAGATGTAATATTGCACTAATGACAGAAGGTTTTGATGACAGGCAATTAATTTTCCTGTCAAATAGAACTTGAGACTATTTTTTCTTCAAATATTCATTTTTCTCTTACAATTGGCCTTTATTTTGCCATTTGCAAATTCTGTCTACTATTAGTTAAGCAGATTACTGGAATAACTATCAGCATGCTGTCAGCTTCTCTAGAAGGCATTTCAACATTCTATATAAGATTAAGTTTTCTGTGTAGTGTGATAGCTTAGGAAATGTACATAGAAGAGAGAAAAACAGCCTTTTGAAGATAGTTTATAAAGCCTAGAAGTTCTTCTAATTCAATGAGATAAGCCTTCTAGATAGGATTCAGTGAACTGTTCTGAAGGAGTAAAAGTGATTACACAAAAATAATTTTCTGTTCTTTTATGAATGAGCAAAAATTTGTTAATCCCAATTGTAAAATGTTTTCTTTCAGCCCTAACCCTAGAATTACCAGATGTGACATTACCTGTCATATTTTAGGATACATACAGCCTTGGTCTGTATTTTCTGTATTTACCACAGGACACTATTCCAGGGGTGAGCTGGAGATTGCTGACCCTCGCTTATTCTTAGTTTTTCTTTACTGTTTCTTAGGTAGGAGCATGATACTGAGGCATCAGTCTGAAGGGAAAGAAATTTGAGTTTTCCTGTGTACTGGCAGAGCTGGAATCTGTGGGATTCCCCTGTAGGCCACTGCCAGCTGAATTAAGAGGTTTGCTGCTTGTAGTGTCTCCTTCCTCTGTGAGGAACCAGGCGATACACATGTGCATGCTCATTGCAGTCTCACTGCTCACCAGGTAGCATTTTTTTCCCAAATTCCTCTTCTCTTTCTACTTCTTATATCACTTCTGTCTCATCTCCTCACTAGCTTTTGTCTTCCATACTTCTTCCGTGTTCCCCTTTGTCTCATTCTTCTGATCAGCCATTTGCAGGCTTCTTCCTGCAAGCAACAGATCAGTGGCAGCAAGTCCTTAATGCCATTCTAGTTATTCTTCAATTGCCTTTTGTCTCTCTTTTTATTAGCACACCAAGAGGCATATTATTCTTTTTGTAATACCCCAGCTAATGAAAACCTTAAGCATGATTTGTCTTCATTTGAGTTAAGCAGATCCTCAATCTTTTTCATGGAAGGCATGTCTATAAAAAGAGTGTTACTGGAGAAGGAGATAAGTTTCTGAGTTGCAGGTAAGTCCTGTCCTGTTCTGTAATGGTGGGACAGACTTCTAGTGTTTCTTTGGGCTCTCAGACAAATTCCTGGATATTTAGCATATTTAGTCACGTGATGACTTTGTTAGATGGAAGCATTTATCCATAGTAAAAGCAAACAATAACTTTCTGGCACAGAGTAAGGTCCTTATTTACCTTATGGATGTTATGATACTTAGCCATCTGATAAATGCTTAAAACCTGGTTAAATGCAATAGTTGGCATGGATTGCTTTTGTAGTCAGCATGGAGAAACAGAAATTTTCAGAAGTCAGGTCATCTTTGTTATTGTAAGCCTCTTTCAGAATCAGGAAATTCAGTGTCTGCAAGAATATTTTGGTTATCACTAGAGCAAGCGAGGAGTTAGCTGAAGAAATGTTAGGATTTAAGGGAGGGAATACAAGCTCAATCCAACAGAATATTGTTGTATTTGCATCGTGACTGTTCTTCCACAGGGACTGTTACTGCTGAAATTCTTTTGATTCCAAACCTGTTTGTTGTCCTTTGTAGGCATCCTTGTGTTATTTCATATATAGGGGCTTTTTTAGGATTACTTCTTAGTGTATGATAGTCATAGGAACCAGAAAGTTCTTTGGATACCTTGACTGTGTCTTGTGGGGAAGTTGTGCTGGATGTTGGAAGGGAAATTTCATAGATGTCAGCAGAAATTAAAAAAAAACCCAAAAAACCAAAAAAACCACCACCACCACCAACAAAAAACAACAAAAAACCAACACACCACCCCATAATGAAATGATGGCACAAGAATTGAAATTTCTGGTATAATTTCTGATACAGTAGTACCATTCACAAAAGGCTGCCCTGCTGGAAAACCAACAAGAGTAAAAAGGCACAGTTAGAATATTTTGGCACTCTACAAACTTTGCTGCTTCAGGTTATCTTGTAGTTATGGATCTAGTAATAATTATGGTCTATTATACTAACATGATCAATCACTTTGCTACATAATATTATTTATACTTTCATTAGAGTTTCTTTAGAACTATATTTCTGTTTTAGTACTTACAGGTACTTAAATAGATTTTCTATTTCAAATTGTAAAGGAAAGTAAGGGAATCACAGGTGTGCTTCCATATTGTCCGTTTTTAGGTCACTAACTGAAATGCAGTTAATATAAGGTGTGTTTCAGAAACAGAAATGCTTTTGTGATAAACTCAGGTATTCATAGCCTATTCTGTGCTAGTCCTTTTGTTGTATGTGTTGTTAGCTTGTGTTATGCTGTGTTCACACAGCAAACTCTGATCTTAAAGGCTGAGAGAAAGTCAGTTGATCTACCTAGTGAAAGCCAACAGTATTTTGAACTTGCACAAATGTGCTACTTCAAATTACAAGTGATCTACTTGCAAGTGGATAAACAGTGCTTATGCTGTTTATCCAGCATGTGACATTATTGTAACTGGCAAGGGCGTTTCACAGTAAGCTCTCCTCAGCAATCTGCTGCTTCTCATCTTTGTTTTACTTTCTTAAACCTTTTCCCTATAGTTATTATAGCTGTCCGTACTTATTTTAAATATTAGGGTTCCAAAGGTATTTGATGCTTTACACTCTGAAACTGTATCTGTGAATAAGACATCAAGTAGCCAAAATGTTCTGAAATAGTTCTAGCTAGAATTCAGCCACAGTGATTTAGGATATTTATTAGATATGAATATTAAAATCTTGTGCATGTTTTGCATGCACACACACCCTCCTTTATCCCACCCCAATACAAAGGTTAAAGGTCTTTTTCCTTCTTTGCATTCTGGGGAAAAAACACACGCCGTCCTTTGGAAATAGATGCTTGCAGTCCAGTGGCCTTATGCAATTATTGCCTGAGCATAAAGGGAATATTAAATTTAATAAAACATACAAGTGGCATTTTATATTGCCCTTGTACCAGTGCAGGAGAATGTATAGAAATTGGGAGTAATAATCATAAGTGGTTCTTAAAAAACTGCCTTCCATTCACTGGTTTTTCAATATTACTTTATCAAAAGAAACCCCCAAAATGACAAAAAACATAAACCAGAGAAAACCCACAAATAAATAAATAAATAAATTAAACAAACAAAAAACCAAAAGGAAACAATTTTTCTATAGCTGAAGGTAGTTAGAGAAATTAAATGTAAGAACCTTACAAGTTGACTAGGTATCTAGACCTGAGTATGTGCATATGGCATGGACCAAATGCAAACTTCTTCAAACCCATCTTCAGTACCTGCAACTTGAATTGTGTTTAAAAATCAGAATATAAAATGTGTCTTCATTTGCCTTATTTTGCTTTCATTTCAATTTCATTTGCAGAGCACATCAACAAGGAAGTCCCACGCAGTCTCCTGCTGCAGACACCTCCTTCAGCAGTCGTAGGGGAAGACAGCTACCACAAGTTCCAGTAAGAAGTGGCAGTATAGAGCAAGGTATCAAATAATGAGCTTGTGATAGCTCAAACTCTTTGATTCCTTACCTTTCTTTACTTTAAGTCTTCTTGCATAACTATATGTCCAATGCTATAATTCTACCAGTAAAGCAATAGAAGACAATGAAAGCACCTTTGCAGTTTGGGAAATCCAGTGAAGTTTGACTGGTGGGTTATTGCATGTGGTTTAATTGCCTTACTTTTCTAGTACCCTTTCATGTTTAAATCTTCTATTTGAGTCATGGTAGTTGCCAACATGTCTACTATGTTACCAGCAAAAAAAAAACCCCAAAAACAAAAACAAATACCATCAGAAAACTGGGCCAAGGTTTTTTGACAGTCTTACTCATTTCTTATTTTGTGATTTATATTTATTGTTGTGCATTATTAACATAGATTAATAATAAATGTCACAGATCTATTTTTCTTCTGGAGTTCATAGTTCAGTGAATAAAAAATGAAAACAATTACCATGGGAAATGTGAGAGCACAGGTCACCAGTCTTTTCTTGCTTAAGAATAAACTGATCAGGCAAAGAGTGCTACTTTTTTCTGAAAGAGACAATGTAGACCTGATGATTGTGGAAGAAGTTTCTTACTAAGATCAAATAAGGATGTACATTGTTGTTTCCTTTTCTAGCAACATACTACACACAGAGAATGAGCTGTTATGGTGAAATGAAGTGGCACAATGGAAAAAATGTGTACATTCATGTTTTCTTCTGTGTTTAAAAAATCCTGTTTTCTCATTGACTACAAGCAACAACTGAGATTGCCACATACTAGAACATTTTCTTTGTGGAAATTAAAGAAATGCTTATAAATGATGAAATATTTTAATGCATTGCAGAACTGTCAGCAGATCATATTCTTGAACAGATAAAGTTGCTGACCATGACCACTTTATCATGGCAGATTACCAATGAGGTTTTCTTGTATGATGGCTTGCATTAATCTGCAATTAGTTCGCATTAATGTTAAGGCTTTGAGCTGTGATGGCATACAACCCCCTGAATTAGCACATATAAAATGTACTCTTATTTTATAAACGTGTTTATTTTGAATGATTAATATACTGATATAAGTGACTCTTATTAACTTTAAACTTCCTATTCAGGTCCTCTCATTTTGTAGTGACTCTAGTACTGTCTGAATTATAAACTACATTCAGAGTTTCTATTTCTGCATATTAGCAAGTTGGGAGCTTTATAGGAAAATGTAATAAGTAATGAATTTCAACTTTCTTCTATATTTCTACTTCAATTTCAGAACTTGGTACAATGTATAATGATGAATTAGCTTTTAATTTAATTTTAATTTGGCTTTCCTTTGCATATTCATATATCATCTTTCTACTGGTCTTGGTAACTGATGTGTGAGAGTAAAACACCAGTTTATGTTTTGTTGAAGACATTGGAATGAATGTAGACCTTTCCATGAAAATGAGTAGAAATGGGATGTGTACAGAAGAGGAAAGAAAAAATGAAAGTTGAGCAGAAGGCCAAAACTACTCTGGGTTTATAAAGTTGTTGATACCGTGAACACTTGTAAAGTAATGCAGTTTCAGTGAACTCCTGTTTACACTTGTGCTTACTGTGCTCGCGCCTTTCACGTGAAACGGGCAGGTGAGATGCGCCGTGCTTTGGTGTTGTTACAAATCGTGCCACCTGTTGCTGGGGCTGTTTCACAGCACATGGAATCAGTGCTTAAAGACATTTCCTTCTCTGCACAGTACTTGGGTTTCGTCTGCATGACTGACTTTGCTTCTGAAAGGGAGCTTTTCTTATTTTACCCATGTTTAATGCTCTGTTCAGGCTCAGAACGTGTTTGCAGAGGAGTACCAAGTTGAATAGTTTTTATAATACGTGTTTAAAAAATGGTGTCAGTATCTGTTGAAGTACATATACTAGTATATCTAACTTAATACTACTGTAAAAAATTAAATTCACTAAGGCTATAAGACCACAGTACTTGCTCTGATTTTCAGTACCAGATTTTAATATTAGTTTCACCTCTATAATCCCTGATGAATGAGTACCAAACTCAAAGCAGAAGTGATCTGACCTTAATGTAGTATTGAACCCAAAACATATGGAGGTCTGTAAAAGATTTGCATTAACTGTGCTTGGAACTGGTGTGTGTCCTTATTGGTTCAAATTCACAGTCACCGTAGATATAGATGATGTCAAAACCTAGTGCAATATCCTTGGAAATATTTCAAAATGCATTTTCTTCCTATATTTTGATGGTCATCTTGACGTCACGCATTTCAAGGAAAACCTGTGTGATATGCCATAAAGTATCATTTTTATAGTAAAGTACTTCTTTGCATTCCATAAGAAACCTATTGTTTTATGAGGGTCAAATACTCATCTAAATATATACATCTACGAATCTAAATATATACATATGTGCATTTAAGTCTGTTCACAAGGCACAGTGATTGCTACAAAAAAATTACATATTTGTATATCAAGAATGGTCTTCTTATTTGCTGTCTTGAACATTCAGAAGACATAGAAGAATCCAGTGAAGTAATTTTATTGCTCTTTAACATCCTCATTATGGAACAAATGAGATTTAATGAAGGAGTGACAGACTGGTAGCAGTTTTCATGTGGAGAAATAGAGTGATATTATAAGTATTAATCTCTAATCTTCAGCTATCAATTGTAAGTGATCATATCCATGCTAATAAGGCTTGGCTGACCTATTTCAGACATTCCGTTTTGTTGTCAAGTTTAGAACTAAGCAAAAGCTTGTTTCTTTGTCTTTACCAAATGATGTTGTCTCAGTTGCTACTCTGGTTGGAAGTCTGAGAATAATAAAAATTCAACTTACAAGAAACCAAGGTAGTTTTCCAAGATCCTGAATAATTCACATACTTTCTTAAAAAACAAACCACACCCACAGAAGTAATTGTTATAGAGAAGACCAAAGTAGTGATCCTTATTCAATTACAGAAATAGAGTTGATAGGACACTACTGATCAGGAATGGAGAAACAAACTTAAATGTAGAGGAAAAGATCAAGTTTTAGGATTAAGACCTTTAAACAGTGTTATAATTCACAATGGAGAAAAAAGTGAAAAAATGGCAGTCTTGGTGATTATGTTCTGAAGGGGAGAGCAGCTTTGTGTAGCTTTAGAGTGGAGGTGAGGCAATAGTTATATTATATTTGAGAAAATACTAACTAAATAATAGCAACTCGAGGGCATGCAGGTTTTAAAAAGTGGATGCAGTTAAGACTGTAGGCTTCTGTAATTTTTAGGCAATGTGATTTTTATTTTTATTACTGTCATATTCAAGGATGATGTAGTTGTATTTATTTCCTTTGCAGCCCTCTCAGCAGTATTTATTAGAACACAAGATTGGGATGCTGTTGTATTGAAAGGTCTTGAGATGTTTGAATATTGAAAATTAGTCCTGTATAGGTGTGTCTGTGTGTGTTTTCAAGGCATCACAATTTAATAGTAATTTCCCTAACTTATGCTACTAAAGAAGTGGTTTTGATTTTTCTTGTATTAATGGATGATTTTATAAGAGGACCTAATCCTATGAAGATGTTTTGGCTCAGTGACTAAAGCAGTGAAATTTTAAGCCATGGTAAGGACAATGGTGTATTCTCAATATGTCATTCTGTGCTGGGCTGTAAGAGATTTGCATCACTGTATTTTTATTTGCATCATGTTTGAGTGGAACTGTGCAATAGTTAAGAGGGATGGGGATTCTGCGTTGACTTTGCCTTTTAGCTGTTTCTATAACAACTTTGTGGTGTAGTTGCATGGTTTTAAAATTATACTTTCATATAAAGGGTACATCTGTGGTCTTTACCCAGTCGTCCTCTGTCCCTGCAGCTATCAAACATCACAGGAATTCTTGCTTGAATATGACTGAGGGTGGGTTTCTGCACTTTTGCATAATGGTTGATCATTGTATTGATCAAGGAAGTGAATATACCAGCAGATAGTAGGGATTATGTTATCGCTCTAGCAAGTAAATAACAAAGGAAAAAAACACTGTTGAAATTCATGGACCAGCAATATAAATATGCAATGGCTGTGGTATAGCAACAATCTTTCAGGGGTAATTTGTGAAAAACAGGTCTTGTTTCCTCTATCTGCCTTCTATTTGGGTCTTCTTTGGGTTTCTTTTTCATAGCTTTGACAATGTAATTTCCTCTTTCAGAAGTCACATAATGAGAGTAAGGTTTGTGATAACAGCAGTCTGTTTCCACATAAAGAGCATCTCTAAACCTGACTGGAGCAGTGGGGCTGTGTGTGTCTCCAGTGGCATCTGTATGCAGCAGTAGGGCTCACGTGGTGACACCAAGCAAAGCAAACGTGCATCCAGCATTAGGTGTTGCTGTACTTTAGCTCATGTTGAAAAAAGCTGTGTGCAGCACTTGTATGGAAGGTGAAGTGCATGTGTGTGTATGTGTGCTGCTGTTACATCAGGGAAAACTAAATGAAGATTCTGCTGGAACTGAATGGGGATTATGTGTATAAATTTCATGTGTGTGATATTTGTACAATGGTGACATCACAGAGGAACAAAGTGTTTTGATGTCCAATATTTTTTCTTTTAACAAACAAGAATCAGAATTTCATACAGAAAATCAGTATGTTGTCAAATAATACATTGAGTTGCAAGTATCTTTTTATATTTAACCAATTTAAGATCCCAAAAGAAAAAGAAGTGCTAGTGAAAACAGTTCTGTGTTTGTGTACTTGATCATTGAAATGTCGTTGCAGTGAGAGTATGGTTGTGGTAATGGTAAAAGATTAAACCTTTTCAGTCAAAAAATTTTTCAAATCTATCAGTATAAAAATTGAGTGGCAGAAGAAAAAGAATAAGTCCTTTCAGTTTTAGATATCAGCCTATCAGTGTTGTTTGTTTTGTCTCCATATTTCTGGTTTTATTTTTAAATTATTAGGTGGCACTGCATATTTTGAGGCAGCTTGTGGAATCTTTACTCATAATGGAGAGTATTTTTCTCACACTGTTAATATATGAGTTAATAAATGAGTTCAAGCCTCATAATCTTTTATGTTTTCTTTAAAAATGGATTTTTAATAGTCTGTTGGTTATTGAGTATTATAGATTTCAGTTAATAGAAAATAAATTTGTAACACTCATTATTGCAGAAGAGGCTTCAAATAGTGCTGTGTAGTTCAGAAGTAAGAGTGATATTTAAAACAATGTTTTATGTCCTTCATAAATTTGGGTATGATGATCTCCTCTAGCAGAATACTTAAAGATTCCACAATCTGGTTCTCTGTAACATCATTGTTCCTGTTAATTTTAAAGAAAAAGTCATAGGCTTTATTATTTGTCATGGTTTATCACTTTAATTTTCTACATTACTTTTACATCTGCTGGAGTACTGACTACTGTACATGCCATTGTCACATGTAACACATTTCTTTATCTAACTTTAAATTTGCTGATTTCTTTTTCTGTTTCCATCATTCCGTGCATTTAATTCATTGAAGAGCAAGAGAATTTTAACTCTCCCACAAAAGGTAAATATTTATGTAATTTTTTACAAATGTTTGGCAGCTGTTGATACTGGCTTTTCCTTCATTATACTCCATGTCAGTGCATAGGTTTTAGTTAACAGTGTTGACATACAAAAAGGTTGTTTCTCAAATATCTCTGTGCTATCTGATGCCCTCTTTAGAATCTGACAATGGTTTCTCTCATCTCTTATCATTTCTCATGTGCCTATTGAAATGCAATGTACTGGATTTAACAGAGGTAATCATGATCTTTTACAGAATATGGCTCAGAAGGTGTTTGATTGAGTTAATGTTCACACAAAGACTTAAGATTTTTCCTAAAGTGTTCTTGAGTTCTGCACAGCACATGCTTCTAGAGATGCAGCCATGGTCCTTGGCAGAAGTGAAGGATGTTTCCTAGGTGTGGGCTTAGGAATAGTTAAAGGTGAAACTATAGTTTCTTTAACTGTAGTTAACTATAGTTAAAGGTCAGAAAACTATTTTTTGTATGCCGAGACATTCTGAAGAATGAGCTGTGTTCTATTTGCATGTCAGTCTCATGTCACAAAGTTACTCCCATTGTGGGGCAGGTTTTAGGGGCAGACATACAATGCTCACCTCTATGAATTTATGCCTGTGCTAATACCAGAAAATCAGTGAGCTCAAACAGCAGCTATCTAAAGCTGCCCCACAAAATGGAAACTGTAGTCTGTTACATCTCTGTCAAAGCCACATTGCAGAAAAGTCCTATTTTTTTCCCTTTTAGTTGAAAGTAGAAATTACTTCAAAATGCAAATAAAGCTCATAGAGAAAATTTTTTAAAAACTTACCCCTCCCTTTTAATGTTAAAATCAAAATACTGTGCTACATAAATATTACCAGCACTGATTAACCTTTTCTAACCTTTATTCCTGAGTCCTGCTCATCTTGGGAAATTCTGGTCTGAATACAGGCTTGGGTGGGTCACAGCCAAACTGTGAGTTGAACTTGAATCAAAGTATTTCCTGCAACTACTTTACTTTCTGAAGGGATGGATGCTTAGGTAAAAATAAAGCAACCTCTCCACTAGGTATGAACTCCAACACCCACGTCAAACATACAGAAGTATGTTTTCATGATAATGTTAAAAAGAGATGAAAAAGAAATATGTAACTTAGGTGTTAGCAATTATATGTTATTTTTGCAGTGTTTAGAATATACTATGAAATGACTTAAGGAAGTTCTAACAGTGGTTGATTTTACAAATTATTTCTGTCTCAGTATTTATATTTCTCTCAAACAGGACAATACAAATCAATCTTACCTGTTTGTTGATTATGCCTCTGTCAAGATTTGGGCTGCAGTGGATATTTTTTTGTTTAAAGCAATGGACTTTGTGCAGACAAACTAGACTGTCTCTAACAGGTTTGTAAAAGAGCTTGTTTCCACAAGATTTGGATGGATCTGCCTCAATATTTGGGCATGTGTAGAAGGCGGTGGGATATTTACATGCACAGATTCCTCTGGCTCAAGGGAGCTGATGGCAGATGAAACCCAGGGGCTAAAAAGAGCTGGGCAAAAGAAGAGCAGCCAGAAGAGTAAAGTCCCAGCAGATCTGGGGGACCATAAATATCTTAATTTGAGCTGATTTACACTAGTAGCTCACTGTAACTTACAAGAGGTAATAAGATTAGGTAGTAGGTGAGTTAGAGATGAGGATGGGGGAGTTGCAGGATTTTTTATGAAAGGAGACATAAATGTGAGGGAGAGTATATACTACAGAAGTGAACAATACTGACAATATGAGTCTGCAACAAACATCTGTTCCATCAATGGAAAAAGTTGCAATAAAGTCTTCAGCAGATTATGAAAATGCTGGGGGTGTTTTGCTGCCAAAATCAGTGGTTTGTTGTTTTGTAGTTTTTTTTTTCTTCCCTAATTTTAAGAGGTCTGTGTTTGTTTCCTTGTTGTTTCCTTTTACATAGAAGCTTCTCTGTGGATCATCCCTGAAGCTCTTTGAGAAAGAACTGAATGTTGCATCATCCAGTTCAGGTTTCTGTATCTTCCTTCTGGAGTGAGTTGTTAATATCAAGATGGCCACCATGCCTCCGTGTGTACTGAGAGATCCAAGCTCATCTCCCAGCTTTTAAATCTGATTATGTCCCTTGGTTATGCCTTAATTATGACTGGGAGGAGGTCCAGAGAACTGTTAGCTCCCATGGAGAGGAAATCTATGCATACAAGCTTGAAGTAGCTACAGTAGGTTCTGGTCAGGTAGAGCAGGGTTCAGA